>NC_028637.1:52526579-52554667 GCF_001406875.1 Solanum pennellii
TCCTAACCCTTATCTTTACCTCATATTAAGCATCGTATTCGATATTTGACTAAGTTATTACCTCGTACCAATCAATACTAGCCTATTAGATAGTATACACCAAATCTATGTTGATAATTCTTTTCCTATTATCTACCTCCTCGGTCCGGCAAGTAGCATTAAGGCGAGTTCTAGCGTTGACCATCCGTTAAAAAGACTTCTAAGCGAAAGAATTATTAATATATGCAAGACACTATTCTAGAATTGTTATTTTCGTTAGGTTTTATCTCATTATTTGCCTATGGTTCCCACACCCTAGTTATGGAGTTTAGTTACCCATAGTCATAATCACAATATTCAAATATATTATATAAGAATTCATGTACTTACTTCAATGAAAAAGAGTAAAATCCGAAAGTTTTCTTGATTAATCACCAAAAATCACCAGCAAACACTTGCAAAAATCTCAAAGTAATCAAGAATCTCACAAAAAGTCTAATGATAATCAAAGTCTAACACTAATACACAGAGTCTAATAATGACCCAGAGTCTAACCTCAAAAACGAGGTTTTTCGAACTATTTATAGAAAAGAAAAACCTAATTCAACAAGGACTATATTTGCTGGAAATCTGTCAAAACGCGGCTGGGTCGACGGACCTCGCGACGGATCGGCGTGGTCACGACGGACCGTCATGGACTCCGTCGTCCCATACTTGATGAAATTTCTTCTGCTGCTCTCTTCACTACCCTCGACGGCAAGTATGACGGACAGTCACAGGCACAACAGTCTATCGAGGGTCTTCCTTCCAAAACACTTAAACTCTTGGAATATGGGTACTGGGATTACTTCTTTGAACTTCATGACGAACCTGTAGGACGGACAGTCATAGACACGATGGACCGTCATGGACTCCGTAACCCCACACTTGGTCAGACTTCCCCATCTTCCTTCAGCAGCTGCACTATGCTGCCACCTACGGACCGTCACAAGCATGACGGACCGTCACAAGCTCCGTAGCTGGTCTCTTCTACATTTCTTCGCTCAAAAACCTCTGCATACATCTTTGAAAAGATTTCCTGCAAATAAGGAGAAACTTATATAAAAATTAGCACAAAAAGGCTTTTGGACACACTAAACTTAAGGAAAAAGTATTAGTAATACCGTGAAACCACGTTATATCAACACCCTCAACTTAAATTCGTTGTTTGTCCTCAAGCGACGCACTATGACTCAATACAAAATCTTTGTACAATAGTATCCATGTTTTATCCTTTGCAATCATTTGGCTATCAATCCCGATTAATCTCATCATATCTATGCATGCTATCACTATTAGGCTTAAATTATGTGGGATCAGAACATGACACAGACTCACAATGCACTAACACCTATCATCTTCAATTTCTTACCGAGATGCCAATATTTTTGGTATTGCAACTAGTGTCCTCACTTTGAAACAAAATCCTCATTTTTCACACAATGATTTCAGTTTGAGTATAAGGATTACTTTTAAACACTCGCTCTCAGAACAAAGTCACACTCATCATACCTATTGCCATAAGCTTGCCCGTATTTTCACTGCCATAAGTTTGCTATACAACCCTTAGGATCACGATAGGACTTTCTTATCTTGTAACATAGGCTCAGGGTCAGGTAGGGTATATTTAGGTATACTTTAGTTACTTTTTTTTGCCCTCCTTGACATATCGGCTAAACATACCATTTTCTATCATTTTATCTCGCCCAGTTTCTCATATTCTTTCACCTTGCTATTTTCTCTTCTTCCTTTATTTGTGTACGTGACTCTCTTCTTTTATTGCTTGTATTTCTTGTATATTTTTCTTTTTCTTTACTTGTCTTTCAACTAATTCTTGAGTCACTTTACTTTTGTTCTTTATTTCTCTTTGTTCTTTCAACCCCACTTTCCATGTACAAGAATGTAAACACCACCACCGTAAGTGAACCATACCAATAAACACAATTCGATGTACATTCTTCGCTAATTAGAAAAACTTTGTTTACAAAATCTCCAAGCTAATGATCATTTTTTATCATTCCTCTACAATTCATATTGATATGGAAAGTAATAGCAATAAACAATTCAATGCATTCTGATCACAATTCTATAAGCATGAAATCAAGATCACAAAACCCCCATTATAAGCTTATTTGAGAAAATAGGAGGATCATGGGTTGTTCATTAAATTGAATAGAAAATTCATCATAAAATGATTAAATAGACATATATTCATCATTGTAATGCTTTTTAAATCAATTTGAGAATGAACCCATGGCTAGATTGAAAGATATGATTTTTGACTTAGAGTCAGGTTTTGTAAACCTTTGAAAGGACTCCATAGATTAATGGTTATCTATGGATTAAGGATCACCATACATTATACATCAAAAATTCCATGAAAATCTGAGAAGAAAGATCCATGAATCAATCTCCGAAGCTTGTTCTTGACCTTAATCTTCAATGGAGATATTGGGGTTTTTTTGAAGAGAAGAGAACTTTGGGAATTTGATTTCATAATGAGTGTTTGGATTTTTGCTTGAGAAAGGGTTTTAAAAGGTCCTAAAATCAGGTAATAAACGTCCCCCTATGTTATAAAACCTCCCCCATTTGAGTTGGGACTTTTAGACATGTAGAAATTGACTTAGAAATGACGTAACCAGATCTGGGAGTGGGATGCATGTCACGGGGAAGCCTCGGAATTCTGCCCCAAATAATTTTTCGGTCTTTGAGTTGCGTGCTAGGCGTGTGACGCACAGGGCAAGTCCAAAAATCCTATCTTTCAATCTAGCCATGGGTTTATTCTGAATGACAAATCAATGTTTTAGCTACTGATTTTATGATGAATTTGAATCCAATTTTATTAAGAAGCCATGATCCTCCTAATTTGTCAAATTATGTTACGTTATGGATCTTGTGATCTTGACTGGATACTGATTCAATTACTATTAGATTGTAGTATATCTATTAATTCTTGATAAACACCACAAAATTAATCCTGTTACTTGTTTTACTTAGTTATATTAAAAGAATTTTGTTTCAGAAAGTCCCCCTTTTAGTTTCCTGCTTCTAGATTGGACTTGACTAAATAGAAGTAATCATATGTTGTATTTAATTCTAAACCATTTTCCTCGTGGGATCGACCCCAACCTAATAGATGAGTTCTTTACTTGATATGACATCTTATACTTCTGTAGGGAGGAGGACATACAAAGATTTGCTTGAGAGACATACAAAGATTTGCTTGAGAGAAGGCTATTCCCAAGCCCATCTTCCAAGAGACTCCTCACTTGCCACCTACACCATCAGAACTAAAACAACAGAAGGAATTATCACATTGAAAGAAATAAGTATAGTGACATGCAATAACCATGCTTAAACAGATATTTATTTTATAACATGCTTTTTTATGCTCTTTTGATGAAAACTTCATAAAATATGTATAAGAACCATTTTCGACACAATCTTCTCATATAAGACATACAAAAGTAATCCACAATACACAACTAGCATCACATAGAAACAATGTAAGCATATAGACCTCCTACAAAAAATTATCGTAAGACTGACATAAGTAAAACAAAAAGAGACCACACATACACTGTCTTCAAGCACACCTAGTTTGTCCTTAAGACTACCTAAAGTAAGATTATTACCTTTGTATCACTTAGGCTCTGTACCAAGTTTTCTCTAAGACACACTTGAGTAAGACATGAAGAGACAACCCATACACCCTATCAAAGCCTACCTAAGAAATCATTAAAGTTACCTATATAAGAAACCTTTTATTAAACATACATTACCTAAGTCAATAATATTCATTAAGAAATTTAAGAGGAATTCAACAATCAGAGGACTTCAGATAACGGTCTTGGAGAATCTAGGAACCCTAATCCTAGTATCTTAAAATCCTACTCGTGCAATGTATAGATATCATCCCATTTTACTACCAACACATTGTAGAACTTTTCCAACACTAGATTCCATGTTACGGGAATAGGCATTAAGTGACATAGACTACACTATCTAGGTATGAAATCCAAAGTCTAACCCTACTCCGAGGTGGGTATTCTACTTCCCAAGAGTAGAATTAGGACACATGCCATGTTGGCACATGGTTATGGAATATCAAGGGTTTTTTTGTACTATAGTATCATCTTAATGAGAACCACTACCACAACCATATTCACTTTGTTCTTTGCCTTTATTCTCATATAATAATTTCATCCACATAATGGCCTATTAAAAGGTATCATTTCTTAGTCTTACAAAACAATAATAACCCTACCATGGATGGGTCCACTACGGATTCCACTAAAGGTCTTTAAGTTAAGCTCCTATGAATTCCTTAGAGATGGTTTCATGTCGTTGCTGCAAACTTACGCCTAAGTCAATCATTTGACTAAAGATAGATATATTTATGGTCTTTCACTTCCAGGTTTCTATTAACCTTCTTTCTATATTCAAAGATCAAAGTTCTTGACCTAATTTGAATATTCAAAGTCCTATAATAGTCATCCTAGAAGGGAACCATCATAGGTGTACTTAAGTCCTATAATAGTCATCCTAGAAGGGAACCATCGTAGGTGTACTTGTCCTGAATATTCATTGAACAGTAATTTACACACATACATGACAAAGGTACCTAAGCCTATTAAGTCAAGAGTTCACATTCACATACATTCATGCATCAAGTGGAGTACATAAGTCCACCAATAAAGACACAAGATAATTATAATATCACACATTAAATAACATTGAAGTTCCATGCATTGAAAACTAACTCTGCATTAGAAGATACCCTATACAACATATAGAGAAATCACCATACTCGATCATAATCACATATAACCAATTAGAAAAATTCAACCATTAACCTAATATCTACATACTTCACCTTGATCATCTATACTAGCTATAACATGATAATAACACAATTCACATAATTGGCAAGGCCATGTTCATAACAATTATAACACAAACAATCATATTCGGGTTTACCCACTAGACGTAACCGGCGTCGTCGTCCTCTTTGAGGAATAAGACTAGCCTCTTAGTTTACGTCATTACATTCATAGGTCCAATTTAGTTGTAAATTAAAAACATTTCATTACTTCTACTTGGAGGTTACATAGACCTCTACATACACATAACATATATATATTGAGTATACATAGACTCTTCGTATAAAAAGATTACTTCGTCTACTACTTTTATTACACGTAAGTACATAAATTATAACATAGACATAATAGTCATAATAGTCATCTTATCTCATAACCATGTATTAGTAGTGTAGGAACTTGGGTAAAACCCATACATCAGAGTAAAAATGCCTCACATGGGCTATAAAATGTTTCATACTAAATGGAAAGAAAGAATCATAGAAGTCTTTAACTAAAAGCAACTCCATAAGCTAGACAGTGGCATCGCCCTCGGCAAGTGAGAACCTACCCTTATTCGATGAATAGGAGATCCAAGCCTTCATCAAGTCGTCTTCAAAGCACTTCAACGACTTGAACCTAAAATGTTGGGAAAAGGAAGAAATGGGGTTAGTATGCGAATTGTACTAAGTATGAGACCATATGCACAGATACTATGAAAGCATGCTAAGAAAAAGGGACATTTCATAATGTATGCACTTTTCATTTGAAACCTTTATGCAATTTCAATAAGACCATACCAATCAATAATGCATGTTCATTAAGTCATAGACATATACATCACAAGAACAACATCAACTCTTGTAAAGTCAACCATGCATATCATATAATTAGATACATATTCAATTAACTCCATCATAAAGTCAAATTAATAATAAGCATGAATAAGAGTACATTTCAATATAACCAAAACAAGTCCAGTACCCCTGAACCCCTATCAAATAAACAAGTGCAATGACCAAGTAAATCCCCATAACCTTACTCAAACAAGTAACCCAACAAGAATCATGACTATCATCCTACTTCACATAACATGACATTTACCTATATATATCTTCTTACTTTAACAATATAAACAAACACATATTCATAAGTGAACTAATCTACATATAGTATCAACAATGTGAAAGTTCATCATATACAAGTCATATAGCATTATAAGTATAATCATACAAAGGAACATCCTCCTAAGACACCCCTCAAGGCTAACTTGTGCAATTCTTAGGTAGAGTAACCATACCAATACCTAGACTAAGCTAGACTCCTTAGGTCATCTTAGTTAGAGTTCAATCCTTTAGTTCATTTTACCTTTTGGAAACATCTTTCCCTAAAAGACGTAGACCACATGAGCTAATGTGGAATCCGTTGTCATAAAACCCTACACCGAAGGAAGGCGGACTACTGGCCAAGGTAGTACAAAAACATGACACATAGCAACTATGTGGATCCACTAGCTAGTATTCCTACGGAGACAACATAGTTCAAGAACTAGGAGTTATAGTTGGGACCCTATTATGCTACATGCATTGTAATCTCCATTCTCAATAGTACTTTAGTGATCCTACCCTTCCCAATGTAGGAAGGGACAATCCTCACTCTAGTTCAATCAGTGCTAAGCTGAATTCCCTATTTGAAATGTCTATATGCCTTTATTATCAATCATAGCTTAATTTAGGTCATAGGATCTACCCTTTATAATCATTATCATCAATAGATCAATAAGAATTGCATTAGTATAGATCCTTTCATTACAAATCATATAGGTGGTATTAGCACATTAACATCTTCATATCATGATAAAGCACAATGGTAAATTCATTCACCCTCCTTATAACATTAACATCTTAAGCGAACACCTCAAAATAATAACAATGAAATTTTAATTCAATATGATACAACCCTATAAATCCTAATTGAATGCATACTTCAATACAAAATGACGACTTAATCACTATTAACCCCAATCTGATGTAAAGGATAGAGATCATATGACTTACGAAGTCTTCTTTAATGTTCATCATCAAGGTCTTACCATAGACCCTAAATTCAACCCAATTGGGTATACATCATCATAAGTCAACAATAAGCATGATAACAAGTCTAGAAGAATCACTACATCACAATTCAATACTAGATCATAGCTTAAGACAAGATACTTAGGTCAATTCACTACATACTTTCTAATCTAGATCATCTTCTCAACAAATAGCGTGAAAGACTACCAATAACCCTAAATTTGTTCATAATTAGTGTAACAACATTATGTATTAGTAACTGAACAAATAACTAAGTTAATTGAACCAAATACAACCTAATTCATATCAAGATCAAACCTAGGGTTACGGGTTAAGGGTCATTTTCTACAAACTAGACAAAAAAATAAGATATATCATAATTAAGTTAGAATACATGTTAATATACTGATAATATCAAAAATAAATAATAAACAAATAAATTCATAACATAATATTTTAGATTGAGAATGGCTCACATGAAAACTCAATTTTTGAAAATACATTGAAGGAACACTTTGAGGAAATAAGACTCAAAGGTAAATTAGATTTGATACCTCTATCTTTGATGAAGAACTGATGGTGAAATATTCCCTTTACATCCCCTAAAACCCACCCCTATATTGTGTAACAACCCCAAAAATGACTATGCAAAGTAATGTCTAACGTATCTAGAATGCCTAGATTAGACCGGGTTCACACGGATTCATGCGCGTAGAACCAGACCTCTGAACCGCTGAAACAGCCAATCAAAGTAACTTGGTGAGTTAGTAGAGCTATTAAAGGTTGTGTCCATCCATGTAGGGCACCCAAATATGAAGATTTACCCGGATGAGTCTTAATCGGAATTAAAAAGGGGTAATCTTATGATTGGAGGGTCTAGGGGTAAAATGGTCATTTCCAGTCTAAGGGTATTATTTTAATTACACTAAATAATTAATTAATTAATTTATTAATATGGTGGAGGGGCAATTTGGGTATGGAGGGCCGAAATTGACCCTTTAAGAATAACTTGCTCCACCCGTATTCGAGCCTTGGTGGAAGCAATGATTTAATTGATTTATTGTATTTAATGAATTAGTTAAATTAATTAATATTTAATTTGCTGATTTAGCCAAAGGAAAATCATATTTTAATAGAAAATAATAATAATAATAATATTAATAAATAATGAGGAGTCCTAGTTTAACTAAGTCTCCACCTAACTGTACCAATCCTAATCCTCACATTCTCACGTCTCTCACTCTCATTCTCACATTTTTTATAAGTAAAAGAATTGAAAATAATAGTTCTTCACTCTTGAAGAACTTACACATAAAAACTCAAACGAAAAGCTAAGCTAAAAAAGAAAATCAACATCATTCTTCTCGACGGATTGCGTTTGGGATTTTTGTGGTGAGGCAGTGGTTTCGTGGGAAAGTGGCTGCATTTATAAAAGTGTGGAACTACATTAAGATATGGGTTTTCATATCTCTTGGTCCCTTTATCGAGAGACCCTTAAGGTTCAGTTTAATCGCAATTGAAAAACTAAGGTTGTCGCCGTTGCATGCCCCTATCATCAGATGGTTTGAAAGATTCAAAGCATGCGTTGGTATGTATTCTGGTAGATAATTTTTGATCTTGTGGTGATTATGTGATAAATATTTATCCGGAAATCATGTAAGGGATGAAAAATATATTCCGTAAAAGTATATTAAGTTAACTGTTTTGAGCATGTGTGTGCAGAAAATTTACTATGTTTGCTACCTGAAATTTGTATGTTAAAATGCTATTTTTCACGTGTATAAAAAAGTTAAAAATGTGATGTTCATATAAGGTTAAGGTGTCTGACTGAATTTCACTCAAAATAATCCGAAAATCAACATAAGAATGAGAGAAAATGGATTGGAAGAGACAAAATTTCCAGCTTGCTGGAAATTGTTGGTCTCGGCCAAGAATTGAAAAATATAGCTATGTTTCAAAAAAAAATTAAAATTGTGAGGTCATTGGGAATTGAAACCAAGACCTCACCAAAGGTAAACTATATAAAAATTTTATGAGAAAATCATAGGAAATATAAAAGTGGAGAGTGGGGATTGAACCCACAACGTCTTAAATAGATGAGATAGTTATGCCAAAATATTGATTCATGGGTTGTATGTGTAGAATCATAAGTCTAGCATACGTTTAAAAGTAAGTGTATCTAAGATGTTATGTGAAGAGACGATGAAAGCCTAGAGGGGTTAGGTAAGAGTGTGATACACATTAAAGGGCCAAGTGTATTGGCATATGATGAAATGAACATTCACATAAAAGTAGTGAGTAATAATGAATAAATTTTCTAAAGTTAATGAATGTGGTGACAACTTGATAAAAATCTAATGTGAAAGGTGAGAGAAATCTCAAATGAGCCTAAGTAAATGTTACTAAGACGTACTAACCTATAAGAGTGTTAGGTCAATGAAGAGACCAGTCTCTGTGAACACTGTAATGAAAGTATTGAAGTTAAAGCATAATTAATACTTATGACTTTATGAGAAATCATTTAATTAGGTATGATGCCTTATGTTAGAAGCCATCTTCTCTGATGTATGAGATGAATGTAACGGAACTTTTTACTAAGAACCAATAGGCTATCTATGAATTGCGATTCCTTCTTTCGGGAAGGCAGAGGTTCGTGAAATTCTTATGAGATGACACTATCCGTCTAGACGGGTATGGATCTTTTTATATCTCCTAGTCTTTTAACCTATACTACCAATATAGGGTTCTAGAAGGGTTTGATTCCATATATACGCTAACATATTTTGGTACACATTGGCCAGTGATTCCACCTCTTTTCAATGTGGGGTTAAACACTAGATTTTATGATGCTCACACGATCTATGTCGGTTAAGGTTAAAGTCCGAAAAAAAGAAAAAGACCAGCATCACGTAATGTAGTTAATGAAATTAACGATACCAAATGTGTTAGGATAGGATAATCAAGAGGTGAGCAAGACTTAAGTAATGACACTAGGTCATTCATGGTCATTGCACAGCGAACCCGATGAAAGTCTTAAACTACATCCTAGGTATGGCTGGTGTTTACACTATCTTACGAACGAATGAAAATGAAGTACGTATTAATGAATGAAGTAGACTCTGTGTTTACTAAAGAAGGATCCCTAGTTGAGGGCCCAAATGTTGAGCCCTCATTTTGGGAAGTCCTAAAGTCAAGTCAATGATTCCATGGTCTCATGGCATATGGACTAATGCTATGAAATATGTTATGTGATAATAATCAATATGTTATGTGTTGTGTGCAATATTTTACGTATGTGATGTTACTCTTATAGCATGACTTTCCTAATCCGATATCGGTCAGTCCTTTGACTTGAGTTTACATAATTCATATCCTTAGGAGAGAGCTCTTCTGAATCATTCATGTCCTTGGTGTGTGCTTGAATATACCTATACTTAGTAGAAGTGTGTACTAATCCCATGCAACTCTCTACTTTTTGGTGCATGTGCAGCTGGATTCTAGAACATACGAATCGATGTCGAAGTTATCCGTATGTGGAGCTTTCAACCGGATTTGGTCGTCCCTCATTCATTCGAGAATTCTTACTGTTTTATTTTATTGTCACACGTAGACATTAGCTAGTGAAGTATGTTCCACTAGTGTTTCTCCCAGTTATTTTCAGATATTTTATTGGTGCCATATTGGCATCTCTATTTTTAATACAGATATTGACTATGTCTTTCATTTGATTATCTTGATATTAGATGGTTGTTGTGAACACTTATAAGTTTATGTAGATAGTATTATGTGAGTTACATATTTATCACTATGATGTCTAAGTAAACAAAAAGTTCATAATTTCCGCTAAAATTAACCTAGATGATGTAACGATGACGAATGTAGGCTTGTCTGCGACCTATGAGAGGTGAACGACGCCGGTTTAGGCTAGGGTCTAGACTCCAGTCGTGAAAAAGTTTGTATCAGAACACTACGTTAAATTTCGAGGATAATAAGTTCACATTGAGTGGTTTCTAAGTCATGGTAGTGAAGTGCAAAACTATCCTAAATTAGTTATCGCATGATGCGTAGGAAAATTTCCCTTCTTCTTATCTTATCGTGCTTTCTCTAATGTCTAATTCCTTTGTGTTATGAGCGTATTTAACATCAATTCTACTTTTTTTAGGAAGTGAACACAAGGAGAAATGCTGGTTAGGAAAGAGGAGAAGCACCTATTGGGGGCAACAAAATTCCTCCCAAGGCCCCAGCTGCTGAAATGCAGATGCCTCTTAACCCAGTTGGGTTGACAGATGGAGAAGTAAGGACTACCCCGGTACAGATGGCCCAAGCCATCACCCTACATGCTTAGGCTATGATAGACCAAACAGAGCAACAAGGTGTTCAAAAGAAGAACCCACATGCCAGCATCAAGGCTAGTAGGTTAATGGACCTCACGAGGATGAATCCTCCCGTTTACAATTAATCTAAGGTTGCTGAGAATCTCGATGAGGATTTTAAGGTAGCTATGGTGCAAGCCAGCATGGGACTTTCCAAGATTATGGTCCATGTACAAAAAGTGGAGGAAAGTAGGAAGAGGAAGCATACTCGGGCAGGGAACATGTCAAGGCAAGTTGAGAAAAATTTTTCAAGGAAGAGTAGTACTAAAATCAGGGATAAGCCAAGGTTTAAGAAGGTACTTTACCATCAAGGGGAGTCAATTTCGTCCAAGGGTCGCTATGATAGGGATTCCGAGCGCAGAGATAAGAGAAACAATGAACTAGATACACCTCAGGAGATGCCACCTTTTAGGGAGTTTGGAAAACTTTATGGAGGAGGGTGTATGAGGGGCTCTAACACTTTTGAATGTTGTAGAAAATCAAGTCACATGATGAAGGATTGTCCGTATATGAGGGGTCGAGGAAAAGCGAATGAGAGAGTTCACTGAGTGGTTCAAGGGAAGAGGCTCCAAGGAGGCAACGGTTCTTCGCACTCAAGTCTATGGGTGTACAGGAAGAACCCTCTGGTGATGTCTCGGGTGCATAGCCTAAATTAGTTTTTCATGTGTATGATGTTATGCACTAGTATAAAGTTAATATGTTCGAGTCATGATGTTGGTCGCTGACTTATGTGACTTATGTGTTTATTTATGTTGTATACTTTGATGAGACTAGTTTAGGAAGGAGTTCGTCTATTAATGTGAAGCGGCTTGTAGGTTTCAAGGATGTGCACCAAACTACTAATATGTGAATCAGATATTCACAACCAGAAAGCATTGAATAACTTAGGTATGGATTTTCTCCATAAGTGTTATGCTACCATAGACATTCAAACCAGGGTAGTGAGTTTTCAATTGCCAAAAGAAATCGGGTATAAATAGGCATGGTGTGGATCAATCCAACAACGCCATATTATTTGAAAACTTAAGGACAACAAGATGTTATCTATGTGGTTATATATACTCCTCCTAAAGCTGGTTTTGTGAAGAAACTCTATGTTTTAGTGCAATAATTGACTTGGTGCTGTAAGTCCAAAAAAAGTACATGTACTAAATGCAATATGTGAGTTAAAATGAATTTATTTTTGCATATCATGTTGCTATTTTTGTGTTGCATGAGTTGTGAGGTGAATCAAGTAAAGTGCGATTGACAAGCATGTTTCTCAATCTCAAATATGAAGCTTCAATAACCTTGAGGAATATGCATTATCCATAGTAAGTGTGAAACAAAAATTCACAAAGAGTAAAATCTCAAGTATATTAAGATATTTTCGAAAATCACCCTCTTTATTTTAAAATGATGTGTAGTGTCATTCGGAGACGAATGTTCCTAATGGGGGATACTGTAACAACCATAAAAATAACTATGCCATGCAATGTCTAACGTATCAAGAATGCCAAGATTAGATAGGGTTCACACGGATTGATGCGCGTAGAACCAGACCTCTGAACCTCTAAAACAGCCAATTCAACTAACTTGGTGAGTAAGTTGAGCTAGGAAATGTTGGATCGAGCCATGTAGGGAAACCGATTATGAAGATTTACCCGGATTAGTCTTAACCAGACTTAAAAAGGGGTAATCTTAAGTTATGAGGCTCTAGGGGTAAAATGGTCTTTTCCAGGATAAGGGTAGTATGGTAATTATAGTAAATATATAATTAGTTAATTAATTAATATGGTGGAGGGGCAATTCGGGTAGCGAGGGTGGAAATTGACCATTAAAGCAAAATCTTGCTCAACACAGGTTCGAGCCTTGGTGGAACAATGATTTAATTGACTTATTGTATTTAGTGAATAAGTTAAATTAATTAGTATTTAATTTGATGATTTAATCAAAGAAAAATCATAATTTCAATAGAAAATGATAATAATAATAATATTAATAAATAATGAGGAGTCCTAGTTTGACTAAGTCTCCACATAACTCTCCCAATCCTAATCCTCTCATTCTCACGTTTTTTTATCAGTAAAAGAACTGAAAATATTAGTTCTTCGCTTTTGAAGAACTTACAGAAAAAAACTCAAACGAAAAGCTAAGCTAAAAACTAAAATCGACAATATTCTTCTCGACATATTGTGTTTGGGATTTTGGTGGTGAGGTAGTGGTTTTGTGTGAAATTGGCAGCATTAAAACATGTGTGGAACGACATTAAGGTATGGTTTTTCTTCTCTCTTGGTCCCTTTCCCAAGATACCCTTAAGGTTCAGTTTAATCACAATTGAAAAACAAAGGTTCTCGACGTTGCATGCCCCTATGATTAGATCCTTTTAAAGATTCAAACCAGGCATTGGTATGTCTTCTGGTAGATAATTTTAGGTCTGGTTGTGATTATGTGTTTAATTTGTATTCAGATATCATGGAATGGATGCAAAATATATTCTTGAAAAGTATATAAAGTTGACTATTTTGAGCGTATCTGTGCTGAAAATATTCTATATTTGCTTCCTGAAATTTGTATGTTAAAATAATGTGTTTTGCGTGTATAAAAATGTTAATAACGTGTTGTTCATATAAGGTTAGGGTGGCTGACTGAATTTATCACAAAATACTTCAAAAATTAACATAAGAATGAGAGAAAGTGGATTGGAAGAGACCAAATTTCCAGCTTGCTGGATATTGGTGGTCTCGGCCAAGAATTGAAAAAAAATAGCTATGTTTTAAAAATTGTGAGGTCATTGGGATTGAACCAAATACCTGACCAAACATAACTACATCAATATTTTATGAGAATCAAAAGGAATAATAAATGTGGAGAATGCCGGTTGAACCGACAACCTCTTGAATAGATGAGAGAGTTAGGAGAATAATATAGGAGAAAAAAATTAAATGTGGAGAGTGGGTATTGAACCCAGAACCTGTTGAATAAATGAGACATTTAGGAGAAAAAAATAAAGGAGAAAAACAAAATGAGGTGAATACGGATTAAACCCACAACCTCTTTTTGATAAGTGAGAAAGTTCAGAGATAAATTAAATGAAAAAAAAATGAGCTTGTGGGGGATTGATGCCACAACCTCCTTGCCTTAAACGAGAAAGAGAGGAGGAAAAGAAAAGAAATATTATGGGAGTGATGGGTATCGAACTAGGGTACCCCAAATATAAAAAATGCAATTATCAAGTTTAATATAAGATTAAGTGTTGCTCAAGGAATTCGAAATTGGCTTCCCTTTTCCAATCCCGTATTGACACATAAGTCGTAAGTGAACAGATATTTAATGAATGCTGCCTCTAAGGATCGAAATCGATATCTTGGCATACCTACAAGATGCATAAGTCTTGTACCACATAATCTTTGGTAAATATGAATCACTAAGATGAACTATGAATGAAGCCTCATGGCTTTTATGTGTGGACTCATATGTCTAGAATACGTTTAAAAGTAAGTGAAATTAAGATGTTTTGTGAAGAGATGATGAAACCCCAGAGGGGTTAGATAAGAGTGTCATACACATTAAAGGGCCAAGTGTATTGGCATACGCTGAAATGAACATTCACATAAAAAGGGTGAGTAATTATGAAGAGTAAATGTACTAAAGTTAATTAATGTGTTGACAACTTGATAAGAAGATAATGTAGAAGATGAGAGAAATCTCCAATGAGGCTATGTATATGTTACCAAGACGTACTTACCTATGAGAGTATAAGGTTAATGAAGAGATCAGTCTCTATGAACACTCTAATAAAATTATTGAAGTTAAAGCATACTTAATACTAATGATGAGATTAGAAATGATTTTATAAGCTATGATGTCTCATTCTAGAAGCCAACTTCTTTGATGTATGAGATGAATGTATATACCGAGCACCAATAGGCTAGAAATAAGTTGTGATTCCTTCTTTCAGGAAGGCAGAGGTTCGTGTAAATCTCATGAGATGAGACTGTCAATCAAGACGGGTATGGATCTCCTTATATCTCCTAGTCTTTGAACCTATACTTCCAATATAGGGTTCTTGCAGGGTTCGATTCCTATATATGCTAGCATATTTTGGTTCATTTTGGCTAGTGATTACACCTCTTTTCTGTGTGGGGTTAAACACTGGATTTCATGATGCTCACATGATCTATGTCGTTTAAACTTAAAGTTCCCAATGAAATAATGAAGCCATCCTCATGTAATGCACATAATGAAATGAACGATACCAAATAAGGATAAGATAATCAAGAGGTGACCTAGACTTATGTAATGACACTAGGTCATTCTTGGTCATTGCACAACGAACCCGATGAAAGTCTTAAACTACATCATAGGTGTGGATGAAGTATGGATTAATGAATGAAGTAAATCTGTGTTTTCTAAAGAAGGCTTCCTAGTTGAGGTCCCATATGTTGAGCCCTCATTTTGGGAAGTCCTAATGTCAAGTCCATGATTCCAAGGTCTCATGGCATATGGAAGAATGATATGAAATATGTTATGTGCTAATAAGCAATATGTTATGTGTTGTGTGCAATATCTTTAGTATGATGATGCATGTTACTCGCATAGCATGACTTTCTTAATCCGATTTTGGCAAATACACGAACTTGAATTTCCATAATTCATATCGTTAGGAAATAGATATTCTTAATCATGCATGTCCTTAATGTGTTCTTGCATATACCCATACATAGTACATGTGTTTACTAATCCCATACAACTCTTTACTTTTAGGTGTAGGTGCATCTGGACGCTAGTACATGTTCCAGTAGTGTTTCTTTCCCAGTTATTTTCAGATATTTTATTGGCGCCATTTGGCATCTCTATATTTTTTACAGATATTGATTATATCTTTCATTGGATTATCTTGATATTATATGGTTGTTGTGAACGCTTATGAGTGTATGTAAATAGTGTTGAAGTCTAAGTAAACAAAAAGTTCAAACTTTCCGTTAAAATCAACCAAGATGATGTAAGGATGACGTATGTAGGCTTGTCTGCGACCTCTGAGAGGTCAAAGAAGCCGGTTTAGGATAGGGTCTTGACTCAACTCATGACATCTTTGTCTTCAATGGTGTCTTCCAATTGAGAAAGAAAGAAGAGACAAGGTAGAGAAGTTTGTTCTGTGAGTTGTAATTAGTTTAATGGGGTTGGGGTATTTATATGTGGGTTTATTAAATTAATTAGACTTCACTTAATCCCAAACTAACTACCAAACCCCTTTATTATTTAGTTAAGACTATGTTAAAAAAATGTGCAGCAATATAGGCCACTCACCCACGAGACCCCGTCGACGCGCGTGCCCAATCAACGGATTGCCCCCCTTCAATGATGCACGTCCGTCGATAAGTTCAGAGAGTGTGAAAAACAGCCCTTTACATAAATTAGCTAAGTGTTGGTCAACCGATGGCATCGATGCCCCATTGATCCACACACGCCTCGTTGATGCCTTCACGTGGATGCACACTGCCCAGGCATTGTTTGACTCCACTTTGAAAGGTCCTCCTCAAGGGCCCTTGGTTGGTCCTTGGGGAGTCGTACCCGGATGTTTCAACGATGAATTTACTTAAACACATGTTAGACACCCTTCCACCAATTTTCATCATTTTCCGACTCCTTAAAGCTAGTCAAATATGTTAAGGAACGCTAGTACCTCCTTGAACTACTTTCCTGATGTCATGGACGTTCTTGGACGTTTTGGTTCCTAGAATTTCTATATTTCTTATAATAATTAAGATATACCATAGAATAGAGTCTTTACCTTAAGAAACTTATGTTATTCGCTAGAACACGTCTAGGATTTTCGAAATGTTACATAAACACTCCCACCATAAGTGAACCATACCAATAAATACAATACAATCTCAGTTCTACACTTAATAGAATAAGTTTATTATGAAAAATAAATTAAAGGTTATTTCAAGAAAATGGACTTAAGCTAAGCACCGATGAACTAGATATGGGAAGTATCCCTTCCCTAGAGGAAGGTAGGTTCACAATGATTCTCATGAGATTGAGGCTGCCATGTATTCTGGAACTATGGGTCTCGAATACATCTCCTAGTTCTTGAACTATGTTGCCACCATACGATACTAGCTTGTGGATCAACCTAGAAAGCTATGTAATGTTAGGTTCTACTATGGCCGGTAGACCACCTCTTTTCGTAGTGGGGAAAACACTGTATTCCATGTTTATCTCACATGGTCTATGTCGGTGTCACATCCGGGTTTAACCCCAAGACGTAACCCGTGTTGATGTCCTTTTGAAGGACTAAGACTAGCCTATATGTTTCATGTCATTACATTCATAGGTTGAAAAATGCGGAAAAATTTACAACATTTATTATCTCTACTAGGAGGTTTACATAGACCTCTACATACACATAATATATATTCATATCGAGTATACATAGACACTTAATATAAGAAGGTTACATAGCCTTCTACTTTTATTGCACACACACACACACACACACATGTATATATATATGTATATATATACATATATATATATATGTATATATATATATATATATATATATATATCGAAATATTCTCAACGATTGTCTTGTCTCATACCATCTAAACGGATATCATAATATCGGCATAGCCCTTATATCGATTCAACAAGACCATGTATAAGTCATAAGAAAGTAACATATTCAAAAAACAAGGAAATAAATGATAGAGTCAATAGGCTTATAACAAAATCCAAAGCCAGAAGATGACATTGCCCTCGAAAGTTCACGACCTACCCCACTTGGATAAAAGGAAGAATCCAAGCCTTCAACAATATCGCCTTCCAAACTCGTCAATGACCGGAACATAAAATGTTTGGGACAAGGGAAGAAAATGGGGTTTAGTACTCCACATGTAATAAGTATGAGATCTTATGCACATAGACAAGCAAAACTTGCTAAAAGGGACTTTTTACCAAAGCATGTCATTCTACCCCTTTTAGGGGTTTAATGAAAAGTCAAGTAAGTCATATTAATGAAACAAACATGCATACTATCTCTAAAAGTAATACTTATCCCAACACACTTGAAACGATGGTTTACTGCAACCCTAGAATCACGAAATAATATAAAAAGAATGAATAAGAGTTAAACATATAAAAATAAGCAAGTGAACTACTCACAAGTCCTTATTAACTCAACTACTGCAATGACCAAGCAAAGCCCCATATGCTAACTCAATCAAGTATCCTCAACAAGAAAAGATGACCAATTTTCATCTTTACATATCATTGCGCTTAGGCTTCCATTTCATCATATATTATCATTATAATCCAAAGCATATTCATAATTGAACTAATCAAGATATAGTATCAACAATGTGCCATGGTCATCATATATGCATCATATATTGTCATAACATAAACATACATAAGAACCTTCTTCTAAGACTCCTCACAAGGCTAACTAGTGCAATGTTTAGGTAGAGTCCCATTCCCCTACCCAGACTAAGCTAGACCCCTTTGGTTACCAATGTTAGAGTTCTGTCCTTTAATTCATTTTACCATTTGGGAATATCTTGCTCTAACCGACATAGACCACATGAGCTAGTGTGGAATCCGGTGTCATAAAACCCTACACCGAAAGAAGGCGGACTACTTGCCAAGGTAGTACAAAAACATAAAACATAGGAATTACGTGGATCCACTATCTAGTATTCCGATGGGGGAAATACATTGTAGTCTCCAATATCGAGAGTAATGTTGTGTTCCTACCTTCCCTATGTGGGAAGGGACACTCCTCTATTTAGTTCACTCGGTGCTAAGATAGAATTCTTTTTGAAATGTCTTTAAGCCTTTAATTACAATTAACAACTTAATTTAGTCCATAGGGTCTACCCCTTGTATAATTAGCATCATCAATGGCTCAATAAGAATCATATTAGTATAAGTCCTTTCATCACAATTTATTCATTGGCGTTTCATAACATATTCAGGCACATTGATAGTTTTCACCATCCTTATATCACATACACCTTAATCAACCTCACAACATAGTCAAGACATTTAAATTCAACATCATACCAGCCTATAATCCTAGTATAAGGCATACTCCAATGTAATGTCATAACTTAACAACAATTAATCACAATAAGAAGTAAAGGTAGAGATTGTAAGACTTACCAAGTGTTCTCATAGTCTATCATCAAGGTCTTACCATCAACCCATAACTAATCCCAACTTCGGGAGTAACATCATCGCACAATGATAACTAATAGATTAACAAGGCCAATTGCATCTCTATAACACAATTAATCTTTAGATCACAAGTTGAGACAAGGTATAGAGATTAATTTCACATTATAATTCATAACCTAAATCACATCTCATGAACTAGAATGATAGTCCTATAATTCATCTTAATTTATTCATAATAGCACCATAGAATAGTAATCAAATCAACAACCAACTCAATTGAATGATCATAATAAAATATAGGTCAAGATCACAACCTAGGGTTAGGGATAGAGGATCATATTCTTCAATTTAGACCAAACAACCAACAATTACCATATAAAAGTTTAACTAAATGTTAATATACTAAATATTACCGTAATAATTCATTAACAACTTAATCCATAGCTTAAATTTGATAATTGAATGAAACCCATAAGAAAACTCAACTTTTTGAAATCTATTTGAAGGGACCCTTTGAGGAAAGAATCTCAATGGTTAATAGAACCCATACTTCATATCTCAAAAATTTTATGAAAAATCCACCTTTTTTTCCATACCCCAAATCCTAGTTCTCGCTAGCCTTCAATGGTGAGTTCATGTGGAGAGAGAAATAGAGAAGGAAGAGAGTTTATTTTTAGAGTTGTCTTTAGGTTGATGAGGGTTAAGGGTATTTGTAGTGGGGATTAAATAAATTAATTAGTCTCCCTTCAATACCTAGATAACCCCTAAACCATTTGATTAATTAAATGTAATCTTTTAAAATTTATCAGTAAACTCGACCCTCACAAACGAGACCCCGATCGACGGTCCGTTAGTTAGTCGATGGACAAGCCCCACCTCTGTCCTGCACTTCATTGTCCCAGTGAGAGACTTTGTAGGCAAGGGATTCCTCCAATTTTTTCTATGTGTGGGATGATAGTGGCCTTGATGCCCCGTCGAGCCACTAACACCCCGTCAACCCCCTTGCGTCGCGTGTAACAGTACCTAGCTAAGCAAGAGCCTTCACGAATCTTTGTATGTGTGGGATGACGGTGGCCTCAACGCCTCGTCTAGCCACACACGGACCGTCGTCTTTCTCGTTGATACACAATGCCAGACAGTGCTGCATCAAACTGCAGGGGTCGTCCTCAAGGGCCCTTGGTTGGGCCTTGGCGAGTTGTACCCAGGCGTTTTAATCATCAAAATACTCAAACACCTATTATCTACCTTTCCACCAATTTTCGTACATTGCCGACTCCAAAAGTTAGTAAAAAGGATAAGGCACACTAACATCCCTTTGAACCAACTTCCCAGACGTTTTTGGATGTATTGGTTCTTAAACCTCCTAAATGACCTATATTTATTTAAAATGGACTTAGAACAGTGTTTATAGTTTATGACACCTATGTTAGGCTTTACAATTAGTCTTGGATTTTCAAGGTGCTACAGTCGGTTAGGCGTATGCTCTTTCATGTAAAACGAAAGACAAGTAAGTGAACGTCGACTAGGATGACTTGAGGAGTTTTCTTAGTATAGGTATTTGTATGGGACGCTACCTAGAAATTGCACAAGTTGAGTCTAAGGTAAGTCCTAGGAGATTGTTCCCAATTAATACGATGATATGAAAGACTAATAGATTATTTGGTTATATTGCTATATGAAGTGATGACTATATATGTAACAAGTTATATGAAGCAATGTTTTACTTATGGTCTCCTATCTTATCTACTTTGTTGTGTGGGATTATGGGGTTTCATATGATGATTGCACTTGTACGTTGGAGATGGGATCATTGGTATGTGTTTTGTATGTGGAATTATATTATTGATTAATTATGAAAAGTTAGCATGAGTATGATAATGTCTTTAATTGTGTGCATGTTTGATGTACATGAAATCCTTAATTTGTATATGTTAAATGGTATGTGCATTGAATATTTTCATATGGCTTAGTATGTTTTCTAAAGATATGATAAATAATTCTATTTCATGCATGTCCTTATGTGTAATGTTCATATACCCATACTTAGTAAATGTGGCGTACTCACGCCATTACATTAAATTGCTAAAACTATAGGTTCCAGCCATTGAAGCTTAAAGAGGTCTATTTGAAGAATCTTGAAACTCTTTCTCCAGGTATTGGTAGGTCCTCATTTTGGGGATGCTATCTTTCATATTCTAGTTTATGTTGATTTTTAGTAGTTTTAAGAATGCGCTATTTCCATTATTTTCTTTTGATTCTTTTGTAATAAGACCTATATGGAATATTAACTATTATTGGCTATGTTAAGATTTCCAATTCTTAGATTGTTTCTATATATGTGACACAATTTTAAAATATTGTCTGTTTTCATAAATTTTAAGTATGATGTCTAAGTATACTTCAATAGTATATTAAAAGTTTTTAATTTTTCTGCAAATTTAACTGTATGACTGTGATGAAAGCTAATAAGAGTCTTGTCTGCGACATTTGAGAGGTTAACGACGCCGGTCTCATCCGGGGTGCATAAACTTGTTATGAAGCATGAGATTAAATATACTTAGGGTCATTGTTTCACTAAACCACATTCCCTAGTGTCTTGTTCATGGTTGTTAAGCTCACGTCAGTTTGGTAATAGAGGCTAAGTGAGACTAGGAAACTTCTCTTTTCTTGATAATCCTATGTCTTGCCTTTAGAGTTTTGAAATTATGTGTCGCTTTGCATCTAATCCCTTTTTTGTGTATATACACGATGAACACTAGAAGGACAGCCATGAGTAGAGTAAGTGAAGAGATTGTGAATGAGGGAGCTACTTCCCAAGGCAATCGAAATACTCCTCAAGTGCAAGCTGCTGCAAATGATCTAGTTCCGGTGAATCCTCCGGCTGAGGTGACGGAAGCCCTTTTCAAGGTGGCCCAACCCATCACCACCAAAGCTCAATCCATCACGACTCAAGCTAACAAAGAATTTGTTCCTCGAGAGAACCAACATGCTAGTACTATAGCTAGCCGTCTGAGAGACTTTACGAGAATGAATCCTTCAAAGTACTTTGGATCAAAATTTGATGAAGACCCCAAAGATTTCCTTGATGAGGTCTATAAGATTTTGTTTGCTATGGGGGGGAGTACTACGGAAAAGGCTGAACTGGCTACCTATGAACTCATGGACATGGCTCAGACCCGGTACAATCAGTGGAAGGATAGTAGGGCTTTAGGAGATGGCCCCGTGACTTGGGAGATCTTCAATAAAGCCTTTCTTGATAGATTTTTCCCAAGGGAACAAAGAGAAGCTAAGGTAGAGTAGTTCATCAACCATCGTTAAAGAGGTATGAGTGTTACGGAATACTCCTTGAAGTTTATTAAGCTTTCCAAGTATGCTTCTTCTTTGGTTTCTAATGCTAGGGATGAAATGAGTCGTTATGTAACGGGCGTGTCTGAAGAACTTCGAGCAGAATGTCGTGCAACCAGTCTTCATGACAATATGTAATCTTTCTAGGTTTATGGTTCATGCTCAACAGGTTGATGAAAGTGACCTCAGGAAGAGGAATAGGGAAATTAAGGAGGATAAGTCTTTTGAATGTATTTCTTCTAAGAGTAGTGTTGATATTCAAGACAAGCCCAAGTTTAAAAAAAGGTTTTCAAAACATCCTTCTAATTTCTCCAATAATCTCAATGATAGAGGTTCTAATCCTAAACGTCAAGAGGGGAGGATTATTTTGTCTCAAGGGTGGCCATATGATGAGATATTGTCCTAATGTTAGAAGTCAAGATAAGATTAATAGTAAAGCTCAATCAAGCGGTCCTAATTTTGAAGCTCCAAAAAGAAACCGTTTCTATGCACTTAATGCTAGGGGTGAACAAGAAAGCTCTCCGAACGTTGTAACGGGTATGTTACAAGTTTCTCTATTAATTTTTATGCTTTGCTTGACCTAGGTTCTGCTCTTTCTTTTGCTACACCTTTGGTAGCACGGAAGTTTGATGTACTTCTCGATATTTTGATTAAACCCATGTTAGAATGGAAAGGGGGAAATTATATTCCAAGGGGTCCAATTATTCCTTGTGTAGAGGCTTTTAAGATGATAGCCACGGGTTGTATATACCATGTTGTGAGGATAAAGGAGGCTTTTCAAAGTATTAAATTCAATAAAACCGAAACTAGGGTTGTTCCCACTGGAATTGTCAAATGTTAATCTCCCTAAGTTCTTCCTATCTCCGATTTTCGTAGTATGTATAATGCTCAAGATTTAAGTAAGAAAGTAAGAAACAAAAGAAGAAGAAATGTAATTTCAAAGTGAAATAAGTAAGCAAAGCATGAGAAGGTCAAATCCTCAGTGTTTGATAAGAATGAAATTTTAACAGTTATTGGTTTATGCCAATATTGGAATGTGAATATATGCCCCAAGAACCATATATTATGCAAATAATCAAAGAATGGGGATTGCCAATAAAGATTGGCTTATAAAGACTTCATGCCCAATTTAACAAGAATGGAAATAGTTAATTTATTTACTAAATAGGTGAATATTTTTGAAAAAAATAATACCAACTAGAGTTTTCAGAAAATGTTTTCATACACTATTTTTGCACTTATGTGAAACTTCTATGGATATGTTTTCTTGAGATTTTGTTGTTGTCTTGAGAAGATTGATAGCATGGTAATTAATTGATGCATTTTGATCTTATGATAACGTTTAGAAGGAAATTCCTCACTATATGTTATGAATATGTAGCTCTTATATGATTGTGCATCATGAATTAAGTGCTAAGAGTAATGATATGTTATGTGCTGATCGTGCTTCTAGTATTGAGTCTTTTTCCTACCCTCCAAAAGTTTTTAGAATCATTCGGGGACGAATGTTCCGAAGGGGGGGTGGGATAATGTAGCACATCGAAAGTTCCATGACTTAGACTAGAGCTTAATATATTTAATAATTCTTAAATGATGTTCCCAGAAAATATAATTATCTAATGAAGAGCCTATTAGGGTTTAAGAATATGTATTAAGGTACATAGGCATCCTATTATCCAATTTTAAGTAATATTGGGCATGTTAGAGAATATTGACTTAAGGGTGTTAGCCAATTTCTATGTATCAACAAGAAACGTGGAATATACTTATATGTTCAAATGCCGCAATCGAAGCTTGTTTAGGAATTGTATCTGCAATGAAGACCCTAAGTTAAAATATTAATTTCTTAGTTGTGCACATTAGGTACGAGACATCCATGTGTCAAGCCTAGGTACCCTAGCACATAACAATTTAAAATGATCGTATAGATTAAGCAGTGCCCAAGGACATTATGAGGATCCCTGGGAAAACAAGAAGAGCGCAGCAACACATGTGTTGCCGGCCGAGAGACAAGAAGACAAACTCAACCGATTCGGTTTGGGTGGTTAGGGGGCAGTCGCACCGCTATCCAAGACACATGGGGATTAGCTACTAATAAGTCCTAGGATATAAATGACTTACCTAACTATCTAAATAACCTAGGACAAACCAAAATAAACGAAGAAGTGCACCCGACAACCTAAGTCCTAACCGGTTGAAACTAGCCGAGTAGCTAACTAAAGAAACATCCTAGTACCTAACCTAGGATGGTCCAAAGGGGATGGTTATGGTAGTAACGACTTAGGGGTACTTTAGTAATTACCCTAGGTCACTTAAATAATTTAATCAGCAACTTATTTATTTAATTTAAATCCTTGTCAAAACCCGAGACCCTAACTCAAATGTTCTCCTAGTTGAAGTGAATCTAGGAGGGGCGTTTTAGGTTATTTAAGTGGAGGGTTTTAGGGTAATTCTTGGGATGTCTATATATTGATATAAGTTCAGTTTTAGACCTTTTTTACATGTCCCAAATAAGACTCAAATGAAATTTCATTCTCTCAAGAAACACTCTCTTTTTCCAAATTCCATTGAAGAACAAGAAAAACTTAAGGAAGAAGACGAAGGTTTTGAAGTTTCCAATCAGATTTTCGTGGATTCATTATCTATAAGGTATGAGTTTTCACTAAAGGGATTCCTTTCCCCAAGAGGTCCATTCAAGGTAAGTTTATAGAAACTTTAAATACTAGGGTTTTTACTCTACAAATTGAATTTTCTTCCAAACCCTAGATTTATGATTTCAATGAAAAGTATACATTTTCCTTAGCGAATTTCACACGAATTGTTGAGTATTTGATTGATAATTTTTAATGACCTGTGATACATGATAATTCTCTATGTGTTGGTTTTGAATGGGTTGTTTATGGTATTTGATATCATGTAAAAGTTAGGATTGGGATTTATGACTTGAATGAACCCTTTACTGAACCGTTTACTTTATCCTATGCTATGTATTGATCTTGTACGTGATTTTATGAGTTGTTCTTGATTGTCATTAGTATTTCACTAAGTATTATGAATATCGCATGATGTATAAGGTTCTTTGAAACAAGAGGTAAGTCTTCTAAAATTGTGATTACTCTATGATGTTTGTGTTAGCCTATAAGTTGAATGCTATGCTATGAAAAGTATGTATAATGTATCTATGTTAATATTCTACCTATGAATATGTAAATTGTAAGATCGTGATAAGAACACAAATATGCAAGTTCATGATATCCCTTGTAAGCTTTATACTAGGTGATTATGTTATGTTAATCCCAAAAAAGAAAGGTTACGATGAAAGGAAAATTCTCATCTTATCTAAAAGAGCTCATGATCATGTTATACAAGGTGCTAATCTCCTATGAACTATGATAAGTTTATTATGAAAAACTAATTAAAGGTTATTTCATGAAAAGGGACTTAAGCTAAGCACCGATGAACTAGATATGGGAAGTGTCCCTTCCCTAGGGGAAGCCTTCCCTTGGGGAAGGTAGGTTCACAAGGATTCTCATGAGATTTATGCTACCATGTAATGTTCAACTATGGGTCTCTAATACATCTCCTAGTTCTTGAACTATGTTGCCAACATAGGATACTAGCTAGTGGATCCACCTACAAGCTATGTAATGTTAGGTTCTACTTTGGCCGGTAGAGAACCTCTTTTCGGTGGGGAAGAAACCGGATTTCATATTTAGATCACATGGTCTATATTGGATAGGCGTATGTTCCCTCATGTAAAACGAAAGACAAGTAAGTGAATCTTGACTAGGGTGACTTGAGGAGTTTGCTTAGTATAGATAGTGGTATGGTACGCTACCTAGACATTGCACAAGTTGACTCTAAGGGAAGTCCTAGGAGATAGTTCTTAATTAATACGATGATATGAAAGATATATGTTTATGATATATGATGTAACTCTTATATGAATGTTGGCTAATATGATGAATATGTTATTTGGTTATATTGTTGTATGAAGTGATCACTAATTATTATGCAAGTTATATGAAGCAAAGTTTTACTTATGGTCTCCTATCTTATCTAATTGCTTTTTTGGGCTTATGGGCCTTCACATGACCATTGCACTTGTAGATTGGGGATGGGATCATTTGTAAGTGTTTTGTAAGTTGAGTTATGGGATTGATTGAATATGAAAAGTTAACATGACTATGATATATGTCGTTGATTATGTACATGTTTGATGTCAACGAAATCCTTAATTTGTATATGTTATATGGTATGTGTATTGAAGATTATCATATGGCTTAGAATGTTTTCTTAAGATATGATAAATTATTCTTTTTCATGCATGTCCTTATGTGTTATTTGCATATACCCATACTTAGTACATGTGGCGTACTAACTCCATTATTGTACATTACTACGACTAGAGGTTCCAACCATTGAAGCGTAAGGAGGTCGATTTGAAGAAGCTTGAAACTCTTTCTCCAAGTCTTGGTAGGTCCTCATATTCGGGATGCTATCTTTCATATTCTAGCTTATGTAGATTTTTAGTAGTTTTAAGAATACGCTATTTCCATTATGTTATTTGGATTCTTTTGTAATAAGACCTATATGGCATATTAACTATTATTGGCTATGTTCAGATTTCCGATTCTTAGATTGTTTCAATATATGTGAGACAGTTTTAGAATATCGTATCTTTTTATAAATCTTACGTATGAAGTTTTAGTATACTTCATTAATATATTATAAGTTTTTAATTTTTCCGCAAATTTAACTATATGATTGTGATGAAAGATAAGAAGAGGCTTATTTGGGACCCCTAAAAGGTTAACAATGCTTGTCTCATCCTGGTTGTAGAGTCCGGGTATGATAGAATAAAGTTGATTTCACTCCTTCAAATCCATTATATTAGGATGCTTAACGAGTTATAATGGTTCACAATCCTATTGCAAATTCAATTTATCTTTCAAAGCGATTCTGTATCTACTTATTTAGGGATGAAGACATGTAGACATTTTGATTTTCAATTGAGGCCTAAGGTTAAGTAGTAATTGTATTAAACGTACTACCAATGACTTTGTAGGAATTATTGATACAAAACTTTTTATCCTACACCCGCTCATAGAACCACTCGATTGTCTAATTCTAATAAACGTAATTGATTATATATCATCTTCTAGAATTGCATAACTTCCAAAAGTGAGTGAATGTTAATTAGAACCGTTATAGTGTGAATACTCATAAGGTAGGGTTCACGCCCCCCC
>NC_028637.1:52554996-52639559 GCF_001406875.1 Solanum pennellii
GTAGGGTTCCCCCCCCCCCCCCCCAAACTATACTTTCAAGTTTCCCCCCCAAAAAGCTCTCCAATCCTACTCTTAGAAAGAAAAATATTTTTATTTAGTTAGGAAGTTCTCCCTACCGTAAGACCCTTTATGACTAATAATAATGGAAGGCCGGGGAAATTTTATTGGAAAGGAGAAAAAACATTACAAAGTGAACATTCGAAGACTACTAAGGATACATGCAAACACACTACTTTGGGTCGATAGACTCTTTCTCTTTAGTTGGGGGTGAGATCATATTTTGGAGGAAGTCTCATTTTCCGTATTCCAGATCGCTAGTGCGGTCCTGGATAATACACCCATAAAGTACTTAAATACCCCCATATTAATTGGACCTTTATAATCAAGTCAAACTAAACTTATATTTTTGAAATTATTGTAGGGGAAAAAGTCCGCGTCGCGAATCTTCTACAACAAGATTTTTGAAAATAAATTTTGATATGGTAGATTCCGCGTTGTGTCCGTTACACAGACCAAAATATTTTCCTTGATGAACAAAGTACCTGACAAGGACTGGTTCAACTTAAGAAAACTTGGCTGCTGCGATGGGCAGCTTGTTGGCCCAAGGTTGGGTTCCTCTTCAAGGACCCATAGGTCGGTCCTCGGGGAGTCATAGCCGAACGTTTTTAGCCTAAATAGGTTTCTTATATATTAGGGTCATATCCGATTAATTTTGACACCAATAAAGATGTAAAACATGGAAAGTCATACTAGAAAAAGCTAGCACACACAAAGGCAAACTTCTGAACGTCTTGATCATTCTTTGACATTTCTTTTCCAAACTATTAAAAAAGACATATTATACTATAATACATGACCCAAATGTTAGGCTCTAGTTTAACCTAGATCATTTTTAGGGTGTTACAATGAATGTTCCCTAGGTTGTGAGAATGTTACGACCCTCAAAATGAACAAGGACGAATACAACTTCACATGTCTTTTGTAGGTTGTTAAATTTTTGATTTTATGTTTGAATGAGTTTATAGGTCTGTTCAGTTGAGTTCGAAATGAAACGTCAAGGAAAGACGAAGACGTTCCAGTATTAGTTTTTCGCTACTAGTGTGTTCTAGTGAGTTGTCATTTATTTTTGTGTTTTGAATGATATATAATTCTAGAACAAGTAAACCTAAAAACAAGATGGACATTTTAAGGGTTTAAACGTTCGAGTGCGACCCCCCAAGGACTATCCACGTGGTCCTTAAGGAGGACCCAACCTTTGAGGCAAAAGCTGCATAAACAGAAGCACCTACGAAACATCGAACTATGTCCAGTAGACTAATCTACGGATCGTAAGTCATAGTTGTAGATTGGTACTTATCTTGGGTGAGTTTAAATCACCAAAGTGAAGTCTCTAAATAAAAAGACGCCCATGCAGTACCGGCCATAATACAACCTATGGTCGATAGGTGGTGGCCTTAGTTATTGCCAATTTCAAGACTTCTAGTTATTAAATTGGTGATTTGGAATCAAATTGTAAATTAATGAACCTCTCATGGGGTTGGTTATCTAGTTTATTAAACACCTTTATCTAGGTGATTACTAAAACCCTCCTCTCTAAAAAGGTTGTCTCCAAAAAAACCAATGGAAGCTTGAAATGAAGATGGAACTAGGGTTGTGGATTTAAATGGATTTCTTTTCAATTCTCATGGGTTTTCATCTATTAAAATATGGGAGTTCTTTATCTAGGGTTATCTATCACCATAGATGTAATTTTAAAATTATTTTAAAGATTTCAATGTTTATGAAAAGTCCAATTTTCCTATAACTAAAGGTTTCTTGCATGAATACATTCAAAATCCTTAGATATAATATTATTGATGTTAAATTATGTTTCACATTGAAAATCTCATTGTATTGTTTATCTTTAAAAAATCCCTAAATTTGGCGTATGAAGTGGGTTTATTGCTTATGATCTAATGTTGATATAATTGTGATTATAATGAGTTCTATAATTTATATGTATTATTAATTATTCTATTATATTTTGAATTGTTGGAGATGTTAAGGAATTTTGATCTCGGTTATTGGAAGAGGGTAAGTTGACCTAATTTCCTTGCTAATGTAGAATTGCTCTTGTATTGCATGGTCCACTTATAGTGGTGGTGTTTACTTCTTGTTATTATTGATATCATGTGTTGTCAGCATTATTATGTGAATTGTAGTGGTATCATCCTATGTCATACGTGAAGTTTTTTATATGCAGTAATGTACTATGTGCAAGGTGTTATGTCATACATGAATATATAAGGTGAAGTTATTTTGTGATATATGTGTGATCTTGTACAATGTGAATGTAATGTGAAGGTTTTCTTGTACAATGTGAGTGAATTATAATGAAAGGCATGAGTCCTCTAAATGCTTTTATGTGAGGATGTTAAAATATAAAAAACATGTTGATATGGTGTCTTCATTAGGAAGCATTAGTTGTCCCTACTTGATACGTAAATGCTTTTAGATTATGAACTTTTGGACTTGGTAGACTTAGGTGCCTTCTTATTAATGTATGAAAGTTATGTGAAGGTGATCTCTTGAATTGGTACGCTTACGTTCCCTTTTAATGTATGTACGAATGAATGAAAGTCTAGGATTGGTACACTTAAAGTAGATACCTTCTATGAATGATCAATGCCAAAGATTGAATATGAAAAGAAAATTAAGAATGTGAAACCTTTATTACAAAATGAAGGTTACAAATGAATATTTGAAGTGGTAGACCTTGATGGTGCTGCCGTCTTGATGGGAATGATGGACATAGAGGTAGGCTAGCTTTAACAACATGAAACCATCTCTAAGAAAACATAAGAGCTATCCTAAAGAACATTGATCGGCAACCCTCGTGTACCCCTTCTTGGCAATGGTATTATGAGTTGGTAGGCTTAGTGATGGTAGCTTTTCTAATACACTTATGTAGAAGAACTTACACTATGAGAATAAAGTAAATTCACCATATGACATTATTAAGGTAGTAGCTCTACATGAAGATTGAGATTAGAGTACAAAGAAGCCTTTTGGTATTGTCTAAACCATGTGCCTACATGGGATGTGTCTTTAGTTCTATCTTTGGCAAGTAGAACACCTTCCACGGTGTTGTTACACCCTCAAAATTAACTAGGTTGAACCATAGTTTTGCATGTGTTTCATAAGTTAATAACTAGTTAAAATCATGTGTTTTATCATTAGAAGTTTAACAAGTGCGTCGTAGTGTTTGTAGTGATGTTTTGGGGGATTGTTTGAGGGTGAAATGGAGTGTCGATGGTACCTATGCTTAGAATGACATGTAAAGGTTCGAAGCATGTGAGAACGATGCCCTGAGGACCAGCTAAAGGGTCCCTGAGAAGGACCTAAACATGGCCCATCAAAGCTGCCAGGCAGCCTAGATTTGAGAGTTGGTCCGCGACGCGCAGCCAGCACTTGGTGGGAAAATTTGGACCTGTTAGGCGGGGGTCAACACGAACCTCACTGTTCAAAAATGTTTTCCATAACCAAGATCTGAAAATGACCTCGCGAACACCACCAAGTCCCAGATTGGGAACATTGTGGATCATTTGTTGCCTTATCTAGGTAATTTTAAACCTCATTTCACCCACCATTTCAAAGTCTAAAGATCAAATCAAAAATCTCTCAAAAAATCTTCCACAAAAAAACCTCCATTGAATAATCTTCAAGCTCCAAGGAAGAGGAAAAAGTTCTTCATGTTTTCTTCATTAAAAATCTCGTGGGTTCCTTCTCATTGAGGTATGGAAGTTGATCCTTGAACCTTCTTTCATTCATGTTGCCATTTCAAAGAGAACCCAAAAAGGATTTCAACTTCAAACTCCTATTTCTTAGAGTCTAAGTATTGGTCTTTGGATGAAAATATTTTAATGTTTAAGATGAGTTGTTCTTAGTTTAAATGATGATTTTAATGTCAAAAAACCAATGGAATCATGTCAATTTTTTTATCAACTTTTAGCTTATGAAATGGGTTAAATAAACATGATTAGATAATGTTATAGTTATTGTTTCTTGGCGTTTTTATTGAGTTTTAGCTAATGGCCTAAGGGCTACCCTATGATGGATTATTGGATAAATTATTAATAGGTGGTAAATACTTGGATGAATGATAAGCGTTTATATCTTAGTTAGATTATGTTGAAGTAACTCTCGAGTGGTAAGGTCCACCTTGGCGGTGTTTACTTGAAGCGTACGAAGTTATATGTGTATTATGACAATGTCCTTGAAGGCATGATATGTGAAGTGAAGCGATAATTTTTATTTGTATGTGTATGATATTTTGTAGAAGTTTGATATGAGTATTTTATAGATTTATCTCTAAATGAAGTATGCTTTGATATGTGAAGTATGATAATGTGTGAATTGTGATAAATCTGTGTTTGAGCATGTCTAGAAGTCCATGATATGAATAATGGTTATTATGTGAGAGGTGTGCTCACATGTACCCACACACACACTTGAATGCATGAATGAAGTCAATGAATGAAAATGGGGGATTTTAGGGTAGACACTCTTCTTGAGTAGAAAGGGTGTAGACCATCCCTACTATTCTTAAGTAAGAAAAAGGGGGATTTTGGGGCCAACACCCTTTGTGAGTGAGATAAAGTGTTTAGTAGCAACCTCACTATTCCCGATGAGCTTTCCAAAGATAGGTTGGAGGTTGAATAACCTTCGTGAGTTAAAATAGGGTATTCAATGGTCATCTCATAACCTATAGTCAATGAATTTTTAAGACTCCGTGCGGGAGTTATTCTTAGCACCGAGAGGATTTTAAGAAGGTGTGCATACACTTCGTGAGTAGAGATGTTGTATCCAATGTACCTTTTGAAATGGGTGCTCCTCGTTAGTAGAGAATGAGTTACTTAGTGGAAATACCCTTATAACTTAACTATGCAACCGTGTAGGTGTAGCTATTGGAGAATCCATGCAAAGTCTAAAGAATATGGGTCTAACTTAGGCAAGTAAAGATCCCTTATCCGGTAAGGGTAGTACTCGGATTCCAGTTCAGTCTCTCATAGTCTATGTCTGTTAAAGCTAGCCCCCACAAATGTATACATATGATTTAAGTCTTATTAAGGGTGTACTACTTAGTGTAGGTGGTTTAATAGGACGCTACTTATCCATTGCACAAGTATACATTTGAAGGAAGTCTTGGTCTATCCTTATATGAAATGTATGAATGAGTCAGTATATGACATAAATGGAAGTACTGAGACTTTAAGTCTTATGTTAATGAAGCATGTTGAAGTTATGTGTTATACAATGAAGTTATAAATGATGATTGTGGTGTGCTTGATCCACAGTAATTTTCAAGGATCACTAGGTGGGAATAGTAGTCTAGGATACTACTTTCACACTGCACTTAGTATAACTTGCAAGTCCCATTGGAGTAGGGCACTTATATGATGTATTTAATGCATGAATGTTCCTCTAGTGTCTTTAGTATTGAATGTTGACTTGCTAAATGAAATGAAGTATGCTTGTCCTTGGTAGTTTTAAGGATCACTTGGGTGTGTAGTGAAGAGATTGTATGGGCGATCTCTTCATGTCTCACCTAATTGAGTCTTTGGACTACTTGTGATAGGAAGAGTTATGTGCTAGGTGGGTTTACTATAAGTATGTCTTTACGTGAGAAACATGGAAGTTCTACTTTATTTGTTAAATGGTGGTCTATACAATGTTTGAAAGATTGTTTTATGAAGGTTTTATCAAAATAACATGACTTGTATGTTTCAACTAAATTGTCCTTTGTCATGATTTTGCATAAGCCATACATAGTACAATGTTAGTACTTACCCCATACTTTTCTATACTCTATAGTACAAGTTTGAGGCAAGTTTAAGGTTAGAAGGCAAGCTTGAGAATCGACTCCCTCAAGACTAAGTATCTCCTTATATATTCGAGGACATAGTCTATGATTTTCTATTCCTCTTTAAGACTCGTATTAAACTATTTATGTATTTCTTTCAATGTAACGGGTTGTATCCCTAAGATGTTTAAGGTTTGTATTTATGATTGGCTTGTGACTACGAGACTTATTCCTTAGCTTTTTTAAAATATGTGTCCTGTTATTATATTCTTGTTAAATGTCTTAATTTCGCAGTACTTTCCATATCAATGAATGATAGATAAGAGGCTTTTGCAAGACCTGCGACAGGTCAAGCATGCCTGTTCTAGCCTAAGTGTTGCCCTATCTTCTAGGTATACTTGCAGATTTTTGAAAAACTTTGTATTAGAGCATAATGTTATACGATACAGTTTAGGGTATAAAAGTCTCACAAGTCACTTATAGTAGAGTCTTGGTCATCAGTGTGAGTCGTGACACATCCATGAATAGAGGCTATAGTATGATAGAGTTTCACTTTCTTCATTACTCTGGTGTCGTGCCATAGAGTGAATTCTATCATTTTCTTTTCTCAATCTCTTCTCTTGTATTTATAAGATATGAATACGAGAAGGAAACCCGCTGGAAGGGAGGAGAGTGAAGTAGCTAATGAGATAATTCCCCTCTCAAGAATGATCAAGTCCCTATAGTTGATTAAGAGGATGTGAATGATGTGGTTCCGCCTCCAGAACCTCAAGGACCTCAAGTTCCTAAAATGACTCTAATGCCCCAAGGTCATTAAGCTCCATATGTTGAAGGGGATATGACTAATATAAAGATAAGGTCTGCTCTTAGGGTCTTGAATCAACTCATGACAAGTCAAGCTCATGTTGTTAGTAATCATGTGGATGCCCAAGCTAACCTAGAAGTTGGACATCAATCCAATGCAAGTACTCCCTCTTGTAGAACTCGAGATTTCATGAGGATGAACCCTCCTAATTTCCATGGAACTAATGTGGATGAATATCCACAAGGCTTCATATATGAGGTATTGAAGGTGGTGTATGCTTCGGGTGTGACTCCTAGAGAAAAATCGGAACTACCCGCTTATCAACTAAAAGATGTGGCACAAGTATAATTTGAGCAATGGAGGGATGAAAGACCCTTAATTGAAGGACCGGTAGATTGGGAAGTGTTCAAGGTTTATTTTCTAGTAAAGTTTAGAGTAGAGGGAGAATAAGTTCGTGGAATTCATGAAACTTTGTCAAGGATGAATGAGTGTGAAAGAGTACGTTCTCAAATTTACCCAACTCTCTATGTATGCCCCAACCTTGTTAGCGGACCCTAGAGTTAAGATGAATACATTTTTGATGGGGGTGTCAACCATGGTATAAAAGGAGTTTCGTACGGAAATGCTCCTTAATGATATGGATGTATCTACGCTTATGGTGTATGCACAAAAAATTGAGGAGTGTTAGCTTAGGGAGAGAAATAGGTATGGGAAGAGGCCTAGGGTGGATGAACAATGTCAAACCAAACCTAAGAAAAGTTTCTATAATAAAGAATCATTCATGGGAAACAAGGATAGGGTTCCAACAAAAATTCTTAAGGAGGTGGTTATGCTTATAAGAGTCCTAGGTGTACTTTTTGTTGGAAGCAACACTTGTGTAGGTGTCTTGCCGGCATAGATTGTTTTTTTGTATGTGATAATAAGGGTCATACCATGAGAGATTGCCATAAACACAAGGCAAAAGGGAAAGAGTTCAACCAAGATCATCATGATGGTCCGAAGCCTAATGCTCGAGGTTTGGAAGTCAAACGTCCAAGACATCCGAAAACTAGTAGAAGTTTAAATAGTGTGTCGGAGTGTTTTGTAGTGATTTTTGGGGGATTTTTAGTGTCAAATTGAGTACCAATAGTTACTATGCATATAATGACATGTAATGTGTTAAAAAGTCCGAGAATGACACCCCGGTAACCTTCTTAAAGGTCCTCAAAGAGGACCCAATCATGGACCATCGAACCTTCCAGGCAGCATAGATTTGAGAACTGGTGCTCTAGGCGCAGACAACACTTGGTAGGAAAATTTTTCCCTACGACGCGGGGCTGCCACAAACCTTACTGTCCCAAAATATTTTCCAAAACCAAGATCTGAAAATGACCTTGACACGCGCAACCAAGTCCTCGCTTTGGCTGCGTCTTTTTTAAGTCCAATTAGAAGTTGAAAAAGGATCCAAATACTGTAGGGTATTTTGGGGATAATTTGTGGAATTATTTAGGTCATTTAAAAACTCATTTGACCCACCATTTCAAACCCTAAAGATCAAATAAAAAATCTCTCCAAAATTGTTCCTCCAAAGCCTCCATTGAAGAAGGTTCAAGCCCCAAGGAAGAGGACCAAGTTCTTCACGTTTTCTTCATCAAATTCTCTTGGTTACTTCTCATTGAGATTTGGTAGTTCATCCTTGAACCTTCTTTCATTCAAGGAGCCATTTCAAAGACATTTCAAAAAGGATTTCAACTTCAAGCTCGTTATTCCTAGACTCTAAGTATGGGTCTTTGCATGAAAATGTTTTAATGATTAAAATGAGTTGTTCTTAGTTTTAAATGATTATTTTAATGTAAAAACACCAACGGAATCATGTCTTTTCTTTTTATCAACTTTTAGCTTAAGAAATGGGTGAAATGAGCATTATTAGATAATGTTATAGTTATTGTTTGTTGGTTGTTTTATGAAGTTTTAGCTAATGCCCTAAGGGTTATTTTATGATGGATTATAAGATATATTATGAATAGGTGGTAAAGAATAGTATGAAGGTAAGTTGTTCTATCTTGGTTAAGTTATGTTGAAGTAACTCTTAAGTGGTATGGTCCACCTATGGTGGTGGTGTTTACTTGAAATATATGATGTTATGTGTGTATTATGAGAATGGACTTAAAGGCATGATATGTGAAATGAAACGATAATTTTGATATGTATATATGTATGATATGTGTTAGAAGGTTGAAATCAGTATCATGAAGGATTTATGTCTAAATAAAGTATGAATTTGATATGTGAAGTATGTTAATGTGTAAATTGTGACAAATGTGTGTTTGAGCATATGTCAAAGTCAAATATGAATAATGATTATTATGTTAGAGATGTGCTCACATGTACTCACACACACTTCAATGCATGAATGAAGTCAATGAAATAAAATGGGGGATTGTAGTGTGGACACTCTTCAAGAGTAGTGATGAAGTGTCTAACCCATTGCTAGTATCCCTAACTAAGGAAAATGGGGATTTTCGGGCGAACACTCTTCTTGAGTTGAGATGAAGTGTTTAGTAGCAAACTCACTATTCCCGATGTGCTTTCCAAAGATAGGTTGGAGGTTGGATAACCTACGTGAGTTGAGATGGGGTATTAAATTGTTATATCTTAACCTTTAGTCAATGAATTTTAAGACTATGTGGGGGAGTTATGCTTAGCATTGAGAGGATTTGAAGAACCAGTGCGTACACTTCATGAGAGATGTTTTATCCAATGTTACTCTTGAAATGGGTGCTCCTCATTAGTAAAGAATGATTTACCTAGTATCAAACTCCGATTCCCTTAACTATGATCCTTTGTAGGTGTAGCTATTGAAGAATCCATGTAAAGGCTAAAGCATATGACCCTACCTTAGGAATGTAGGGATCCCTTATCCGGTAAGGGTTTAACGAGATCCATGTCAAGCTCTCATGGTCTATGTCTGTTAAATCTAGCTCCAACAAATGTATGAAAATGCACTAAGTATTGTAAAGGGTGTACTACTTAGGGTAGGTGGTGAAATGGGATGCTACTTATCCATTGCACAAGTAGAGATTTGAAGGGAGTCTTGGTGGTTCCTCATATGAAATGTATGAATGGGTCAAAATATTATGTGAATAAAGTAGTGTTACTTTAATTCTTATGTTAAAGAAACATGTTGAGTTTATGTCCCATACGATGAAGTAATGATTGATTATTGTTTTGTTCTTGATCCATGGGAATTCTCAAGGAGCACTAGGTAGGAGTAGTCGTACGGGATGCTACTTTCACATAACACTTAGTGTAACTTGCAAGTCCCATTGGAGAAGTGCACTTATGTGAAATCTTTAATGCATGCATATACCTTTAGTGTCTTTTGTATTGAATATTGACTTGTCAAATGAAATGAACTATGCTTGTCCTTAGTAGTCTTAAGGATCACCTTGGTGTGTAATGAAGAGATTACATGGGAAATATCTTCATGTCATCCCTAAGTGAGTATAAGGACTACTTGGGATAGGAATAGTTATGTGATAAGTGGGTTTAATATAAGTATGTCTTTACGTGAGAAATATGGAGGTTCTACCTTATTTGTTAAATGATGTTTGAAATATTGGTTTATGAAGGTTTTATCAAAATAGTATGACTTGTATATTTCGTGTAAATTGTCCCTTTCTGAATGATGTTTCATATTCCACACTTACTACAATTTTTGTACTAACCCCATAATTTTCTATACTGTATAAGTATAGGTTGGAGGCAAGTTGAATGTTAGAAGGCAAGCTTGGGAATCGACTTTCTCAAAACTAAGTATGTCCTCATATGTTCGAGGGCATAGTATTTTTTTCTATAATTATTCTTTAAGATTTGTATTAGACTATTTATGTATTTCTTTCAATTTAAATGGCGTGTCCATTGTTTAAGGTGTGTCTTTAAGACTGGCTTGTGACGACGAGACTTATTCCTTAGCTTTTATAAAGGATGATTCTTATTATTATATTCTGCTCCGAAGTTTTAAATTCATAATACTTTTTATATCTTATTTCATGAATGATAGCTAAGAGGCTTGTGCAAGACCCCTGAGAGGTCAAGTACACCTTGTTCCTACCTAAGGGTTGCCTTAATTCTAAGGTGTACTTTTGGGTCGTAACAGGTGTGGGTTCTTCTGACACCTGATTCCATATATACCTAGTATGGTGTATGTCGGTTAATGCCTATTATCATCTTGTGTGATGAGCACTCTAGTTATTGTATTTGTTCTAAAACATGTAGATAGTGCAATGGGACTCTATCTACACATGGCGCGACTAGGCTTTGAAGATACTTAAATGAGTTCCATCAGTCTTCTATGACTATTATGTTAAGTACTCTATTAATTTAATTGTCTCTTAAATGGTTTAAATGAATAATGTTCACTTAGTGAAAGTATGTTGAATTAGAAAGGGTCTTATCGAGGGTGCTTTGAGGAATACTTACGTTTGCTTGAACAAGGTGTATGGGCAGTGCCTTCATGTCGTACCTTGTTACTTGTAACATCTTGAAAATCCAAGACTTATTGTAAATCCTAAAATAGGTGTCATAAAGTCTAAACACTGTTTCTAAGTCTCTTTTAATGAATATAGGTCATTTAGGAGGTTTAAGAACAAAAACGTCCAAAAACATTGGGGAAGTTGGTTCAAAGGGATGTTAGTGTGCCTTCACCTTTTAACTAACTTTTAGGAGTCAGAAATGTACGAAAATGGATGGAAAGGTATCTAATGGGTGTTTGAGTTTTTTTGATTGCAACGTCAGGGTACGACTACCCAAGGACAAACAAAGGGACCTTGAGGAGGACCCCTGCAGTTTGATGCAGCACTGCCTGGCAGTGTGGCTCGAAAGAGTGTCGAGGCCACCATCATCACACACATACAAAGATTCATGAAGGCTATTGCCTACCTTGCTACTGTTATGCGCGACGGATGGGGGTTTACGGGGTGTTAGTGGCTCGACGGGGTGTCTAGGCCACCGTCATCCCAAACTTAAAAAAAAATTGGAGGAAACCCTCGCCTTCAAACACTTTGACTGAGACAACGGAGTGCAGGACAAAGGGGGGGGGAGGTTGGCTGTCAACTCACCGACGGACCGTCGATCGGGATCTCGTCGGTGAGGGTTGATTTTCACTGTTAAATTTTAAGTGATTTTATTTAATTAATTAATTGGTTTAGGGGTAAGTTAGGGGTTAAAGGAATACTAATTAAGTTAACTAAGCTCCACTATAAATACCCTTAACCCTGTTAACCTAAAGACAACTCTCAAAATAAAATCTTTTCCTTCGCTCTTATTTCTCTCTCTACAGGAACTCACCATTGAAGGCTAGAAATAACAAGGGTTTGGGGGATGTAAAAAAGGGTGGATTATTCATCAAATTGTTGAGAAACACTTAAGGCATGGGTTCGATTCACCTTTGATATTATTTCCTCAAAGGGTTCCTTCAAAATATATTTGAAAATGTTGAGTTTTCTTATGGGTTTCATTCGATTATGAATTTTGAGTTATGGATTGAGTTGTAAATGTATTATTAGGGTTATATTGAGTATATTAACATGTAGTTAAACCTTTTTATGGCAATTGTTGACGGTTTGGTCTAAATTGAAGAATATGATCCTCTATCCCTAACCCTAGATATTGATCTTGACTTTAAATTGTATTCTGATCATTCAATTGAGTTGGTTGTTGATTTTATTACTATTATATGGCTCTATTATTACTAAATTAAGATTAACTATAGGCCTATCATGTTAGTTCTTGGATGTGATTTATGTTATGAATTATAATGTGAAATTAGCCTATGTACCTTGTCTCAATTGCTGATGTAAAAATGAATTGTGTTATAGAGATGCAATTAGCCTTGTTATTCTATTGGTTATCATTGTGAAATGATGTTACTCCCCATGTTGGGTTTAATTATGGGTTGATGGTAAGACCTTGATGATCGACTATGAGAAGACTTTGTAAGTCTTAGAATCTCTACCTTTTACTTCTAATTGTGATTAATTGTTGTTAAGTCTTGATATTACATTGGAGTATGCCTTATACTAGGATTATAGGGTTGTATCATGTCGAATTCAAATATCTTTACTATGTTGTGAGGTTGATTAAGGTGTATGTGATATAAGGATGGTGAAAACTATCAATGTGCCTGAATATGTTATGGAACGCTAATGTGCTAACCTCACTAATATAAATTGTGATGAAAGGACACATACTAATACAATTCTTATTGAGCCATTGAAGATGCTGATTATTCAAGGGGTAGACCCTATGACCTAAATTAGGTTATTAATGGTAATTAAAGGCTTATAGACATTTAAAAAAGGAACTCTAGGTTAGCACCGAGTGAACTAAATAGAGGAGTGTCCCTTCCCACATAGGAAAGGTAGGAACACAACATTACTCTCGATATTGGAGATTATAATGCATGGTGCATAAATAGGGTCCAAACTAAATCTTTTGTTCTTGAAATATGTTTCCCCCATCGGAATACTAGATAGTGGATCCACATAATTTCTATGTTTTATGTTTTGGTACTACCTTAGCAAGTAGTATGCCTTCTTTCGGTGTACGGTTTTATGACGCCGGATTCCACAGTAGCTCATGTGGTCTATGTCGGTTAGGGCAAGATATTCCCAAAAGGTAAAATGAATTAAAGGACCGAACTCTAACTGGGATAACCTTAGTGTCTAGCTTAGTCTAGGTAGGGGTATGAGACTATACCTAGACATTGCACTAGTTATCCTTGAGGGGAGTCTTAGGAGGAGTTTCTTATGTATGTTTATGTTATGACAATATATGATGTATATATGATGACCATGGCACATTGTTGATATGATATTTTGATTTCGTTCATTTTTGAATATGTGTTGGGTTATAATGATAATACATGATGAAATTCAAGCCTAAGCGCTATGATATGTAAGGTTGGACATTGGTCATGTTTTATTGTTGAGGATACTTGATTGAGTAAGGTTAGGGGGATTTTGTTGGTCATTGCACTTGTTGAATTTATAATGACTTGTGAGTGGTTTCCTTTTTTATTATGATATGTTTAACTCTTATTCATTCTAATCATATTGATCCTTGATGTTAGGGTTGTAGTAAATCATGGTTTCTAGTGTGTTGGGATATGTATTACATGTTGAGGTAGTAAGCATGTTTGCTTGATTTATATGACTTACTTGACTTTGCATTAAACCCCTAAAAGGGGTAGAGTGATATGCTTTCACAAAAGTCCCTTTTAGCATGTTTTACTTGTGTATGTACATAAGGTATCACAATCACGACATGTGGAGTACTAACCCGTTTTTCTTCACTTGTCCCAAACAGGTTTCAGTCATTGAAGTGTTTTGAAGGCCATATTGTTAAAGGCTTGGACTCTTACTTTCGTCCAAGTGGATAGGTCCTCAACTCTCGAGGGCAGCCATCTTCTACCTTTGTATTTTTTTATGAGCTTATTGAGTGTATCATTATTTCCTTTTTATTTGAATAATGTATTTTCGAATGAACTATGCATGGTTTTGTTGAATTGATGTAAGGGCTATGCCCTTATTGTGATACCCATTTAGATTGTATGAGACGAGACAATCGTTGAGACTATTTCTATATTTTTGTATATTATGTGCAATAAAAGTAGAAGGCTATGTAACCTTCCTATATGAAGGGTCTATGTATACTCGATACGAATATATATTATGTGTATGTAGAGGTGTATGTAAACCTCCTAGTAGATATATAAATGTTTTAAATTTTTCCACATTTTTCAACCTATGAACGTAATGACATGAAACTAAGAGGCTAGTCTTAGTCCTTCAAAAGGACATCGACGCTGGTTACGTCTAGGGGGTAAACCCGGATTTTAGGATCTTTGTATCAGAGCATGAGATTGAATATCGTTGAGTTATGACTCTCTCTCTACCACGTCTATGTAGGTTTTTATTCATAATTGTGAAACGCACCACAATTATGAGTAGGAACCCATATGATGCTTCGGAATCGCTTTCGTTCTTGGAAATCTTATATCGTACCAATAGAATATACTTATGGTGTTCCTTGCATATAATTCTATTGTTGTATTTATAGGAAGCATGAACACTCGAAGGAATGCGGCTCGAAGACATGAGGAGGAAGTTGCCAATGCAGGAGCTCCTTCCTATGATGAGCATGTTCCTTCATTTGAGGAAGATTCTAATGTTGATCAAGCACCGGCTATCCCTCCACCTATGACAGAGGCGGAGATGAGGGATATTCTTGCCCTAATGGCCCAAGCCATGACTACTCTAGCACAATCCGCAACAGTTCAAGCCAAAGATTTGACCGCTCAAGCGAATCGGGATGTTGGTCCCCGTCCTCATCAACATGTCACCACTATGACTTCCTGTCTAAGGGACTTCACTCGGATGAAAACTCCTACTTTGTATCGGTCTAAGGTTGATGAAGATCCCCAAGAATTCCTTGATGAGGTTTACAAGGGGCTATATGCTCTGGGGTGACTTGAAGTGAGAAGAGCGAGTTGGCCCCATATCAACTCAAGGATGTGTCTCAAACTTGGTATGCGCAATGGAGGGATACTAGGCTGTTAAGGGGTGGTCCGGTGATTTGGGAGATCTTTATGGCGGCTTTTCTAGATCGGTTATTCCCTAGAGAGATCAGGGAGGAGAAAGTGACGGAGTTCATCAATCTTCGCCAAAGAGGGAAGAGTGTTAATGAGTACTCTTTGGAATTCGTTACGTTGTCCAAATATTCTCCTTCTTTAGTCTACGATCCTAGACATCAAATGAATCATTTTTTGACAGCGGTGTCGGACAACTTTCAAGAGGAGTGCCAATCGGCCATGCTACATGACAACATGAACATTTCCCCTCTTATGGTTTATGCAAGAAGGGTTGAGGAGGAAAGAGCTAAGCGAAAAACTAAGATGCTAAGAGGGATAGGTCATTTGATGGAGATCCTCAAAAAATAAGCTTGAGATACAAGATAATCCTAAATTTAAGAAGCGGGTTTCAAATCAAGTCCCTATAAAATTCCCAAGATCTAGTGGTGATAGGGTTTCTAAACCTAAATTTAAGCAGGGAAAAGGTTCTAATTCACCAAAAGAGAAGCCAACTTGTGGAAAGCATGGTAAAAAGCATTATGGCGAGTGCCTTAAGGGGACAGATAATTTCTTTAATTGTGGCAACATTTGTAAAACATAAGAGATTGTCAAAACATGAAGAGTTAAGACAAGGGTAGTGGCCAAGATCAAGCATGTGGTTTTAGTGATGCTCCAAAGAAGAAACGCTTCTATGCTCTTCGCTCTAGGAGTGATGAAGAGAGCTCTCCTAATGTGTTGACCGGTATGTTAAAAGTCTTTACTCTTGATGTGTATGCTTTACTTGATCCGGGTGTTACTTTGTCCTTTGTTACACCACTAGCAGCTAAAAAGTTTGATGCTTTACCCGATATCTTGAATTAGCCTTTTCTAGTGTCTTCTCCGGTGGGAGATTTGGTTGTTGCTAAAAAAGTCTATCAAAATTGTTGATATAGTAGAACTCAATATGCTTGATTTTGATATTATATTGTGTACGGATTGGTTGCATGCATGTTTTGCATCTATTTTTTATAGGACAAGAGTTGTGAGGTTTAACATCCCAAATGAACCAGGTGTTGAGTGGACGAGGGGAAAATATGTTCCTAGAGGTTGCATCATATCTTGTCTAGAAGCATGTAAAATGATCTCAAAGGGTTGTCTATATCACATAGTAAGAGTCCATGATTTGGATTTCGAAATTCCTCTTATTGAGTTGGTTACCGTAGTGAATGAGTTTTCTGAGGATTTTCCTAATGACCTTCCCTGTATTCCTCCCAAACGAGAAATTGATTTTGGTATCTATTTTCTACCGGAAATAAATCCCATTTCAATCCCTCTTTATCGGATGGCTCCGGCTGAATCGAAATAATTGAAGTCTCAACTAAAGGATTTGCTTTAAAAAGGCTTTATAAGGCCTAGTATATGTCCATGGGGTGCTCCTGTGTTATTTGTCAAAAAGAAGGATATGTCATTGAGAATGTGTATTGACTATCGCCAACTCAACAAGGTCACCATTAAGAATAAGTACCCTATCCCTCGGATTGATGACTTATTTGACCAACTCCAAAGGGCGAGTTACTATTCAAAGATAGAATTGAGGTCGGGGTATTATCAACTAAGGGTGGGGGGGAGGATATACCGAAGATGACTTTTTGGACTAGGTTTGGGCATTATGAGTTCTTGGTCATGTATGTCGGTCTAACTAATGCTTCGGCGACATTTATTGACCTAATGAATAGAGTATTTTGAAATTACCTACATTCGTCTGTCAATATCTTCATTGATGATATCTTGGTATATTTGAAGAATGAGGGTGATGGTATGGGTCATTTGAGGGTAGTGTTGCAAACCCTTAAAGAACATCAATTGTATGACAAATATAGTAAGAGTGAGTTTTGGTTGAGATTGGTGACTTTTCTTGGGCACATCATTTCTCTTGACGGAGTTGAAGTAGACCCATGGAAAATAGATGCGGTGAAAAATTGGCCTAGACCATTGACTCAAACTTACATCAGGAGTTTCTTCGGTTTAGCGGGGCACTATAGGAGGTTCATGGATTGTTTCGCGTCCATTGTGTCTCCATTCACTACTTTGACCCAAAAGAGTAAATAGTTTGAGTGGTCGGAGTCATGCGAGAAGATCTTCAAATTGTTGAAAGATAGGCTTATTTACGCACGTGTTAACCTTACCGGAGGGTACAGAGGGTTTTGTGGTGTATTATGAAGCATCCCGAATGGGTTTGGGGTGTGTGATTATGCAAAACAGGAAGGTGATAGCTTATTCCTCGAGGTAAACTAAAGGTACATGAGAGAAAATTACCCCACTCATGAATTTGAATTAGAGGCCGTGATGTTTGCTTTAAAAATTTGGAGGTATTACTTGCGTGGGGTTCATTTGGATGTTTTTACCAATCATAAGAGTCTCCAATAGTGTTTACCATAAAGGAGTTAAATCTCCAAAAATAAGGTGGCTTGAGTTGTTGAAATATTATGATAAGAGTGTCCGTTATCACCTCGGAAAGGTAATGTAGTGGCGGATGCCCTATGTATGATGACTATGGGTAGTGTATCTAATCTTGATGAAGTTGAAAAGGACCTAGCAAGGGATGTGCATAGGTTGTCTTGGTTGGGGGTGAGGTTGGAGAGTTCTCCGAATGGGGGTGCCATAGTTCAACATAAATTTGAGTCATCTTTAGTGGTTGAGCTGAAGTCCAAACAACACCTTGATTTATCCTTAATAGAGTTGAGGGAATCGGTTCTTGGCAAGTTTAATGAATCATTCTCCCTAGGGGGGGATGGTGTGTTAAGGTACCAAGGGAGATTATGTGTTCCCGATGTAGGATTAGATCTTAGAGGAAGTACATGGATCCCGCTACTCAATTCATCAAGGGTCTACAAAAGGTTACCATGACCTAAGGGAATTATATTGATGGGAAGGTCTAAAAAGGGACATAGCAGAATTTGTCGCTAAGTGTCCGAATTGCCAACAAGTAAAGACTGAACACCTAAAGTCGGATGGCTTACTACAAGAGATCCAAATTATTAAATTGAAGTGGTAAGAAATTAATATGGACTTTGTAGTACGTTTAACCCGGACCCAAAAGCCATAAGATTCCACATGGGTGGTTGATCGATTGACTAAATCCACTCTTTTTATTACCGTCAAGTCTTTATATTCGACGGAGGATTATGCAAGAATCTTCCTAGATGAGACTGTGTGCCGCCATGGAATTCTGTTCTCCATCATATCAAATCAGGGCACACAATTCAAATCTAGATTATGGAGGTCGTTCCAAAAAGAGTTAGGTACTATGGTGAAGTTGAGCACCACTTTTCATCCCCAAATGGATGGTCAATAGGAGCGTACTATACAAACCCTTGAATATATTCTTAGAGCATGCATTATTGATTTTAAAGGGAGTTGGGATAGGTATTTACCTTTAGTTGAGTTTGCCTACAACAATAGTTTTCATTCATCCATTTCCATGGCTCCCTATGAAGCCTTGTATGGTAGGAGGTGTAGGTCTCCTATTGGATGGTTTGAAGTAACTTAGCCATCGCTTCTTGGTCCTGAGTTGATTTGAAAGACTTTGTAAAAGGTTCATATCATAAGGAACAGGTTGCAAACGGACTATAGTCGGCAAAAGTCTTATGCCGATAACAGAAGAAGGGATTTGGAGTTTGAAGAAGGTGATAAGGTGTATTTAAAAAATTCACCAATGAAAGGGGTGGTTAGGTTTGGCAAGAAAGGGAAATTGATTCCTCATTATGTGGGTCCCTATGAAATCTTGCATAGGATTTGTAAGGTTGCCTATAAATTAAAACTTTCTACTGAATTGTCTTCGGTTTATCTTGTTTTCCATATTTCTATGTTTAAAAAGTGTATCGGTGATCCTGAGTCCGTTCTTCTTATTGAGGGTCTTGTTGTCAAGGATAACCTCTCTTATGTGGAAGTCCCGGTTCAAATTCTTGATAGGCAAGTCAAGAAGTTGAGAAATTAAGAGGTGGTTTCAATAAAGGGGTTATGGAAAAATCATCTATTTGAGGGTGCAACATGGGAGGCCGAGGCCGACGTAAAGTCCCATTACCCTCATCTTTTTGAGAAATAAGGTTAGTCATTCTTTTTAATAATATAAATATGATTAGAAATTGAAGTTCCTTGAACTTTTGGTGAAGTATAACAAAAAAAGAGCATTTTTGAAAACCTCAAAGTAAGTTTTACAGTGAAATAACTGTAGTATTGTTATTAAAAACATGAAATTTTGTGTTTTGCTTGCTTTGGGTTATTTTGTGCATTTTGGATAGAGTGAGTCTTTATAAAATGATAGGGAACATGTTGTTAAGTTGAACTTTCTGCTAATTTACTCATGTTATGTATGTTGAGCTCATAAGTGTAGTGAGAAGGATATGCCTCATCATGAAGTGTTTTGATCCTTAGATGTGGTAATATGTGTTTTGGTATTTTCCTTGTTGAAGCGACATGATTTATGTTAAATGAATATTGTTGATTGGTCAAGCTGCAAGTCTTGGGTCTATTCCTTCCTTCAAAAGTATTTTAGTGTCATTCACAGAGGAATGCTCCTAGGGGGGGGGGGATAATGTAACACCTTGAAAATCCAAGACTCATTGTAAAGCCTAACATAGGTATCAAAAAGTCTAAACATTATTTCTAAGTCCATTTTAGTTTAATATAGGTCATTTAGGAGGTTTAAGAACCAAAAGGTCCAAAAACATATGGTAAATTTGTTCAATGGGATGCAGCACTGCCTGGAAGTGTGCATCGACGGGACAGACGACGGTTCGTGTGTGGCTCGACGGGGCGTCGAGTCCACCGTCATCCCACACTTAGAAAGATTCGTGAATTCTCTTTCCTACAGAGCTACTATTACACGTGATGGAAGGGGGTTTGATGGGGTGTTAGTGGCTTAACGGGTAGTCGAGGCCACCATCATCACACACATAGAAAAAAATTGGAGGAAGCCCTCGCCTGCAAAATCTCTGACACAGACGACGGAGTGTAGAACAGAGGGGGGTTGTCCGTCGACTCACCGCAGAACATCGATCGGGTCTCGTCTGTGAGGGTCGAGTTTCACTATTAAATTTTAAATGATTTAATTTAATTAATTAAGTGGATTAGGGGTTTGTTAGGGATTAAAGGGAGACTAATTAACTTTATTCAGCCCCACTATAAATACCATTAACCCTCATTAACCTAAAGACAACTCTCAATATAAACTCTCTTCCTTCTCTCTTATTTCTCTCTCTACATGAACTCACAATTGAAGGCTAGCAAGAACTAGGGTTTGGGAGCTGGAAGAAAGGGTAGATTTTTCATCAACTGGAAGAAGGGTTCCTTCAAAATAGATTTGAAAAAGTTGAGTTTTCTTGTGGGTTTAATTCAATTACGAAATTTAAGTTATGGATTGAGTTGTAATGAATTATTCGAGTTATATTGAGTAGATTAACATGTAGTTCAACTTGTTTATGGTAATTGTTGATGGTTTGGTCTAACTTGAAGAATATGATCCTCTCTCTGTAACCCTAGATAGTGATCTTGACCTATATTTTATTGTGATCATTCAATTGAGTTGGTTCTTGATTTGATTACTATCCTATTGTGCTATTATGATTAAATTAAGATGAATAATAGGACTATCATACTAGTTCTTGAGATGTAATTTTTGTTATGTATTATAATATGAAATGAGCCTGTGTACCTTGTCTCAAGTTGTGATCGAAAGATGAATTGTATTATAAAGATGCAATTGGCCTTGTTATTCTATTGGTTATCAATGTGCGATGATGTTACTCCCCAAGTTTGATAGAGTTATGGGTTGATAATAAAAACTTGAAGATAGACTATGAGAATACTTGCTAAGTCTTAGAATCTCTACCTTTACTGCTAATTGTGATTAATTATTGTTAAGTCATGATATTTCATTGGAGTATTCCTTATACTAGGATTATAGGGTGGTATGATGTCGAATTGACATGTCTTGACTATGTTGTGAGGTTGATTAAGGAGTATGTGATATAAGGATGGTGAAAACACTCAATGTGCCTTAATATGTTATGAAACGCTAATGTGTTAACGTCACTTATATGAATTGTGATGAAAGGACTTATACCCACACAATTCTTTCTGAGTTATTGATGATGAAGGTTATTATCTAAGGGTTAGACCCGATGGACTAAATTAAGTCATGAATGGTAATTAAAGGCTTAAGGATATTTTAAAAAGGAACTCTAGCTTAGAACCAGGTGAACTATATAGAAGAGTGTCCTTCCCACATAGGGAAAGTGGGAACACTACATTACTCTCGAGAGTAATGACTATAATGCATGGCACATAAAGAGGGTCCAAGCAAAATCTCCTAGTTCTTGAACTATGTTGCCCCCATAGGAATACTAATGGATCCACGTAGTTGCTGTGTTTAATGTTTTGGTACTACCTTGGAAAGTAGTTCGCCTTCTTTCAGTGTAGGGTTTTATGACACCGGATTCCGCACTAGCTCATGTGGTATATGTCGGTTAGGGCAAGATGTTCCCAAAAGGTAACTTGGATAACCTAAGGGGTCTAGCTTAGTCTAGGTAGTGGTATGGGACTCTACCTAGACATTGCACTAGTTAGCCTTGAGGGGAGTCTTAGGAGGAGGTTCTTATGTATGTTTATGTTATGAAAATATATGATGTATATATGATGACCATGGCACATTGTTGATACTATATGTTGATTAGTTCTTTATGAATATGCCTTGGATTTTAATGATAATACATGATGAAATGTAAGCCTAAAGCTATGATATGTAAAGTTTGACATTGGTCATGTTTTCTTGTTGAGGATACTTGATTGAGTAAGGTTATCGGTCTTTGTTCGATCATTGCACTTGTTGACTTGATAAGGACTTGTGAGTAGTTGTGTTGCTTATTATGATATGTTTAACACTTATTCATTCTTATGGTATTATTCATTGATGTTAGGGTTGTAGTAAATCATGGTTTCAAGTGTGTCGGGATAAGTACTACTTTTTGAGATAGTAAGCATGTTTGGTTGATTAATAAGACTTACTTGACTTTTCATTAAACCCCTAAAAGGGGTAGAATTGCATGCTTTGATAAAAAGTACCTTTTAGCATATTTTGGTTTTGCATATGCATAACATCTCATACTTACTATATGTGGAGTACTAACGCGTTTTTCTTCCCTTGTCCCAAACATTTGAGGTTCCAGTCATTGAAGAGTTTGGAAGGAGATATTGTTGAAGGCTTGGATTCTTCCTTTCATCCAAGTGGGGTAGGTCCTCAACTTTCGAGGGCAATGCCATGTTCTAGCTTTGGATTTTGTTATGAGCTTATTGAATCTACATTTCTTTCCTTGTTATTTAAAAATTGTACTTTCGTATGACCTATACATGGTCTTGTTGAATTTCGTATGATCCATATTGTGATATCCATTTAGATGGTATTAGACGAGACAATCGTTGATACTATTTCTATATTTATATATATATATGTGTGTGTGCAATAAAAGTAGAAGGCTATGTAACCTTCCTATATGAAGGATCTATGTATACTCGATACGAATATATATTTGTGTATGTAAATGTCTATGTAAACCTCCTTGTAGAGATAATAAAAGTTTTAATTTTTTTTTGCATTTTTCAACATATTATTGTAACGACATGAAACTAAAAGGCTAGTATTAGTCATTCAAAAGGACATCGAGGCCAGTTATGTCTAGAGGGTAAACCCAGATGTGACAGTAGTTCTTAGAGTAACCTTAGGTAGAGTGTCTAAATGATGAAAACACTTATTTGATGAATTTGGATTTATGTGATATATGTTGATACTAGTTGAGTATGTCTTATATGTTATTGTTTACTTGTAATGTTCTCTTAAACTCTTATGATGAAGGTTTTTATCAAAATGTCATGAAAGCATATTCTATTTGATGTTTTAAAGTCTTCCACTTGCTATTTGATTAAAGTTTTCTTCGTGTGTCGAGAAAGTTTTAAATTCTTCCCTTTTTTGAAGTATGCAATGAATGATCCATGAGGATGGTATGAGACCTCCGAGATGTCGAATATGCCAGTTACGACTAAGGGGTGCTCTCGGGTCGTGACATTGGTGTAGGCTTATACACACCTTCCCACTCTAACATTTTTCTACCTAAAATCTCTAGATTAAAAGACTTAGTTTTACAGTTTCGTAAAACATAATAGAGGGACAACAAGACTAAGAAATTTAAAGATATGGAAGAGAGTTTAAATGCTAAAGGAAAAATATGGAGTTCCCATATAATCCGATAAAATCTAACAATCAAATGCGGAAATAATGCCTAGAGCCTGAGAGTCAATATCAAAACACTATCAAGGATGATAAGTCTATTGAAATGGGTACAACCCAATTAAACTTATGAAAATTGAATTACAGACAATCCCTTGTCTTCAAAAACAGGTTTGTCAGAATCCACCTGAAAATGGTGTGTACTCAACAAAGAAAGAGAAAGTTCAGTATCAGTATATAACCATCGTTACTCATAAGATCATGCGGCTATCCCAATAGGCAAATCATATATGTCATTAGAACAATAATAAACATGCATAACCTTAACATTTACAATATAAATAATCATTAACGAACATCGTAAAATTTCAAAATATTAAAGATATACAAATATGACAACTCATTCTTCCTTTCATGGAACCCATCCCCAAATTATTAGCATATCGGTACGTGGTACCCGATCCAATTTAGTGTGCTAGCAATGACACTTGATCCCATAGATCCACCAACACATGTTACAGTGTTGGAATGTAACACCTGATCCATTCAAAAACCCACAATAACAATCACAATATATGTTCTCATAGTTATACAATAAACTCATGATTTATGGCATATAATTATTCAATCATCCTGATTTATGAATAGTGCTATCAATAATTCAACTTTCGCATAGATACATGCATTTTAATAAAGTAATTACAAATACATATTATGCCAACATGATTTCACAATAATCACCTACCTCAAAGAAAGATTAAGTCCCCAAAAAAACTTGATTCCTCCTTTTCTAGATTCTTTTCACTTGCTCTTAGTCTACAAACAATAAATATACGAAAAAGGGGCTAAAATACTTTCAAATCAATGAAAATGCTACAAAATTACCCTCTATCCAACCATTGGCTCCAAAATACCCTTCCCACCCACTTATTCACTTGAAAATACAGTAATCGTCCACCTTTGGGTTTAAAACTGACCACTTATTTAACGGTTTTAAATTTAAACTATTTATATTATTTTTTAAATGCGTGGCGCTCAACTATTTGTTATAACTTAACTTATTTCATAATTTATAAATCAATCCACTATCCACTGATTAATAATTAAACCACATAAAATTAATAAATTGTCACATTAATAATGCAATAACAGGGAAACTACTGCAAATGAATGTTTGTAAAAATTTGACGCAAAAAAATCTATCAAAGTAAATTATCATACATTCGAGTTGCTAAATAAAAAATACTGATAAACTTATTAGTCTGACTATGTTCATCTTAATTATTCTTTCCTCTCAATTGTTTGATGTTACTTCATAGGTAATTTTTCTTAAAATGTAGTCATTTAAAGAATTTTAAACAAATTGTAAATAATTATAAAATTATATTAAAAGAAGTGCATGAATTAATTCGGTATGCACTACTTCTTAACCTTTAATAATAATTTTCGAACTCAAGATTGAAAGAGAATCCAATTGAAATTTTCCTCCTAAATAAGTGGCTCAATTTAAATTTAATTGGGGCTTCGATTCACAATCAAATAATTTTGGATGTTATTTTCAAGAATCTACAATTTAGTCGTGATTTAGTAGTGTTTATGGAGATTTTGATATTATTATTGGTTTATTAATTCGGTGGGATTTAGTTAGTAATTAGTTATAGTGGGTTGGTTTATAAATTATATTAATAAATTATTATAACTAATAGTTGAGCGACAAATATTTTTAAAACTATTAAAAGATTTAATTTTAAAACAGTTAAATAAGTGGTCAATTTTTCACCCAAAGGTGAATTACAAGGGTATTTTGGAGCCAATAGGTGGATAAGAAGGGAATTTTTTATCCAATTGGTGGACTGAGGGTAATCTTTATACCATTTCTAATACTTCAAGGGTAATTTAGTCCCTTTTTCCGATGAATATAACACGAGTATCAATAAACTACGTCAAGTATCCCGAATTCTAATCAACACTATTAACCTTATATCAAACTCATTATCCGAAGATCATAATTAGGGATTTTCCCATCATAAATCTCAGATCAGATCCCTCCGCATCAATAATTATTCGAGAAATTAAGTTCAAAGGATTGAAAATGGATTTGGGGAGTGAAAACATGACCTTTAGTCTCAATAATGGTGAAAACCTATCAAAAAACACTTTGGGTCCTCCCTTAGATCTCAAGGTAAAAAATTGCAGCGTAAAAAGTTTTTGCGGTTTATTTTTAACTCAGTGTTGTCTGTCCTTCCAAAGCGGTCCTCACCCAGCTACAGCGGCGGCGTTGTAGCAGAAAAGTTCTGCTAAGAGGCTTCCACAAAAATCATAAGAAATTTTAAGAGTTTCCAACCCCCATTTCACCACACACCTTATTCCAATGACACTCAAAAACTACCCTTCCATGCTTAGATAATTTCGGGAATTTTACTCGCCCGAATTTGATCAATGTCTTAGTTACCTACTCATGCAACCAATTGTTTTATTAAATCATCCAATCATTACGAGATTTCCCTACACTCACATGACTGTAATTTTGTCCAAATCAGGACTAGGCTAGGAAATCCCAAGTTACTATAAAAAATATTCCAACCTAAAATTTTTCACGGTTGAGTTTTCTCTGACGACGAAAATAGGTCGTTACATCAAGATATGGAAATGTGGGATGTGATTTTTTACGGTACATACTTCCATAAAAAATATGGGAAACAAAGAGAACTGACTTAAGTAATTCGGAAAACAAGAAGGAACTAAATTGAAGCAGACAAGGTACAAATAAACAACAGCTAGAATGCTAAGAAGCTTCTAGTATGTGGAATTAGTCATGATGAGTACAACATGATCTGTACTTGTGAGATTGCTGCTTCTTAACATTTAAAAAAAAATTCATCCAATTCTAAGTATCAATGATCCTTAATTAGTATATAACCCAACTAAGTTAGTTTGGATCCAAACTCACCGGGAGCAGTGCGTGTTTAAGATTCAATAGGAAAAAATAAACATGTTCAAATTAGTCATACGAATAGAAATTTTATAATAAAAATTTAATTCAAATAAGGGGTTGACACAAATGTCAAAACGGTGGTTAGGTGTAATGACCAGAGAGTACCCCTAGATGTTACTGGCGTATTCGACCTCAAAGAGGTCTTAGAAAAGCCTGTAGCATAATAGTCAGTGCATAATGAACATAAAATAATGCTGAATTTAAAACTTTTTACAATAGAAGTTCTACTTCCTTTTCATAAAGAAAATTGTAAGAATCTAATACAAAATTGTCACACATAAACCATTTATTAATATGAGTTCAACAAAAAGTCTTCAAATAAGGTCCTTATCCATTTAGACGGAATAGTTTTTTAGACCGAAAGTAGATAAGGAAAAATATGTTATTCTAATACATCAATAAAGAAATCATAAAGTGGCTTCAAATTCATTAGTCCTTAGATATTTGAGGATCTACCACATGTCTTTGAGAGAAGAAGTCCAAGCTTTTCAAATATGTAGGCGCAAACCTAATAGCCGGAAACTATACTCATAATGGAATAAAAAGTAATGGGTTAGCACAGTTAATGCACTAATTATGGAAAATTGCATAAAAACCTTTAAAACATGAAAAAGAGACATTTATATACAAGTATGCATTGATTAAGTTTTAGAAAGTCTTTCACGTCATCCATAAAACACATCATGCAAATATCCCCAACCATGTCCAATTATAATGATGTTATTCCCTTTCCATTTAATCACACTTCATAATCATGAGTGAAATACATCCATCATGAACCACATTATATATAAGGATATGATCACGATAACCACTATCTATTTAAGATACGTGTTATCCTTATCACTTCATAAATACAAAAAATCACCCAGAAAAACCTTCTAAGCCTACTAGTGTAATGTACAAGTGAAGTCCCATACCCCCACTTCTACTTAGTAAACTCATTAGAATTTCATTGATTAGTTCATATTTCTTTCATTACTTTATTATTTAGGCAAGATAAACCATAACTGACATAGACCATGAGAGCTTGCATGAAATCCGGTGTCATAAAGCCCCACACCGAAAGAGGGTGTTTTACTTGCCAAGGTAGAACTTACATACTAGATACTATGTGGATCCACTAGCTATGTCCTACGAGGTCACGTAGCTAAGGGATAGCGAGATAGCTTCTAGGGACTCTACCTATTACATTGACGAGGGAGTCCCCCATCTCATGAGTATCTCTAGGATAACCAAACCTTTTGCATTAATTTAAGGGTCTTTTCCTTATTCTACATATCCTCAAGGTGCTTAGTTTACTTTCCCAATTTACTACTATTAGTCCTTTTTATTGTATCTACATGTGTGAAGAGTAATAAATCTTCATTGAATGCAATTAAACATAAATCTCTTAGAATAATTAGGTTATAATACACTTCATTATAGAATCATCATACATATTTGAGTAGTAATTGTCAAAATATTAATCACGGTGTTTTCATGAGAACTACACTTTTAATCAACACAAGAGATTAGCCTCATCCTAGACAATTCATGCAACAGGATATGTTAGGTTCAAGGGAGTGGAACAATACCTTTCTTTCATCCTGTAATAAGCCATGTATCTTGCAAGCAACTTCAAAGTTCATATACTTCATTCTCCAACATATAAACAAACCCTATGATTTTTCCCTCTTTTCAAGGTTAACAATCAATTATAATAATAACCTCTATATACTCCACAATAGACATGACACAAGTTTGTATGGCTAGATAATCATCTATTACAATACATCATGTCTATATCTACTCAATTTATCCATTAACATTCACGAAATGAGGTCACAGGTTTCACAGGGGTTCTTTGATTATTTTCACAATATAAATCATCAATTAAACCCATTATATTCATAATATAAGGCACAAAAGATAAAGAAAATGATTTTGGGGTGAACCAATTGCTAAATCACAAACCTTAGTTTTTAGTCACAATAATAATTTTGAAAAATAAATGTTTTGAAGGGCTTCATGGAGAAAATAATCCATGAATAAACATCCCCTATATTATTTGATGATATTCCACAAGTTTGAAATGAATAAGAATGGATCTTGAGTGACCTACCTTGATTTCTTCCTTGTTCATCAATGGTGCGCTAGAGAGATAATTTGTGAGAGAGAAAAAGTGGGTTTTGTTTTTTATTTGGGAGTTGTGAAATGTTAGTTGGTTTAATGAGTTAAAGTCCCTTAATATACCTAAAATTACTAAATTAGACCGACCTCAAATTTAATTTACCAAGGGTTGATTTTACTAAATCACCCTTGGCTTGGTAGTGAACCGCACCAGCTCGCAGGCACCAACGACACCTCAAATAAAAGGTCCATCATTTCATGCTTTGGTCGTCCTGGAAGCTGTGGTTTGATTCAAAGTGTCTCCGAAATTGATCCAAAGCTCCACACTCTAAGTATGGATCCATGACCTACATCGAAGAGGCATGTTTCAATCTACTTGTTGTCTACTGGACGTCGACAAAATCATCAATTGGTTATTTGTCTTGGACAGCTATTTACATTAACATGTTAGGTTCCTCCTCGAGGATCCTTATGTTTGTCCTTGGGGAGTCGTACTCGTACGTTATGAACCTAAACATGCACTAAGGTGTACTCTATCAATTTTTACAAAGTTTGACATTTAGACGACTCTTGGAACCCCATTTAAAACCTTAAGGCACACTAGTTAACTTTCACTAGGTCTTAGGATGTCATGGTTGTTCTTTAACATTTATTATTTAATACTTCCTAATCAAGTTAATTCTATTAGTTTATGTGAAACCCCGAAGATGACCTAGGTTAACTAGATCCTAACATGTTGGTATTGATGTTCTAACGTCCTTAATATGTCTAATATGTAATATAGACCCAGTAACTAAAGTATTAGGTGTGTTGGAAGTGAAACATCAAGGGACGACTATGACGTTCGATGACTAAGTTATCTATATGTATCTTAGGTGGTTCTATGTGTTTATGTGTGTTTCATGATGTTTTAAGGTTTTTAATTGAGTTAATATATCATTTTTAAGTAGTGTGTTGAGTTTCGTGAAGTTTGGAGGTCAAATAACCAAGAACGTCCAAGGCGTTCGAAAGATATGCCTTGAGTCAACGTTGTACGTCTAGGTGAGTTTTGTTGTGTTTTATTTGTTTGTTTTGGATGAAATTTATGTGAGACGTGTTAAACTTATAGACGGTCGTATTTGGATTGGAAACTTCTGGGAAATTATCCCCAAGGACCATTAAAGACCAGTCGTTGTTGTGACGCCCCGTCAAAGGGTCCCATCGTGAGGGACATAACCATGGGTGAATAGAGGAACCTTGGAAAGCCACTGTTGCCACCGACGGAGGCCTGTGATGGCACATTGTGGCTTTGACGCCCCGTCAAGGGTAGGCATCGCACACACACCTGTGTTCCTGTAAAGGTTGTTGTCCACTTAGGGGTGAATTGGTAAATTCACCCTACTTATAAAATAAGTCATGGAAGGTTATTTAAGGTTTAATTGGGTATTTTAATTGAGTGTATAAAGGGTAATCACATAGAATACCTCATTCTTGAAAATCATAAACCCAAAACACTTGGAAAATATCGCAAAACCTCAATTAAAGTCCACTTTAAAAAGGCAGCTTGGTGAGGGGTTTTTGTGTCGAAATTCTTCATCAAACTGAAAAATTATCATCCTTTAGGTATGTATTTTTATCCTCTAAACTCGTTTCATCAAGGAGCTGAACTCACAAGATGTTTTTCAATGTTTTCTAAAGTGAATAGTCCAATTTCATGATTATACTATGCGTTCTTGCATAAATAATTTCTAAACATTGAATTATGATCTAATTGATATTGTATTTGATGATTTAAGTCTAAATTACCTATCAACCCATGTTAATTGATGAACTCTGGTTTTGACTACTTATTGAGTTAATTGATATTAAGCTAATATTGTTGAACTATTATGTAGTTTCTTATGGGCTTTCAAATGATAAAAGAATTGTAAATAATTGATATTTAATATATCTTATATTGTTAAACCTAGATTTAATAGATGTAGATTCATTGAGTTTTATGGTCATTGCTTTGAATTATTGTTTCATGGCCATTGGTAAGGGCCTTGTGATGTTGAATTGGTTAATTTGGCATTAAATTGATGTTTGGATAAGGGTATGAAGGTACGGTGCCCCATTTTTTTAAATATATATTAATTATACTTCAATTCTATTGTGATTAGTATGGTCCACTTATAGTGGCGCTGTTATGTGTTTTACTTGAAATTGATGTGGCCTTGTCTGCGTTACTTTATGCAATATTATGAGCGTGGACTTATTCGAACTTCTTGGACATATATGGCTATTTGTGTAGTTTATTTGATGATGTGTGATGATATCTACCTATATGTTAAAGTATGTGTTAGACTATCGATACTATTTAGTTAATAATGTTATGTTATGGTTATGTGTTAAGTGTGTAGTCTTTGAGTTGATACATGGTTGATCCTAAATTTTCTACATGAGTCTAAAATGGTTTGGTTGATAATGTTACGGTAAAGAATAGGATGACTAAATAAGGTTATGGGTCATTCGTAAGAGTCTAAAAGAAGATAGGTAGTTTCTATTAAATGGAAGTATGTTGTGTATTGTTTAGGTAGACATGGGTCCCTTATATGATGCTTATGTGAATAGGTGATGTCTTGACTTAGGAACCTAAAGGGTCTTAGTCTTGAATAAATGAATATAGGTGATACCTTGCATGATTATAAGAAGGTCATTTATGTGGAACCTTGTCTTAAGGGAAAGGTTAAGATTATTGAAGCGTAAGCCGTAATGGTATCCTTCAAAGTAAAAGAATGATGGACTTAAGATTAGTTGGCTGGAACGACATCATATTAATCCTTAGGAAAGACATCATGAGCTTCTTGTTGCCATAGTGAGATATGCCCTAGTGGACCTTGCTTTGGTTTGTTTACTATAATTGGGTCATGAACTAGATATGGGACCCATTTATATGAACCTTAATGAGAATTGATCTATGAGAACTAAAGCTAGAACCGAGAGAGAATGGTAAAAGAAAGTACTTCTAGTTATGTATGAGACTAGATAACAAAGTAAGCCCTTCCTATTCCTTAACCATGTGCCTACATGGGATGTGTCCAAGTTCTAACATTGGCAAGTAGAACAACCTCATCGGAGTAGGATAGAACTCTAGATTCCATGTCTAGCTATCACGGTCTATGTCAGTTATTGCTTATTCTCATTATATGGAATACATATTAGCATTTGAGGATTTTATGGAGTTTAGGTGATGGTATGGGACAATATCTAGACATTGCACAATAGACTTTGAAGGTTTTATGTGGAGTTCGTAGTTCTTGTCCAAGACCATTATTTGAATGTCCTTTATGTGATGTATGACTCCTAATTAGCAAATGAACTAATGACTTAGGTTAAGGAGTATGTAAATAATTGAGAACCTAATCTAAAGTGACTTAAGGATTCCTTAGCTAAAGTGTTAAGAGGGCATAAAGGATGATCTCCTTATGTATTATCTTTGGAAGTCTCGAGGGTGACTCTAATAGGGAAGTTGGTTGATTTTGTGGCCATGATCTAAGACTCAAGTAGTCTTAATGATTATTTAGTTAATCTTGAAGATGTCACTATGGAAGTTATCTTCTTCATTTACATAAGTATGTCTTTTGATAGCCTTTGGGAAGAACATGTCATATCACCTATGTCTTGGTGATTTATGTGAGCATGATTATCTTAGGGAGTCTATAGGATCTCTTAAGTGTGTGTGTAAGGGATTGTATGGGTGGTCGCTTCACAACTCACTCAAGTTAGATTTACAGTTCACCATAGGTAGAAGAATCTTACCTTGATGTTTATGATTGCTTTGTATGTATGTGACTCATTATAGGTAATGTTAAGGGTCGTTTAGCATCTAGAGAGGGTGTATGGGCATTCTCTCTTTGTGTTACTTAAGTGAATCATAGGATTACTTTAAGTGAGGAAATTACATACTAGAAGTGTCTTATGTGTTTTTAAATTGATTTATGATGATTAAAATATGATTTTTAAAATAAAAGATGCATATTTCCAATAAAGTCTGTTTTCATGATTTTTTTGCGTAAAGCCATACATAGTACATGTGGTTGTACTTACTCCATGCTTTTTTCTATACATATAAATCTTGATAGGTGAGAATCTTTGAAAAGTTAAGACTTGGACTTAGAAGATAGTTCAAAAGAAGTTGAAGTATGTCCTCACTTCACTTGAGGGCATATATGTCTTTATATTTTCATTCAAAGTATTGTAATAGACTAAGTATTTCTATATTCGTATTTTGAAGTATGGGTCGTTTATCTAGTATTATTGTCTCTTAGGATCACGAGATTGAGACTTAGTATTTCTTATTACTTTTAAATTAAAGAGATTTTGAAAACTATATTATGTTCTGTGAAAAGATTTAATTCCGCACTACTTTTCACTATCTATATGCAATGAATGCTATGAAGGGCTTGTCTAAGAAGTGTGAGTGGCTGACGACACAGGTTACAATCCAAGATTGGACTCTAATTTCTAGGGTATGTTTTCGGTTGTGACAATCTTGGTATCAGAGCGTATGTTGGTAAAAGTAGTATTAGGAATCAATAAGTCTCATCAAGTCACGTCTAGTATATTCTTGACCTCGGTGTGAGTCGCGACACATCTATGGGCGAGAGGATATAGGACGATAGTGTTTCCCTTCTTTTCAACGCCTATGTCGTGTGGTATTGTAAATGTTATGATTATCCTTCTTATGCATTCCCTTGTGTTTTTTAAAAAATGGCCGCTTGGTGGATGGAAGAGGGAAACGTAAATGAGGAAGTTCCTCCTCAAGTTGATCAACATGAGCAAGGGCTTCAAGGTGCTCAAGGTTGTAAAGTACAATCTCAAGGTGATCATGATCTTAATGTGGAAGGAGGTAATGAGGTGCCGGAGTTGAATAATCGGGATATTAGAGAGGGTTTTCTTGCTTTAACCCAAGCCATGACTATGCAAGCTATTATGAATATGATGCGTAGGTTTGTGGAGAGCACTGTGACATCTTGGTTGAGAGACATAGTGAGGGAAGAATGCTATATGGCTATGCTACATGATGATATGACCTTAGCTGGAGACATGGTGTATGCACAATCAATTGAAGAGTGTAACCTTTGGAGGATGTCGAGGAACTTGAAAAGAAGTGTTGATAGTGATCAAGTGCAACCTAGGTTCAAAAAAGGGGTTCAAACTCAAGGTTAACCTAGTATTCCTAAGAAGATGTTTCAGAAAGGAGTTTGTTCTAGCGATGGCAAACCTACATGTGACACTTGTGGTAAGAAACATCATAATGAGTGTCTTTTGGTATGGGGAGTTGCTTTGGTTGTGGTAAAGATGGTCCAAAGTGACAGATTGTCCTATGAATTCTCCTAGAGGTAAAGAGGGTAATCATGTTGCTCCTAGTGTTCCAAAAGATGATGCTTCAACTAAGAGGCGTTTCTATGCACTCCGGACTAGAAATAAGAAGACGGCTGAAAGTGATGATGATGTTGGTAAGTTCTCTTTATTTTGTTAATATATGAGTTTTTACTAAGTGTGGGAGTATGGCTTGTAGATGGGATAGAAGTCCTTGAAATTGTTGCTTGTGCATGATAATTAGGAGTTTGGTTGAAATTGAACTTCATTAACTTCTTGCATTGTGTGTTTTATGAAGCCATGATTATATTGCAAGATGTGTTTATATGATGTTGTTTTGCATATTAGCATATTTATATCATGAGTTGTCTAAAATTATAACTTCTGAAAAATTCCTTTAAAATGGCTTTAGAATTTACTGTTGTTTAAGACTGCATGCTGCTATATTTTTTAGAAAATGACTATGTGAATCGTTTTCCTAAATATAATTTAATGTTGTTAGAACTAATGTATATGAGTAGGGTATTGAGTATAAACTGACTTTTTACTATTTGGAATAAAGAATGTGAGTTTTGTAGCATAATGAGTTATACAATTTTTTTCTAGTTTCTTCTTGTGTTGTTAATCTCTTGACTATGTGAATTTGATGTTTTCTTGTGGAATATATGGTGTATGGAATGGTTAATATCTGCTATATGAGTCTCTAATCTTGCAAGTGTTCGGAGTGTGGCAAGTGTCATTGAGGACAAATGCTGTCCAAGTGGGGGAGATTGTAAGACCGCGAAGATGACCTAGCTTAACTAGATACTAACATGTTTGTATTGATATTATAAGGTCCTAAATATGTCTAGTATGTGATATAGAGGCAGTAGCTAAAGTATTAGGTGATTTGGAAGTCAAACGTCAAGGGACAACTAAGACTTGCAACGACTAAGTCACCTAAATATCTCTTAGGTGGATCTATGTGCTTATGTGTATTTCATGATATTTTAAGGTTCTTAATTGAGTTAATATAGCATGTATAAATAGTGTGTTGAGTTTCGTGAAGTTTGGAGGTCAAATTACCAAGAACGTCCAAGGCGTTCAAAAGAAATGCCTTGAGTCGACCTTGTACGTCTAGGAGAGTTTTGTTGAGTTTTACGTGTTTGTTTTTGATGAAATTCATGTGACAGGTGTTAAACTTATATGTGGTCATATTTGGGTTAGAAAAGACCAGGAAATTATCCCCATGGACCATCAAAGGATCCTTGAGGAAGGACCCAAAAGCAGTGTGCAGGCTGTCCCAGGTACACCTTGGCGACGGAGCAGTCAACGACAAGTCGTGGCTATGACGCCCCGTAAAAGGGTCCCGTCATGAGGAATTATAAACAGGTGAATACCAGAACGTTGGCATGCCACTGTTGCCACTGATGGAAACCTGTGACGGCCCGTCGTGGCTCTGACGCCTGCCCCGTCAAGGGCAGGCATTGCATGCATCCGTGTTCCTGCGTAGGCTGTTGTACACTTAGGGATGAATTGGTAAATTCACCCCACTTATAAAATAAGTAGTTTACGGTTATTTAAGGGTTAATTGGGCATTTTAATTAAGTATATAAAGGGTAATCACATGGAAGACCTCATTCTTAAAATTGATAAACCCAAAACACTTAGAAAATATCCCAAAACCTCCGAAGGCCAACTTGAAGAGGCAGCTTGGTGAGGGGTATTTGTGTCGAAATTCTTCATCAAAGTGAATAATTATCATCCTTGAGTTATGGAGTTTGATTCTTTTCAAGAATTTTCACAATAACTCTCATCGAGATAACATAACATATTACATGTAAGTACAATCCTGTCACGACCGGGGGGCACCCCCTAGACATAACCAGCATCTTCATCGTTGAAGAGGACTTGGACTAGCCCTTAGCACTTGTCATGACATATAATAGGTCCAAAATGCGGAAAATTTAAAAATTTTACTTAGTCAGGTACCTATAGAACTCTCAATTGTCATATATAGAGTTCACATAGACTCCTCGTTTAGGAAGTATACATAGACTTGTCATTTAGGAAATATAACCATTCCATAAGAAATAGTCCAATACCTGGTCTAACATTACACCATGTAATAGAGGATTATAATATTGTTCATAACCCTTACTTCAATATAATATGCCACATATAGGCTGACAAAATTAGTTTCAAATATTAAAAGAAAGAACAAATGTCATATAGACGTAGTCAATCTCACAACTAGAATAAAAGAATGGCAACATCCTCAAAACTTGAGAACCCACCAATAACTTGGGGAATGATTCCAATACTTCTTGCAAAACAACGTTGATACTTCAATGCCCCCCACCTATAGTTTTTGGTAAAAGGGAAAGAATATGGGTTAGTACAACAACTTGTACTATGTATGGACACATATGCACATAAAACCATTTGAAGACATTCATGAAAGATTAATGAATACTCAATATCATTAGAAACATTCTAAGTCATTTTAAATACTCAATATCATAGTCATGAACAACTCTTCAAATCATGTACAAGATCAATGAACAATGTAGGGTAAGGAAAAAAGTCATTTAAGAGATCATTCTAGTCTTAGTTTCAATCCGTACGTTTTCATATTATCAAGTCGTAGAAACAATCATACAAAACCATCATGTAGATAAGAGTATGCTTCGCACAAAATTCAAACAAACTAACTTCATACTCATAAAATCCTATGAAATAGACTACAGAAAACACCTACTTTTCATTGAAATCATAAATCTAGGTTTACGAAGAACATTTATTTCGTAGCGTAAAAACCCTAATATTTGAAGTTCCTGAAAATAATCTTTGAAAGGACCACTGGGGGAAAGGAATCCCAAGAGTGAAAAAACCCATACCTTATAGATGAAGAATCCATGAAAATTGGATTAAAAACATGACTTCTTCATCTTTTTCCTTAAGTTTTTCTTGTTTTTCAATGGAATTTGGAAAAGAAAGCGTTCGTGAAAGAGATGAGAGAATTTTTTTTAATCTGATTTGGGACGTGTAAAAGTGGTATAAAACTGACCTAATAACAATATATAGTCTTCCTATTAATTAACCAAAAGACCCTCCACTTAAATGGGTCATTTAAATAAGTTTAATTACTAAAAATACTACTATAACGATTCTAGGAAGTAGCTGCGAGTCGCACGGAAAAATCACGTCATTTTTATTGAATTTTGAGTTGAGGAAGAGTTGTGCTTGTCAGCCTCGTGTCGCGAGGCTTCCGCTCAAATATAGAGGGAGAAACATGCGTGACTGCCTCGCGTCGCACACCATGCCTCAAAATCTGCTCGCAAGCTACCAGACATCCTGCCCACCCATGATTGGGTCCTCCCCAAGAACCCTTCGAGTGGTCCTTGGGGTGTCTTTACAAGATGTTTGGACCCTTTGTACCACATACTACCTATCCAAGGTCACTTTACAATTTTTATAGTTCATTTGACTCGAAACCTTCACCAAACATAGGGACGTCAACTAGTTCAAATTAGCTAGTTTCCGTACGTCAAGGTCCTTAGTCGTTTTGGCTCTAACCTTTTCAAAATAAGTTTATTACATTAATATAGGTCTTGAAACATCATTTTAAATATTATTTGATGCATTAAGCTCTAGGCTAACTCATGGCATTTCCAAAGTGTTACATTATCCCCCCCATAGGAACATTCGTCCCCGAATGACACTAAAATCTTTTGGAGGGTAGGAATAGACAAAATGTTACAAGAACAGCCAATCAACAATATAAAATCATAATGAGTCACAGCTAATAGGAGTATATCACAACTCCTCAGTACACATACCGTAACATTACATATAGCACTCAATTCATGATCCACAACATATAATAGTTCCATATTTATAACACAATGAGGAATTTCCTTCTCAACCTTATCATAAGCTCAAAATGCATCAAAGAGTCACCATGCTATTGTTCTTCTACAGATGACAACAAAACAACAAAATCTCTAGAAAAGACATGCATACATATTTCACATAAATGCATGAATAGAGTATGAAGGCATTTTCTTAAAACTCTAGTTGGTACAACTTTTTCCAAACATGCACTTATCCAGAAAACAAGTCTGTTTCATGATTATGTATTACTCAATCAATTAACATGAATGTCTTACCTTAACGATTAAACAGATGAGGGTAGAAGGACTTTATGTCGGCTTCACCCTCCCATGTTGCACCCTCAACAAGATGGTTCCTCCATAGAAATTTTACAGAGGCAACCTCCTTATTTCTCAACTTCTTGACTTGGCGATCTAGTATCTTAACCGGAACCTCTTCATAGGAGAGGTTCTCATCAACCCCTAAACCTTCAATAAGTGGAATAGACAATGGTCACCTATGCGTTTATTGAGCATAGACACATGAAACACTGGATGAACCGAACCTAGTTCACTAGAGAGTTTCAACTCATAGGCAACCTTCCCAATTGGTTGTAAAACTTCATAGGGACCAATATACCATGGACTTAACTTCCCCTTTCTACCGAATACCATTACCCCTTTCATAGGTGAAATCTTCCAGTAGACATGATCACCTATATCAAACTCAAGATCTCTTCTTCTATTGTCCGCTTAAGACTTTTGCCTACAATAGGCTTTCTTAAATCTATACCTTATGATTCGAACCTTCTCTATACCTTCATAGATAATTTCTAGACCAAGGAGTGAGGATACACCAACCTCAAACCATCCAACCAGAGATCTACACATTCTACCGTAAAGTGATTCAAAAGGTGCCATGGAGATACTCAAATGATAGCTATTGTTGTAAGAGAACTCAATCAAAGGTAAGTGATCATCCCAACATCCCTCAAAATAATTGACATAGGCTCTTAACATGTCCTCAAGGGTCTGAATGGTACTTTCTGCTTGACAATCCGTCTGAGGATAAAAGCGGTAATAAGTTTCACTTGAGTACCTAAACCCTTTTGAAAAGCCTTCCAAAAACAAGAAGTGAATTGGGCACCTCTATCCGAATTGATGGACAAAGAAATCCCATGAAGACTCACAATCTCATTAATTTAGATTCTTACATAGTCTTAAGCCGTGTAAGTGGACTTAACAGGAATAAAATGCGAAGATTTGGTCATCCTATCCACAATAACCAATATAGAATCATTTTACTATCGTGTTTGAGGCAACCTAACAACAAAGTTCATATGGATGGCTTCCCACTTCCATTTACGAACATCCATGATTTGGGTTAACCTAATCGATGAGAGATGCTCCGCTTTAACTTGTTTGCAGTTTAGACACTTAGCAACAAACTCTTATATGTCCCTCTTTAAACCTTCCCACCAATAGATCTCTCTAAGGTTATGATACATTTTGATGGCACCCAGTGATCTTTTTCGAGAATTTTATTTCTTAAATCCTCAACTTCAGGTACACATAATCTCCCTTGGTACATACGAACACCATCTCCCATTGAGAGAATGACTCATTGAGCTTACTAAGTACCGATTCCTACAACTCCATCAATAGTGGATCAAGATGCTGCTTCGATTTCACCTCCACCACTAATGATGAGGCAGAGTTATGATGGACCATGAATCCAACAGTTGGGGAATCTTCTAACCGCACATCTAAGCAAGCTAACCAATGTATATCTTTTGAAAGTTCTTTCTTTTCTTGTTCCACATGGGACACACTACCCATAGTCATTCGAATCAAAGCATCCACAACCACATTGGCTTTGCCAGGGTGATAAAAGACACTAATGTTGTAATCCTTCAAAAATTCTAGGCATCTTCTCTGTCAGAGGTTCAACTCCTTTTATGTAAACACATATTGGAAGACTTTTATGATCAGTAAACACATCAACATGCACACTGTATAAATAATTCCTCCATATATTCAAGGCAAAAACTACAACAGCTATCTCAAGATCATGAGTTGGGTAATTTTTCTCATGAACTTTAAGTTGTATAGAAGCATAAGGAATCACCTTAGCATGTAATGTGAGGGCATATCCAAAGACCACTCGGGAAGCATCACAATACACTATAAAGCCTTCATTGCCCTCCGGTAAGGTCAACACAGGAGCTGAGGTAAGCTTATCTTTCTATTCTTGAAATCCTTTATCACAAGCTTCTGACCACTCAAGCTTTACCTTTTTTGGGTCAAAGCAGTCAAAGGAGAAGCAATGGAAGAAAATCCATCAACAAATTTTCCAGATCAACCTCTACAACCATCACCAGAGATCACATGGAAAAGAAAAGCAACCAACCTTAACCAAAATTGACAATTGCTAAATTTGGCGTAAAGTTGGTTTTCTTTGAGGACTTGCAAGGCCAACCTCAAGTAACTCTCATGTCAATTTCATTCATGGACTATATCAAAATATCATCAATGAACACAATCACAAATGAGTCAAGGTAATCTTAGAAAACTCTATTCATCAGGTCCATGAACGCCTCCATGGAATTTGTTAACCCAAAATACATAACTAGGAACTCATAGTGACCATATCTAGTTCGGAAAGTTGTTTTGGGAACGTCTTCACCTCTCACCCTAAGTTTGTGATATCCTGACCTTAAGTCAATCATGTGAAAGTAACTAGCACCTTCGAGTTGATCATATAGATCATCAATCCTAGGGAGAGGATACTTTTTCTTTATAAAAACCTTATTGAGTTGGCGATAATCAATGCACATTCCAAGGGACCTATCCTTCTTCTTAACAAACAAGACCGGAGCACCCCATGGAGAAATACTAGGTTTAATGAACACCTTGTCTAGTAAATCTTTGAGTTGGAGATTTAACTCTTTCAATTTAGTCAGAGCCATCCTATATGGAGGAACTGAAATGGGATTCATATCCGGTAACAAATCAATGCCAAAGTTAATTTCCCGTTTGATGGAACTCCTAGAAAGTCATAAGGAAAAATATCTGGGAATTCTCTCACTACAAGGACTGCCTCAATAGGAAGAATTTCACATTCTTAGTCCTTAAATCTCACCATATGGTATAAACAACCCTTGGCTATCATCTTACAAGCCTTCAAACAAGAAATAATTTGACCCCTTGGCATAGAATTTCCCCCCTTCCACTCTAGAATAGGTACATTAGGGAATTGAAATTTCACTCCCTTGTTCTACAATCTATGGAAGCAAAACATCATTAAGCCAATCCATACCCAAGATGAAATCAAAATCAAACATGTAAAGTTATACCAAATCAGCAAGAGCAACTCCATTGGGCAGCATCATAGGACATTTCTTATAGACTATTTTTTAAACTATAGAGTCACCCATTGGGGTAAAAACCGAAAAGGGTTCAATCAAAACATCAGGAAGTACATCAAACTTCGTACCTACCAAAGGTATAACAAAATAAAGAGTATCACATGGATCAAGCAATGCATAAACATTAACAGAGAAACGTGTAACATACCTGTCATAACGTCGGGAGTGCTTTCTTGTTCACCCTCGCCTTGAGTGCGTAGAAACAGTTCCTTTTTGGAGCTTCAAAACTAGGAACACTTGGTTGAGCTTGACTATTCCCCTTGTCTAAGCTTCTCACATTAGGAAAATCTTTCACCATATGGCCACCCCTGCCACAACCATTGAAACTATTAGTCCCAACAAGACATTCACCCACATGTTTCTTACCATACCTACCAAAAGTTGGTCTCTCTTTTACTGGATTAACATTTCTCCTCTTTTCAGGTTTAGGATTAGAACCTCTATCATTGCGATTCTTGGATTAATTAATAGGAAACTAATCTGAAACCTCTTATTAAACTTAGTCTTGCCTTGAACATAAAGCCTTCTCTTAGAAGAACCACTTTCAAACGACTTTGCCCTCTTAGCTTCCTTATTCCTCTTCCTCAGACGACTTTCCTCAACCTGTTTAGCATGAACCATCAACCCAGAATAAACCATATTGTCATAAGCGTCTCTGCACAACATTCTTCTTCAAGCTCTTAGGACACACCCGTTAAAAAATGGCTCATTTCGTCCCTAGATTTAGAAACGAAAGAATAAGCATGTTTGGACACCTTAATGAATTTAAAGGAGTATTCCTTGACACTAATACCTCCTTGACAAAGGTTAATGGACTCATCTACCTTAGCTTCCTGTGCTCCTTTGCGAAGAATCTATCAAGAAAGGCCTTTTGAAGATCTCCCAAGCAAATCTTGGGGGTCTTCATCAACTTTTGATTCAAACTACATGGGAGGATTCATTCTCGTAAAATCTCTCAAACGGCTAGCCATAGTTATAACATGTTGGTTCTCTCCAGGAACAACCTCCATGTTATCTTTAGCCATGATTGCTTCAGCTTAGGTGGTGATGGCTTTGGCGATTTTGAACAAGGATGACCTCACCTTACCATCCGTCATAGTCGGAGGATCCACTGAAATTTTATCATTTGCAGCAGCTTGCACTTCAGGATCATTTTGATTGCATTGGGTAGTAGCTCCCGCATGCGCAATCTCTTCTCCTTCTCTTCTCACGACTGTCCTTCTTCTGTTCATCTCCTATAACCACAACAAAAGGGATTAGATTCTAATGACACATAGTATCAAAACTCTAAAGGAACAACATAGGAGTATCAAGAAAAGAGACGTTTCCTAGTCATCACATAGCCTCTCATTTAGAATTATGGCATGCTTAACAATCAGGAATAAGATACTGGGTAACGTGGTTTACTAAAAATTGATCCTACGGATACTTAAACTCATGCTCTGATACCAAGCTTGTCTCACCCAGAGAACAATACCCTAGATGAGACCGGCGTCGTCATCCTCTGAGAGGACTCAGACAAGCCCTTAGCATTTGTCATAACATGTCATCAGTAAAAATTGCAGAGAATTAAAACTTTTACATTCTACTTGAAGTATACTAAGACTTCATATTTATCATTCGTAAATCATACGATATTCTAAGAAATTGTCTCACATATGTAGAACCATGTAAAGAGTGAAAATCTGGACTTAGTCATTATATAGTTAAAATACCATATAGGGAATAATATAAAAGAATCCAAAGAACATAGGGGAAATAGCGTATCTTAAAACTACTAAAATCTGCCTAACCTACAAATGTTGAAACGATAGCATCCCCGAACATTAAGGACCTACCAAGACTTGGCGAAAGAGTTCCAAGCTTCTTCAAATCGACAACCATAACTTCAATGGCCGGAACCTACAGTTGTAGTAAAATAAGATAATGGGGTTAGTACGTCACATGTACTAAGTATGGGCATATGCACATAACATATAAGAACATGCATGAAAAAGGATCATTTATCATATCTTTAGAAAACATGCTAAGTCATATGAAAGTCTTCAATGCACATACTATATAACATATACAAGTAAGGATTCTATCAACATAAAGCATGATCGTAAGCAACAACATATTATCATAGAGTCACATTAACTTTTAATATTTAATAGATCACGTAACATAGCATACAAAAAACTTACCAATGATCCCATTCCTAACGTACAAGTGCAATGGTCATGTGAAACCTTATAACCCCACACAACAAAGTAGATAATATAGGAGACCATGAGTAAAACTTTAGTTCATATAACTTGTAGAATTAGTAATCATCACTTTATTTAACAATATAACCCAATAACATATTCATCTTAAAAACCAACATCATATAAGAGTAACATCACGTATCATAAACATATAACTTTCATGTTATCATATTTTATAAGAACAATCTCCTAGGACTTCTCGTAGAGTCAATTGTGCAATGCCTAGGTAGAGTCCCATACCGCTACCTCTACTTAGTAGACTCCTCAAGTCACCCTAGTCAACATTCATTTACTTGTCTTTCATTTTACATGAGGGTATCCAACATATACCATGTGAGATAAACATGGAATCCGGTGTCATAAAACCCCACACCGAAAGAAGGTGTTCTACCGGCCAAAGTAGAACCTAACATGACATAGCTTTGTAGGTGGATCCACTAGCTAGGATCCTATGGTGGCAACATATTTCAAAAACTAGGAGATGTATTAGAGACCTATAGTTCCACATTACATGGCATCCTCAATCTCATGAGAGTCATGTGAACCTATCTTCAAACTAGGGAAGGTACACCTCTCATATCTACTTCATCGGTGCTTAGCTTAAGTCCTTTTTCTTGTATAACCTTAAAGTTGTCTTTTATCATAAAATTATCATACGTCATTGGATATTAACTCCTTGTATAAACATGATCATGTGCTCTTAGTGATTAGATGATAATTTCCTTTCATCATAACCCTTTCGTATGTAAGATTAACATAAAATAGTCACATTGTGTAAAACATAGAAGAGAATATCGTAATTTGCAGTTTTCGTGTTTCTTATCATGATCTCAAAAATAACATGTTCATAGCCCAACATATCCACATACCAAAAATCGTACATACTTTCACAACATATCATCATGATTTATAGGCTAACATAAACATTGTAGAGTAATCAAAACATTAGAAGGCTTACCTCTTGCTTCAAAGAACCTTATTCAAGAACTTAGTTCAACTTAAAACATTCAAAATCATAACATACTTAAACACTAAATATAATAATCAAGAACAACTTTTCAAATCATCTAAAAAATTAATGCATACTGTAGGGAAGGGAAAGGGTCATTTAAGAGTTCATTCTAGTCTTAGTTCCAATCCCTACGTTTTCATATTATCAAGTAGTAGAAACAACCATAACAAAACATCATGTAAATAAGAACATGCTCTACACGAATTCAAAAATGACTAACAAAATACTTATTAAATTGTGTTGAATAGACCATAAAAACACTTAGTTTTTATTGAAAATCATAAATCTAGGGTTAGGAAGAAAATCCAATTCGTAGAGTAAAAACCCTAGTATTTGAAGTTCTTGAAATTCATCTTTGAAAGGACCTCTTGGGTAAAGGAATCACGAGAGTTAAAAAACCCTTACCTTATAGTTGAAGAATCCAAGAAATATGGATGAAAAACTTGAAGTCTTCGTCTTCTTCTTTAAACATTTCTTGTTCTTCAATGGAATTTTGAAAAGAGAGCGTTTTTGAAAGAGATGTGAGAAATTTCGTTTGATGTGGTTTGAGACGTGTAAAAGTGGTCTTAACTTACATAATATAAATATATAGTCTTCCTATTAATTAACAAAAAGACCCTCCACTTAAATAGGTCTTTTTAATATGTTAAATTTCCAAAAATATGACTTTAACGATTATAGGAAGTAGTTGCGTGTCGCGGGGCAAAGTCCCATCATTTTTATATAATTTTTAGTTGAGGCGTATAGGTGTGTGTAAGCCTTGCGTCTTGAGGTTTCCTCCAAAACCTTGAGTCAGAAACATTCGTGACAGCCTAGTGTCGCAGGATGCATGGCAGCCTGCCCACCCATGTTTGGGTCCTCCCCAAGGACCCTTCTGGTGGCCCTTGGGGTGCGTTACCGAACATTTGAACCCTTTTTACTAAATACTACCTATCCAAGGTAACTTTACAAGTTTTGGACTTCATTTGACACTTCTGAACCTTCACCAAACATAGGACGTCAACTAGTTCAAATTAGATAGTTTCCGGACTTCAAGGTCTTTCTTAATCATTTTGGCTCTATCCTTTTCCAAATGAGTTAATTACATTATTAGATGTCTGGAAACATCATTTTAAACATTATTTGATGACTTAAGATCTAGTCTAAGTCATGGTTCCAGAATGTTACAAGATCGTCGGACACAACTATCACAAAATCGCTCTTTTCATCTTTAGGATCATACACCAATAAAGGACCATATTTGGACGAATTAGTGAACTTCAAAGAGTACTCAAGTACACTCATACCTCCTTTACTATGGTTGATGAACACTTACTCCTTAGCCTTTTTTTCTCCCTTGGGAAGAACCTATCAAGAAAGGCCCTTCTAAACACCTCCGAACTTATAGGATCGATTCTTATTGCCCTATTATCTCTTCATTGGGTATAAACAAGTTTGAGGTACATCTTTGAGTTTTTATATGGCTAGATCGAACTTGTCATTAGAGCTCACTCACATAGTATACAATATCTTGTATATACCTCATCAAGAAAGTATTGGGGGTCTTTATTCACCTTTGACACAAAGAACATTGGAGGGTTCATCCTTGTGAAGTCTTTCAATCGAGAGGCCATGATAGTAGAGTTTTGGTTCCCATTGCGTTTAACTTCCCGTTTTCTAGAGTCGTCACGTCTTGATCTTGAGTAGATACGGCTAGGGCTTGAGTATTCATAGCTTGAGCCAAACATAGAAAAGCCGACCTCATCTCTCCATCCATCATACCCGGAGGAATGACTAGAGCTTAGACACCGAAGTGAACTTGCTCTAAAGGAGGAGGAGAATTTCCTTGCGGAGGAGCACAGTTGTATTGGCGAGGACCTCTAGCATAAGCTATTTCATCTTTGACTCTTCTTGCAGCTTCCCTTCTAGTAGTCATAGCCTATAATCGCAATAAAAAGGTTAGATTAAAAAAGAAACATTAAGTTACAATTCTTGAGGCACGACTTTCAAGATTACAAAAAAGGTGATAATTAGTAAGCATCACATAGAATTTCATTCATAAGTCTGGCGTACCTCACACCCTTGAACAAGACTCTACGTACAGGTGGTTTAGTGATACATCAATCCTAATATTACTCATACCTCATGTATGATACCAAGATTGTCAAGACAGGGGAGCACCCTCTATACATAACCGGTGTCTTCGTCCTCAAAGTGGACTTAGACTAGCCCTTGAATTCATCATAACATATCATAGATCCAAAATATGGAAAATTTATAACTTTTAATTAGTGAGGTATATATAGACCTCTGACTTATCATATATAGTGTTAACATAGACTCCTCCTTTAGGAAGTATACATAGACTTCTTGTTTAGGAAATATAACCAATCCATAAGAAATAGTCTAATACCTTGTCTCACATTAAATCATCTAATAGAGGATTAAAATATTAGAATATCCTGTAATTCAATACAATACGTCACATATAGGCTTAAGGCAATATTCTTAAACAATAAAGGAAAAGAACTAATGTCATATAGTTGTAGTCAATCTCATATCCAGAAAAGAAGAATTACAACATCCTTCAAACTTGAGGCCTACCAATAACTTGGGAAATGATTCCAAGTCTTTTTTCAAAGAGACCTTGATACTTCAATAGCTCGAACATACATCGTTGTGGAATAGGGAAAAAACATGGGTTAGTACAACTACTTGTACTAAGTATGGAAATATATGCACATAAAACCATTTGAAGACATGAACGAAAGGGACAATTTCTTTACAAACATGATAAGTCAATCGAAAAGCCTATATGCACAACCAATAGCATATACAAACCAATAAATATCACATCACTTAAGACAAGTTCATATCCATCACAAGACCAACATCAACATAAGTCATATCAACATGAATATAAAAAACATAAAGTCATGTCAACATGAATAGGTTCAACACAAAATCATAATCACAATTTATGTTCAAGAATTCGTAACATTACCATACAAGACCCTTACCAACAATATCATCCCAACACTACAAGTGCAATGATCATGTGAAGCCCCATAATCCCATATAACAAAGTAAACTAGAAAAGCGTCACATCTGGGGAGCACCCCCTAGAAGTAACCGGTGTCGTCCTCCTCAAAGAAGACTAAGACTAACCTCTTAGTAATCTTAATTTGCAGTCATAGGTAAATACGAGGATAATTTAAATTTTTTTAACTACTTTTACATTGAGATTTACTTACACCTCTCGCTTACACATAATATATTATATCGAGTATACATAGACCCTTCGTATGGGATGAATACACAGTCTTCTACTTTAATGGCACATATATATAGGATATATACCATAGTCTTAAAACGGTTGCCTCATATCAAACCATCTAAAACAAGAGTATAACAATTAGGCCTAGCACATAAATCAATAACAATAAAGCCAAATATAGGATATAAAATCATATTACAAAAATGAAAGAGAATGAACATGGTGTCTTTGATAGTAATTAACATCCAATGGTAGAAAGTCGCATTGTCCTCGAAGTAGTGATTACCTACCTAACATGGAGAATGAGAATCCAAGTATTCTTCAAGAGTTTTCATGAACCCTTCAACGACCAAAACCTAAAATGTTGGGCAAAAGGGAGAAACGGGGTTAGCACATCACTTCTATTAAGTGTAGGACCATATGCACATACAACATAAAAATCAGGCCAAAAAGGGACATTCCATTAAAGCACGCTTATTTACTTTGGAAAGCCTTATGCACATTCAAGAACCAATACAAGTCAATATCACATTTTTATTAAGTCAAGACAATGTACATCACAAAACAAACAATACTAAGTCAAGTCAAGTCAACATGCATTTCAACATAATTAGGCAGATAATCAAGACAACTCTATCATCAAGTCATAATATAAACAAGCATGAATAAGAGCTCATAACATCATAACTAAAGCAAGACCAGTACTCATGAACACCCATTAAGTACACTAGTGCAATGAATAAGTAAGTCCCCACAACCTCACTCAACCAAGTAAACTCAACAATAATCATATATAATGTCCAACTTCAGATACTATAGCATTAAGAGTAACCATCATCATACATTAGCAATAGAGACCAACCACATGTTTATAAGTAAAATCTATATTACATAGAATCACTAACATGTAAGATCAACATATACATATCATTTATATTTATAGATATATAAGCATATAAGAACATCTTTCTAAGACTTCCCTGAAGGCCAACTAGTGAAATACATAGGTAGAATCACATACTCCTACTTACACTAAATAAAACCTCTTAAGTCATCCTAGTTAGAGTCCACTTTATTACTTCATTTTTACTTTCGGGAAAATCTTGCCTTCAATGACATAGACCAGATGAGCCAATGTGGAATCCGATGTCATGGAACTCTACTCCGTATTAAGGTGGACTATCAGCCAAGGTAGTACCGAAACATGAACATAACATTTATGTGGATCCACTAGCTAGTATTTCTATGGGGGAAACCTACTTGAAGAACTAGGATATATAATTGGGACCCTATTTATGCTACATGCATTGTATTCTCCAATCTCATGAGTACATCGGTGATACTACCTTACCTATGTAGCAACGGACACTCCTCACTGTAGTTCACTCTGTGCTAAGCTAGATTCTCTTTTGAAATGTCTTTCATTAATAATCATAACTAAGATTCGTTCATAGGGTCTAACCCTTATATATTCATAGTCATAGATCAAAAAGAATTGCATGAGAACACCTTTCATTACAAACCTCACATGTGATATTAGCACATTAACATTATTATGTCATATTAAGGCACATGGATACTTCATCACCAACCTTATATCAATACATCTTAAGCATAATCTCCGAATCACATAATCAACGCATTTCAATTCAACATCATACCAACCATAAGAAATCGTATCATAAGGTAGATACTTCAATATAACTTCATCACTAAACACAAGTAATTGTAATTGAAATAAAAGTTTGAGATCACGAAACTTACCTCAATATACTTCACAAGCCATCATCAAGGTATTATCATCAACCATACAATTCAACCCAAAAATTAGTGCAATATCATTAATTAATATTAATTAACACAATTATGAAGTCAATTGAATCACTAAAAAACAATTCGTAACTAGTTCATAGCCTAGGGTTAGAGACTCAGGTCAAATTCATGATCTACTTCAAAACCTAGGTTAATTAATCAAAAACTATAAAATTACCTGTTAGGCATATTCAAAATACAAAAATCATATCAATTATATATAGAATTTATGCCGCATTTAGGGTAACTTTACACTGAGCTATTTTCCTTAACAATGACCTTTCCCACTCAAATGAACTTCTTATTTTAATTCCTTAACCTCCCAAGTAATCCGTCTAGTGATGCTTGGTGAAGTTCATCACCTTACGGTTACAAGGAAAACCATAAATACCACTTACATAAGCCAACACTAACCATATAGAAGTATAACATATGATAGACACAATTAAGCCAATACCTTAAGAAATCTTACAATGAACTTTTTCCACTTTCCACATATACAAATTACACTTCAGATAAAAGATTATGAAACCTTACTCATAGTCCCAATCTAAGTCTACTAGTGCAATGCATATGTGAAGACCCATAACCTCACATATACTTAGTAAGTCTATCACAAGACCACAAGCCTTAACATATACTTCATTTACCAAACACAATGCTATAGTCAACCACCTACACTTCAATATAGGGCCTTAGTTACATAGTCCTATAAGAACTTTATATCATGCATTTCATCTCATAATGTAGACACTAAAACAGTGTCATGCAAGAGAACCATAAAATAGACACATGCATTAGAACACATTCCTAGGACTTCCCTCAAGAGTTACTTTTGTAATACATAGGTGGAGTTCCATACCCCCACCTACACCAAGGAACTACCCTTAGTTTATCCTAATTAGAGTCCTTGCTTTACTTCTATTGTCCATTTTACTTTAGAGAAACTATAGCCTTTACTGACACTGAGACCATGGGGTGGTACATGAAATTTGATTTTGTAGAACCTTACAGAAAAGAAAGGTGTTCTTACCTAGACAAGGTTGAAAACTAACACATGCTAGCATACTAGTGAAGTCACTTGCTAGATCGTATATGGCCAGTATAATTTATGGAACTAAGAGATATACATGACCCTCTAGATGCTCAATAACATTGGAGACTCATCTCATGAGAAACAATGGGTGAATCTTCCTCAAGGAAAGTCAAAACCTCATGTGGAACCATAGGTGAATGTCCCTTCAAGGGAAGTCAACACCTTATGAGGACCCAAACGGTGAATCTTTCACTAAGGGAAGTCAACACCGCTCATTGTCAAGTTCAATCGGTGCTAAGCTAATTTCCCTTTATTGAAAAGCCTTTATTACTTTATAAAACATAGCCTTAGTATATTGATTACTTATATGCTTATAACATATTTAAGAACCTATCTACTTTTAGTGTACACATGAGCACACATTTTAAGGACCATATATTGACTAGATCTTCATACATGTATGTGTGTTCTTGTATGTGAGAAAACCTTTCACATAACACATAAATGTCACACAAACTCATATATCAATGCAAATGTCCATAGGTATAACTATATGAGCAATCCTTTCCTATAAACACACCAAGACACTATACACACTCCTATTTCCTCATATCATTCGCTTAACATGATAGCATGTAAGTCATATTCATAACATGGTCATAAGTAATTTTCATAAACATTGATAACTAAACCTAGGAATTATCCTATTAAGGTACACAAGTGCAATACATAGACAAGGTCCCATACCCTTTCTCATACTAGTACACCTATCAGGTAATGCTAGTTAAGGAATACATAACAGACTTCACATACATTTACCTAACATGCATAGTGTTAGACATATAGTGAATATGATATCAACCTTTCATTAGACACCATGACCATTTACTACATTGTAAGCATGCATAATGTGTGAGTGGTGTGTACAATGGTCAACATGATCACGTAATGTCTATCAACAACACATTGATACAGCAAACCTCTTTAGGACAATATTACACTTTAAAGTATAGAGCACACAACACAATTTAGCATACGAGACAAGAAAATCTTCACATTACATTCAAGACTCCTAACATTAGCTATTCACACATTCAAATATGGGTACACAGGTAAGGGATTATCAACCATTATAACTCATCAATGGAAGCACCTACACTTTACCGTAACATAGATATACACATGCTTAAATGATATTCATACAACATAGATAACAACTACAATAGGAAAGTAGGGATAAACTTCATATAGTGTAATCATCATAAACAAATACTCATAGATTAAACAATTTGCCTTCAAGGCCAGATTCAACACATATATAGTGACAATAAAGTAAATACATCCACCATAAGTTGACCATAACATACAATACCATATAAGACTTCATCAACAATACTATAGAGAAAAGTAAAAGAGATAAGCCTTGTTACCAATTCCTCACATTTTGATCATACTCGATCAATACTCCTTTTGGATAAAGAATTAATATAGAAAGGCAGTATCTAAATCTGATTTAATCACATAAGAATCCATATATAAGACAGTACAATACCATGCTACAAACTAGTACAACACATTACCAATATACTAGGAAGTAGAAGAACATATATCTTTAACCAAATTCACTTGCATGGATCTTCAATCATTTTGCCTAAAAAGTATCAATCTAGGGCAGTAGCTAAAGGCATATTAATAAAGTATAAATCATGTGTCATCTACCTAGAATTAAGATCACATCATCTACATTACAATATTCAATCTAAAGGATAAAATAACCTAGATCAATCCTTACAAAGACTCCTTTAATTTGATCATGAATGATTTATACCAAAAATTCATCAACAAAATCAATATAAAGAGTAGTTAATGAAATCATAACCCAAACAATATCCTACTACAGGTGCCAGGAAATCGATATTACAGTGAATAGCATGCTTTAACGATCAATAGGAAAATAGAGATTAATTCTTGAAATACTCAATCCATATTGGACCAACAATACATAATTCATTATCACATGATATCATGGGCAGTAACTAACCATTACTTTGACGTAATTTAATCACACAATATGTATACTAGCATCAAGATCACAAAATACTAAATTAAAGCCTACCCTTGTTCCAACCTTAAAACCTTCATGCTCATGGTCGCTCATCAACAATTAACCATTAATACACATACTAGGCAGTATATATAAGAACTTAAACGTACTAGAACCATAATTCAACCGATATACATTCAAGATCACAAAACCCACACGTAGGCTGAATAGAGAATTTTAAGGGGGCATGGTTTCATCATGCAATTGGATTTACTTTGTGATTAACTCTCTAGATGGAAGGATAATTAGATATTAAGGATAAAAACACCCTTATCTAGAATAAAACTTCTAAAACTTGATTTAGAAACCCTAGGAATCTAAGATCAAAGCTGGTCTTGAGCTTCACCTTCAATGGAAGTTTCTATAGAGGATCAGTTTTGGAGAAAAAGTTTAATTTGTGTGAATATAATTGGGAATGTGGTTGAGCACGTTTTCGATCATATAAATACACCGAAAATAACAAATTAACCTAGTAGGGTCAGGTTAGGAGGTGGGGTGAGTTTCCCATTCACCCCTTAAATAAAACAAACGCTAGGTAGCAGTTGTAGGTCACCATCGACGCCTAGTAGGTCCATCGACGGGCCGTCTGTGGCTTCAGTCGATTATTTCTTGGGATATTACTTGGCTTAGACTTCCCCAGGATAAGTGTTGATCAACAACTTAACCACAAATGGGCTGTTTGTCAAAAATTGGCCGTCGTTTCGTTTAGTCGATTGACACTGTCAAGGCAGTGTCTCGACAGCCTTTGGGTCATTCTTTGAGGTCCTCTTGCTAGGCCGTGGAGATGTCGTACCTGGACTTTTCGAATGAAAATGTGAACATTAACAAGTCAAGGTACTTCCAAAAAATTTTCACCCAAAACGATAATATGCAACACGTCCAAACATGCTAGGCACCATCAACACACACACATGCATGTCTCAAGGGATAACTTCCGAATTTTTTGGACTATCTTGGATGCTTGACCTCCAAACTTAATGAAACTCCATACATTGCTTATAAAAGTCCTTATTACTCATTTAAGGACCTCATAATCTCATGAAACACACATAAGCACATAAAAACGCATAAGGCCCCTTAGGTGACTAGTCGTCAAACGTCTTGGTCTTCCCTTGACGTTTGACTTCCAAATAACTTCAAATCACCCAATCATACTTTAAAATACTTAATTAGCATGTTAACAAGATTATAGTCATAAGTGAGGATCTGTACACCCTAACGCATTTTTGGGGTGTTACAATATCCCCCACTTGAGAATATTCGTCCTCGAATGACACTTAGAACACTTTAATCACAACAAGGACTTCAATGAATCATAGAGCAACTTATAACAGTCATAACATAAATAACATAGAGTTAATACACCATGCATACAAGGAATAGACTTCAAAAATTTAGAACTCAATGTGACACAAGCAACAAAAATGGTTATTCACTAACCCTTTAATGCATCAAACACATACAATCCTATATTGTTCATAGGAGTAACATCCTTCTCCTAGTCATAACATGGTCATTACACTTCATTTTATTAAGAGTTAATCTTGCCACAATTATTAAGTCATAAATCGACAGTTTAAACAAAACTCAAGAACAAGTAGGCACTCATACTTCAATCCAGATAGACTTGAGTAAAATAGGTTGTCAAAGGATTAATATCCGTTAGGCCTAGTTCCGTGAGGGTCATACTATACCATACCATGCTTAGATGTGTACATGGAGGAATGTCCTCGTCTACACACTTACATGTCTCATGAGTTCACACCCAAGAAATTCACAAAGGTCAACCTCATTGTAAAATGATAAATTCTCAACTTTTAAACCAAGGCATGCTCATGTTTTCTTCCTAGTGATGTCTAAATGGTCAATTACACGAAGCACAGCACAACAAAAAGGAAGTCATGTCACAAAATGTCAATATCTATCATAATAATAAACCTCACAGTAAGCATCATTTGGGAAAAATAACACAAATCATAGGTACTCGCAAGGACACTAGCTAATCATGCCTTAACTTTTCGAAAGTGAATATAGAAGTCACATAGTTTTCAAGAGACTCAACGCATTTCATTTAAAAGAGGCTCAATTTCTCATTATAATTCTAAGCATTACACATTAAGAGTGACTTCAAAACATGCTTCTTACATTATATCATGAAGTTAAATGCACAACTAGCATAAAAACATGCCAAATCAACCTGAGAAGACCATGAAGTCAATAAGAATTCTTTTTCAAGTACTTTAGAATATTCATAATACTATTAAGATAGTTTCAATCAACCCATACAAACATATAGAGGTAATGTAATTCATAGTCTTATACAATACTTCTATCATAAACAAGCTTACTAAGAATTTATTAGTTTCAAGATCAAGTAAACATAGAAGGAAAAGAGAGCAAACATCCACAACCTTACTACTCACATCACCATCTACCACTTTTGGGTAAACCCAATTTAGAGCATGTTGACCCAATATAAAGAGGATCTTATCTTTTTGACGAAAAAAAATTATAGTAAATTAAAATAAGGACATCAAAAGCATCCTAAACTTTGTCACATAGGCATTTATCCCAAATAATCATGTAAGGTCATACTAACCAACCATACAAGGTCTCAACTATACCATAGACAGCAAGGGTCATGCAAACCTTAGAGGAAACAATAGAGGAGACTTAGCCATGATATTTCTTCTTGTATTTGAACATTACACTTAGGTGACTTCAAGGTCTATAAAACCCACGACTTAACCCTAAAAAGGCTATCACACTACCTTCACACCTAGGATCAAGTATATACAAGGACTCCAACGCAAACAAAGCGATCATGAAGGTTCACACATATGAACAAAGGCAACATTTGAACCATTTTACATATACTAAGGCAACATGATTCCATAGGTAGTCACTAAGAATTTCAATGTCAAATCATAACATTAGTCTACCATAATGTAAAACCGTAAAACAATACATCATTCCACAAGACACTCATTTTTAACCATAACAACTTTTAGCATGCTTTAACTATATTTTGACACATAATTCGCAACAAAACAAGTCATTTCAGATAGGTCTCATACATATAGCACAAAGGACATCATATATACATATCGTTGCAAAATTCACCTTTACACATACTCTTGAAATCATAAAACCAAGATAAGCATCAAAACTCACCTTTTCTCCGTCAAGCATAGAAATACCATCTCATCGAAGCAATCACATCTAAAAGACCACAAAACAAGAAAACATAAGAGAGATATCTTATTGAGTTACGTTCTATGGAACGACATGAGAATTATGAAGAAGTGAAACACTATCATCCTGTAGCCTCTCTCTGATAGATGTCTCGCGATTCACACCGATGATCGAGACTTTATTAGACGTGGAAATATGAGACTTTAAGAACCGAAACCACTTTCATAAACTTGATGCTCTGATACCACATTTTTCACATCCGAAGATCACCCCCTAGAAGTAACATGGCGTACTTGACCTGACGGAGGTCTTATCCAAGCCCATAGTTCTCATTCATCACATTATTATCGGTAAATTTAGTGGAACATTTAAAAAAATTTCATAGCACTTCATCTGCTAGAAACATGACCTCATATATATATATATATATATATATATATATACATAAAATATCACAAATACATATTTCAACCTTAAGTATCTTTGCCATCCTAGACACAACATCATAAGAGTACAATAGGGACACGACCCTTATAACTTAATACATGATTACAATAGTAAAAAACTTTACAATAAACTAAAGATTATGACATCGTTAGAGTTAAGGATTCCATTGCTTGATGCTTGGAATGATATATCAAGCTCCACACAATTAAATACATCCCTTACGCATCCATAACCTAATCATTGTGTAAAAAGTAGAGAAGAATGGAGTTAGTACAAGATTGCAGTAAGTATGGCAGCCATGAAAAAACATGGATTAGAAGGGAGATTTTACATGAAATCATATTTCATGACTTTTTGTGAAAACTTCATAAAACCTTGATACAATAGTATTTATATAATTTATATACATCAGATATGCATATTCAAAAGCCAAACATCATATAAAATCACATATAGAATTTAAGCCACTTTTAGGGTCCCTTTACAGTGAGCTATTTGCCTTAACAGTGATATTTTCCTCTTTACACTAAACTTCTTCTTTTAACTCCTTAACCCCCCAAGTGATCCCCCTACTGATACATGGTGCAATGCATGACCTTAAGGTCACAAGAAAAAACATACATACCACTTACATAACCCAACAGATACCATCATAGAAGTATAACACATGATAGACACATTTAAGCCAAGACCTTAGGAAATCTTACAGTGAACTCTATCCACTTTGCACATATAAAATTGCAATTCACATAGAATATTATGAAGCCTTACTCATGGTTACAATCTAAGTCTACTAGTGAGATGTATATGTGAATCCCCATAACCTCACACATACTTAGTAAACCTATCATAAGACGACAAGCCTGAACATATCCTTCATGTACCAAACACAATGCTATAGTCAACCACCTATTCTTCAATATAGGGCCTTAGTCATATAGTCATATTAGAACTTCATATCATGCATTCCATCTCATAATGTAGTCACCAACACAATGTCATTCAAGTGAACTATAAACACATACATATGCATTAGAAACCTTCCTAAGACTTCCCTCAAAAGTCACTTGTGCAATGCATGTCTAAAGTCCCATACCCCCATCTACACTAAGCAACTACCCTTAGGTTATCCTAATTAGGGTCCTTACTTTACATCATTGTCCATTTTACTTTAGGAAACTATAGCCTTAACCGACACTAAGTCAATGGGTGCTATATGCAATTTAATGTTGTAGAGCCTAACACCAAAGAAAGATGTTCTTACCTAGCCAAAGATGAATATTAACACATGCTAGCATACTAGTAAAGTTTGCTATATCCTATATGGCAAGCATAGTTTATGGAAGTATGATATATACATGAATCTCTACATGCTCATTAGCATTGGAGCTCACCTCATGAATAACAATGGGTGAATCTTCCTAAAGGAAAGTCAACACCTCATGTGGAACCATAGGTGAATGTTCCTCCAAAGGAAGTGAACACCTTATGAGGACCCAAATGGTGAATCTTCCTCTAAGGGAAGTAAAAACCTATCATTGTCAAGTTCACTCAGTGCTAAGCTAATTTTCCTTTATTGAAAAGCCTTTATTACTTTACTTCATAAAACATAAGTCCTGGATATTTATTATATGCTTATTTCATATTCAAGCACCTATCTAGTTTTACAGTACACATGAGTACACATTTGAAGGCTCCTCTATTAACTAGATCTTCAGACATGTGTGTGTACTTGTATGTGAGCAAACCTTTCAAATAACACATAAATGTCACACATGTTCATATATCAATGCACAAGTTCATAGGCAAAGTATATGAGCAATCCTTTCATAAAACACACCAAGACAATATGCACATTCAAATTTCCTAATATCATATGCTTTACATCATACCATGTAAGTCATATTCATAACATTTTCATACATTCATTTTCATAAATATATATAACCATAACTAGGAACTATTCTATCAAGGTACCCATTTGCAATGCATAGACAAGGTCCCATACCCATGCCCATACTATTACACCTATCAAATCATTCTAGTTACACAATACATAACATACTTCACATACATTTAACTTACGTGCATAGTTGTAGACATATTGTGAACATGAGATCAACCTTTCATTAGACACCATGACCTATTATATCATGACCCACAAGTACACCTTAGAAATGAGGGCATACTTGAGTCACCACACGAAAAAGGAGAGTTCAAGAAGTCTCATCTAATCCATTCGTACCATCCATTGCATAACAAAATATACTAAAATGAGTCACAATTTAAAACTTTCTTCACACACGAAGAAAAAATTTCGTAATTATTACACAAGCGGAACACTTCCATATAAAACATTAAATCTTTAGAACATCTCCTTGAACCATCTAATCTTTAGATTATAGAATACTTGGTTCATAAGTCCATACAAGACAATAAAATAAAGCCTAAGACATAATGGACACTTATGGATACTGTCCTCGAATCTATGAGGACCCACCAATACTTCATCTCCATCCCTTAGAAACCAATCCATCCTCCATGGCACATCACGACTTCCAATCTCTAAAATTTATTCAAAAAGGGAAAAGAAGGGGTTAGCACATTAGATGCACTAAGTATGAAAGCCAATCAAAAACCATGAAAAGGGAACATTAAGTAAATAACATGTATTTCATAAATTTTGATTAAAACATCATACTATAATCATAGAACAACATTAACGACTTCAAAACCCATAAGATAACATTTAAGTTATTTACCACATTTGTGGAAGCACTTTACAGTAGCTTCAATTCACTGTACATTGAAGTTCTACACTGCTACAGTGAAGTGCTTTCCTTTCCCTTTTAACAATTCCTAGCAAGTAGTCTTCCCACTAAAAGCTATCCTTAGACTCACTTAAGCAACACAAGGAGAGACCTCCCATACAACCTCCTTAAGCATACCAAAATTACCCTCAAGACTACTTGTAATAAGACACACACAATATTTACAAGACATCAAACACATTAACTTATATATAATATGATATTCTCTTACCAAATGCTATCAAAAGACTTACTTATGTAAGTAAAGAAGATAATGTCCATGATTGACCTCTTCAAGACTACCTAAATAATCCTTAAGACAAAGTTAGATCATGTAACCATCTTCCCTAACTAGATTCATTCTTAAGATTTATCAAGGTAAGATAAGAACTGACCATTCCCATGCCCCTTCATACCATAACTAGACAACCCTTGACTACTCTAGATAATTACTTATTTATTTAAAATACTTAACTATTAAGTAATTATATTCATTAGTTCATTTAAGACATTAATCCCATAAGGACATTCATGTAATGGTCTTAGACAAGACTAAGGGACTCCAACTAACACCTTCAAAGCCTATGGTGCAATGACTAGATAGCGTCCCATACAACCACCTTAACTTCATAGAACTTCTCTAATGCTAGTAATTATTTCATATGATGAGAATAGGCAATAACCGACTTAGACCATGGTAGCAAAGAATGGAATCCGAAGTTCTAACCTACTCCAATGAGGGTCTTCTACTTCCCAATTGTAGACCTTGGTAGGCACATGATTAAGGAATAGAAGGGCATGCTTTGTAATCTAGTATCATCCATTAACTAACTATAATTACTTCCCTTACAATACTCACTTTGTTCTAGCCTTAGTTCTCATAGAGTAATTCACATTTAAGGTTCATATAAACGGGTTCCATATCATGTTCATAATCCAATAACATTTGCCCTACCAAAGAGTTCCTCTTAGGGATACCTTCAAATGGATGTTCATCATTACTTTCCTAAGGATTGATATGATGCCGTTCCGACCAATCAACCTTAGGTCTATCATTCCTTTACTTGAAGGATACTAATATGACTCTCTACTTCAACATTCATATCCTTACCATTAGGTTCAAGGTTTCACATAAAAAACCCTCTTAGCATCATTCAAGGTCACATGTCATTCATACATGCATCAAGTAAGGGACACAACTCAACCAAGACAAGACACAACATACTTTCCTTTAACACACATTACATGTCATTCCTAAGTCAGTTAGGAATAACCATAATCAGCTTTAAGTCTTTCTATCCACTACCATATCATCATCAATATAACAATTACATACTCATAAAGTCAAGTAGGAATAACCATGCATCAACCCTCAGACAACACATAGAAGAACATAGTCATTGTCCACATGATTTCCTAACTTACATAGAAAGAACACATACTTTCACATTGATTCACATATAGATAGATATTCTCATACTTCACATAAACCAACTACACATAAATCATTATACTTTAACTAGTGCCGACAAAGCCATGATCGTCATGTTGAATAAAGAAACGCAACAAGGCCACATCAATTCACATAGCACTGCCACAATAAGTGGAGCATACCAATCAAAACATCAGTGAAGTCTAATTAAAAATAAATAAAGGGAACTAGGGAAAAATACATCCACTCAATCTTACCACATCGATTCCAAAGCTAAATCTTCCAATTCATTACCAAAAGGCCCTTTCCAATGGACATAACCAAGAATTCAATGCAATTATATAAATAATCAATGAAACTATGTTAATTCACTACATATTCATCAATCTAATACAACGTAGATATCAATTTACTACAATTATCACATAAATCAATAGCCCATAGAAAACTACACTAGAGTTCATAAGTCTAAAGTCAATATCAATTCAATTAGCTTAACATTCAATAAATCTGAATATACAATACTCAGTTGATCAAATTGAAACATCCTATAAGAGAATCAGTCATAATCTATACATGAATCAAAAGCCCATAACATTCTACACATGAATTCATCAATATCAAAGCATGATCATATTAACCATATTTTAGTCAAACTGAGAGATTTGTGAAGGTCAACGATTCATGGAGATTTTTCTTGGTAAACATCAATTATACATTAATAAGATCATATCTTAAAGTTTGAAAACTTTCATGCTAGAACACAAAGATTTAAGTAGAAATTGGACTTTTTCATATTTTTTCATCTTTTAAAATCATCTTTGAAATTGGCTCTAAATTGATAGCAAGATTTAGAAGAAGAACTCCCATACCTTATTAGAAGAACCCAATGATAATTTAAGAAGAAACTCCATTTATTAACCATCTTCACCTTAAACTCTCGTGGAGGTTTTTGAAAAATTTTTGGGAGGGAATGTGATTGATTTAGGTATTAGGGTTTAATTGAGAGTTTAATGACCTTTATACTCTTAAATTACCCATAAACACTCAAACACAACCGTCGAAAGTCTTTTTGTGATGCAGAGCGAATTTACGAATTCAACCCTTGAACATACAAATGCCTGCGCACAAAGTTAGTACCAGTGACGGCCCACCCCTTGACCAACGAACCATCCTATTGGTCCGTGGTCCTGTATTGAATCTTGTCTTTGGTACCTCCTCTCCCATAAATAAGTCTCAAAAGACAAGACCTAACCAACTGTGTTGGGTTGTCTTGGACAGTCTTGCCACCAAACTTTGGGTCATTCCTCAATAACCCTTGGATGATCCTTGGGGATGTTTTCCCGGATGTTTCCAACCCAATCATGATCATATATGAGTTTAGGACCTCCGAAATCAATTCATATAAAACAAACACGTAAAACTCGATGAAACATGCATAGACACACAAGGTCATTTCACGGTAAACCTTTCGAACATCATGGACGTTCTTGGACATTTGACCTCCAAACTTCACTAAAACTGAAACACTTACTACATACACTGTAATGCATTTAAGGACCTCATAATATCCTTAATCACACATAAACACATAGCACCACATACGAGGCACATGGGTGACTTAGTCGTCGAACGTCTTCGTCGTTCGTTGACGTTTGACTTCCAATGCACCTAAACCCTTACACTGCCTCTAAACCACATTTTAAAAAATTTTAGGATCTTATATTATCATTACAAACATTTTAGGCTCTATATTACATAAGTAATTTTTGGGGTCTTACATTCTCCCCCACTTAGAAAACATTTGTCCTCGAATTACACTTGCCATTCTCCGAACATTTCCAAGTGTAGAGACTCAATTAGAAACTCATAGCCATACCATATAAAATATCATACCATAAAAACATATAGGAGAACATTAAGTACACATAACCTAGAGAATCACAAAACAAGAAGAAGCAAACATATTATAACTTATGAAGTTACAAAACTCACATGCTTCATTCCAAATCGAAAAAACTCATTTTAGATTCACTATCATGATCATATACATCAATTCTAACAAATTAAAAAAAATTTGAGCAAATAATGAATTAGGAATTTTTTGCCAAATGTTACGGTTAACAGAAATCCCTGGCAACCTTAAAGTGAAAATGCTTCAACATCTAACAATGCAGCACTTAAGAAATTCCGTACAAATGATCTACAAATAAATATCATATAGACATTTACACATTCTCACATTCAACTATTTAAATGAATTAGCAACCTACATTAGATGCACATGAATAATGAGGAAGACACCATGCATGAAAACTCATTTTCTCATTCAATAAAACATCAATCAAAACATGCATATAATAAGGAGAATATTTGGAATTCACCTTCCACAAAAGACTCCTACATAATAAAGTTACTATAAACTCTTTGTTTTAGTCTTGAATAAACACATAAAGAAAGGTTAAGGGTACCTCAATCCCAACAACCATACTCTTCACTTACTCCCCCACTTAGGAGAAACTCATTCTAAGTCAACATAACATCCATTACAAGGAACTCCATTAAGTAACCTTAAACCTTACTAGTACTTTCTTACCAGGGTCTACCTCATGAAGAGAAAAGTCTCTCAAAAGTTCTCATCATCTAACCACTACATCCCCCTTACTAGGATAACTCTCCTTTACTTTTTAGAATATCATCACCTCCCTTCCTATTTTTGTATTTTAAACAACTTCGAATTATCTCAACAACTACTCCTTCACATTTCTAACAATATATCTTACCATTCTTTAAAACTTAACCACCCATCAAAAGGTAACCAAGCCAATCTAAAGTCAAAACCACCATATATCACACCTCATCTAACAAGTCTCCTCTTCATCTTTTCTCTCCCTCTACCCAAACTTTATAATGTAACCCTCAGGGGACCAACAAATAAGGGAAACAAGCAAAAAATGCCATATAAAAAGCTCTTAGGCACGATTAGATGAATGAAGATGTGGAACTTTTCCTAGTACCCAATAGCCTCCTATTTGTAATGTGGTGTGGTTCACATTATGAACAAGACTCTATTAGATGTGGTTCGTAACACTACTAATGCACTCTCTAAACTTATGCTCTGATATAAAGCTTGTAACGACCACAAGTACACCCTAGAAGTTAGATCATCCTTGTGTCGCCACACGACATATGATACATTAAGAAGTATCATCTAAGCCACTTGTACCATTCATTGCATAATAAAACATACTAAAATGAGTAATAACTTAAAACATTGTTCACACAAGAAGAACTCTTTTCATAAGCATTACACAAGAAGAAGACTTTCATTTAAAACATTAAATCTTTACAACATCTCCTTGAGCCACCTAAACTTTAAATTATATAATAATTGGGATATAAGCCCATACAAGACAATAAAATAAAGACTAAAACATAAATCAACACTTGTGGATATTGTCCTCGAATCGATGAGGACTCACCAATACTTCATCTTCAACCCTTTGAAACCTATCCATCCTCCATGGCACATCACGACTTCCAATTCTTTACACTTTAGTTAAAACGGGAAAAGAAGGGGTTAGCACATTAGATTAACTAAGTATTGAAGCTATGCAAAGACTATGAAAAAGGGACATTTAGTAAATAACGTGTTTTTCATGAATTTTGATTAAAACTTCATTATAATGCCTCAAAACGAACTAAGGTGAACTAGATCCTCGTGGTTGTTTTATGGGTAAATTTTATGTTGAAATGAGTTGTATAAGTGTTATTTGACAGTGTGTAATGTTTGGTTATGTTTGGAGGTCAATGGTCCAAGATTGTTGATGACGTTCGAAAGGTGTGCCTTAGATAGCGCTTGTGTGTCTTAAGGTGTTTGAGTGAGTTTTAGGTGTTTGTTTTGCTTGAAACTTTCTTAGGATGTTCATAAGACGTATAGGACTTATTTTAGGGGTTTAACGTCCGGGAACTACCCAACATAGGACCCACAAGGGGCCCTAGATGAACGTCCCAAGACATGGAGCAAACTGCCAAAAAGCAGTGCCCATTAACAAGCCAATCGACGGCCAATCCACCAGGGCAAAGTCCCTTCGACGTGGTCCGTAGATTGGGGCATGAAAAACATGAAATTTGGTAGCTGCAGTAGCAATCAACAACACCACATCGACGGGGCGTTGGTTGACAAGCGGCCCTTCGTTTGAGGGTTGTGGTGGCTGCCTGCAAAAGTTGTTAATAGGTTGCCTTGGCTTGGGGTGTTTGGTAAATTCACCCCAAGTCTTTTTAGGACCTTGTACATTTATTTTAGGGTTTTTTATATATTTAGTGTTCTAAACCCAAATACCCCATTTTAGACCCCTCTTCCTAAAACCCAAAACCCCTCTCTCTTAGAAGGCTCTCTCAAGTCACCATGGAAGCAAGAAGTCATGAAATGCGCATTATTGATGTTTTTTTATTCATGAAAAATCATTTTTATTTATTCAATGTGAGGTATGGAATCCATCCTTGAACCCTCTTCCATTCAAGTAGTCCCTTCTAATGAATTTTTAAAATGCGTTCTCAACCCTAGTTTCTTCTATCTTCAACTCTAAGTATGAATCTTGCATGAAAACGTTTTAAATGACTCATTATGATATTTGAAAGGTTAGTTGGTTGTTTTAAGTCTAAAACTTATATTAAATCATGTTAAAGCTTTTCATCTAATGTTATCTTAAGAAATGGGTTAAATGAGTATGAATTGTTAGTCTTTGACGTTTGGTTTCTTATTGTGGTTATTGTTGTCTAGCTACTGCCCTAAGGGATACATTATGATGAACTGTTAAGAAAATTTTATAGGTGATGAAATCTTGGATTAAAGGTAAAGTTAGTTATTATGTTTATCTTTGATTTCGAAATACTATTGAATGATATGGTCCACCTTTTTGATGGCGGTGTTTACTTGAATTGTATGAATGTAAAGTTACTAGTTATTGTGAATGAGCATATTAAGGCTTGGTAGGTGAAGTAATATGATAAATATGCTATTCTGGTTAAATGTGCCTTATGAAGTGATTAAGCAAAGTAGACTAGAGTGTATGCTTGAATGAAGTTATTCTTGTTAATTGATTTATGTAACTTGTAATGAGAAGTATGTCAAGGATTATGTATAAACGAATTATATGATTATATGAAGAATTAAAGTGTGTGATGTGATGAAGGTCTAGGAATGTATAGAAGTTTTATGTAAATGAAGTGAAGCTTATGTGCAAGGTGTGCTCACATGTACACACACACTTACACTTTAATGAATGATGAAGCTAAGTTAAGTCCTAAAGCGGAGTTTTGGGGTGAACACTCTTCGTGGGTTGAGATGATGTGCTTAGTATAAACCTCACTACATCCCATGAACTTTCAAAGATAGGTTAGAGGATGAATGCCCTTCATGAGTTGAGATGAGGTGTTCATGAGTTATCCTTAACCTTTAGTTTTAAAGTGTTTAGATTCCGTGGGGGTTATGTCTATCACTGAGAGTATATGAAGAAGAGGCGGTTACACTTCGTGAGTTAAGATATTGTATTCTAATGTACCTCTTGAGATGAGTACTCCTCGTGAGTAGAGAATGAGTACTTAGTAGAAATCTCCTTTATCCCTTAACTATGCTCCCACCTAGGTGTAGTTACTGGGAAAGCCAAGTAAAAAATAAAAAGAATGACCTTACTTTAGGCAAGTGAGGATACCTCATCCGATAGGGGTTAATGTCGGGATTCCATGTCCAGATCTCATAGTATATGTCGGTTAAGCTATCCCTCCACAAAAGAATTGATTGAACTAAGTCTTCAAAAAGAATGTACTACTTAGGGTAGGTGGAGGTATGGGACGCTATCTACTCATTGCACTAGGTAGGACCTTCCAAAAGGGAAGATTTGGTGCCAAACCTTCTAAAAGAATGTACTACTTAGGGTAGATGGTGGTATGGGACACTATCTACTCATTGCACTAAGTAGTCATTCCGAAAGGGAAGACTTTTCTGGTTTGTTGGATGTCTTTTAATTTCACTACACTATTTTTGGCCTACGGACACCACACTAAAATGTAGCCTAAAATAGAAAAAAGTGTGGCATTCGATAAAAGTACACACTTTTGGACTTTAGGCAACACTTTTTTTGGGGTGGCCAAAAGAAGCGTAACCTTTAACATTAGGCAACACTTTTGAATGTCGCCTCTTTTGGCTACACTTATAGACCATAGCTAAAGAAGTATAAAACCATGCTTTGTTGTGATGCATAAGTAACACCTATATTTTATTATACTACACTTAAAAGTGTTTCCTTTGTTGATTTATTGGTCACACTTCAAATGTGTTGCCTTTTATAGGTCCTCTAGCGCAACACTTCAAAAGTGTCGCCTTTTATATCTCATATATAGCAGCACTAATAAAGTTTAATTTTATATCTCATCTAGAGAAACAATTATAAAGTGTAACTTTATATCTTATCTAGAGCAACACTTATAAGGTGTAATTTTATATCTCATCTAGTGCAACACTTATAAAGTCTAACTTTATATCTTATCTAGAACAACACTTATAAAGTGAAATTTAATATCTAATCTAGAGCAACACTTATAAAGTGTAATTTTATATCTAATCTAGAGCAACACTTATGAAGTGTAACTTTATATCTAATCTAGAGTAACACTGTTTAGTTGAATATATTCAATATATGATCACAGAATTAAATCGGAGCTATAAATTTCAAATAAACTTCAAGAAACATTTCCAAAAACTCAAAAACATAGAAAGAAATTGCTTAAAGATCTCAAATATCAAAAAAATTTAAAATACCAAATGCATAAAAACGTATATCACAATAGCACAAAAACTCTTTATCGTTCACTACAATAGATCGTGTTTACTTCTGCCAATATTCAAATTCAATTACCTGCATTTTCCTGCATATTGAAAATAAATTAGAAGTTAGTGAAATAATTGGAGAGTATTCATTGTAATTCAACCATTCCAAATCAATATATATACGCAAATCATATAGAACATTTATAATCACATGAATTATGGGTCACTACATGTATTGTAAACACAAAGTGATCAACAAACACACATATTTCAAAATTCCAATAAGAGTATCTGTAAAATTTTCAATTGTCGTCCTACAATGGCACCAAAAGCTGAGAAAAAGCCTTCTGAGAAAAGGCCAGCAGCTGAAAAAACTCGCATAGCCGAAAAATCTCATGCACAACAGAATGCACAGGATGAAAAGAAGCTAACAAAGAAGAGCATTGCAGCGGTCGGAGACGGAAAAAAAAAGATATTGAAGAAGTTCAAACTGTTGTTTGTCTTGTTAATCTTGTTGAGTTAATTAAGCATGTACATAAAAAAATCTGCATGTTGAATGAAATTTTCCATCTTTGTACATGAAAAAAAACCTCAAGAGACTAGCTCTCCCAGTTACTGCTGTATTGGGCAAGAAGTGGAAGCTGACATTCACAATTTGATACTGAGCAAAGAGGTGGAGGATGAATGGAAGAACAAAAACAAAGGGAAACAAGGCAAAAATAATTTTAGAAACATTCAAATGCAGTACACAAACAAGTTTCAGCACAAACCAAAAAGCCTGTACAAGTTTACAAGTTTAACAAGTTAGGCATTTTCCCAACAATTTCATAAACCTGCAAATGCAATACAGATTCTTTACAAGTTTAACAAGTTAGGCATTTTCCCATCAATTGAATTGTATACATAAAAGTTTAACAAGTTTTGACTTATTAGCAAAGACACTTAAATCAACATGAGTAACTCAACCTAAGGTTTCTAGAACAACTCCTGCAACATTACCACACTCAAGTTCATCAAACACAAAAAATCCTAGGAGATAGCATGTGTGTTCATTCAAAGCAACAAAAAGTGCCCAAAGTACCACATTTGTACTACAGTCAACAATAGTGTATCTTTTGGAAGTAAAGTTCTAATAGAACTATAATACTGCAAAATGTATTTCTTTTTTTCGACGATTCAAAGTTAACATAATGTAACTTTTCCAGTAAAGGTTACAATAAGAGTGCATCAGCAGATGAGAAGTACTATAGGGTTGATGTCATGACCATATATGAAAAACCAACATTTCAAATACTGTTTAACCAAAAAACAGAAAGCTTTAGTAGTAAATTAGCTGGAACTAATAATGGACATACCAAAACTCCTAATTTTAACTTACATGGATTTTATTCACTGACAGCTACTCTAACTCTACGAAGACCAGTCATCACCCACTTCTTTCCTTCTACTGGAATTAGAAATTTGGACTATGCTAAATAAATATATTCATCTTCAGTAAGTAAAAAAATATAAGTATGCAATATGAAGAGTGATTGTTCTTTCATTGCTATATTCCAACATGTGATTTATAGTATCCTTTGTCACAACATGCCAACTAGTGTACATCAAGCTGATGAATCTAGGATTCCTTGCAATTGTTCCTATAAAGTTGAGCAATTGTGACACTATCTTATTAGATGGTCCCACTGCTTTTCCTTTATCAAATATCACTTCCTTTCTTTCTTCGAAATTTCTTGCGTGAATATCCTTACATATTGTTTGTCCTCAAACTTTTTTGGCTTTGATATTTCTAGATTAATGTAATAGACAGGAAGGTCAAAGATATAACTTTTGTACTACAATCAATGTTAATTTCCTCTTGGACATCACATTCATCTCCACCAAGTTCTTCTTGATCAACAATATCATACAATCCTTTGTTTTGTTCATTATTAATAGGACTATGCACATCAGTTTTTGTGTGATTATCATATTTTGTTTCATCATTTATGTGTATCCCTTGTTTTTTTGGAAACTTATCAAGACTACCAGCTTGTATCACCAGCTTCCTCTTTACCTACTTGCAATTTGGAAGATGAAGAATATCATGTTCATTGTGTATTTGTTGCTTTTCTAGAAACTGACCAATAATGGTGACTGGTCGAACCAACTTCCCCTTCACCTATTTAAAGATCAGTAGATCCTCAATATGATGTTGTGCCTCTGCATTACCTAGTGTTTTTCCATTCACATGTACTGAAGCAGCAACACCTTTCTTGAGTGTTGTTTGGAACAAAGAGTCATTCATAGGAAATTTAATTCCTTTCTCTTCAATGGACTCTTCAAACTGAAATAACCTCTGTTTAGTTTTCCCTTTCCCCGCAGTCATATGTGATGTTTTAACCTCCTTAAAATTCATTCTTTTATGTGGTATTAGTGTTTGTTCTTTCTTAGATCTATCATTGCGTTCATTTGAAAGTTGTTCTCTATTAATCTTGAATTTGTTGGCTAATTCAGCTCTTGATAGGTATTTCATATCAATATCCATATTCTTCAATGGACTTTGAGCTTTGTTCGGATAAGAACCCTTTTTCTTTTGTATTGTTTTTTGCTTCATTGTTCTCCTACAGTAATTTAACCTACAAAATATAATTCATCAGATAATAATAATAAGGTTTCCTTGGATTATGAAGGTTGCTTATCAGTGGAAAGGAATCATGGCCACACTACAGTCATATATTCCTACACTATATTTAGATGTAGTGAACTGGAAATCACCTGAAATGGGTTGGATTAAGTGTAATATTAATGGAGCGAGCAAAGGAAATCCACACCAATGTTGTTATTGTTTCTGTATCAGAAACCACACCGGTCAGCTACTTTATATTGAAGCGCAAAGTATATGAGTGACTTCAAACAAAATAGTAGCTCACTATATCAGTTATAAATATGCAGAATGCAAAGAAATGACATGGTACACTAAAATTATGTTTTTACTTCTTACTGTTCCAAGTTAAATTTTAGAAAATAGACTCAAATATGCAATCAAACTTTAAATAGTATCTACCTAATTTAGAGAAGAGGGCTAAGCTTTAATAGTGTCTGGTTGGAGGCCTTAAACTTGGGAATGTAAATTTGATATGATCATGCTGGAAATGTGTCTATGAAATAATAAGAGACGGCTACTGTCACGCCACGCCCCGAAAAGGAGGAAGGCACTTCAAATATTAAATTTTTGTGAATTTTCAGTTACATTTAACTTCCAATAGTAACCTCTAAAAGTTTCACATCATACAAGCAGATAAAAGGTAAATAACATAATAAGTAAAGCTCCCTATATTTATTTGATGATACAAAGTTTGCTGCCTATTCAAAGTAAAGGGCTGAGCTTATAATGATCATCTTCAAAGGATGAAAGCTCAATGTAGCTCACCATGAGAATATTGAACTAAACTTACTAATATATACTTGAAAATGCACTAGAAAAATAACTAAATTACTTCTTGGCACTTCAAGACATATAGTCAAAAACAAGACAATTGTTCCAGCAAACACATATAAGACAGAACCATTGTGCTTAACAAATGAACAAACCATGAACAAGATATTTTTGGAGCAAAGCATGAACAAACTAATCGAAGTTATGAGAATGAAAAAAAAGGGATACAAGAACCAACAAAACATAATACCAAAGAAAATGGATTCGCAGTATTAACGAGTGTCGAACTAGTGGACCACGAGAATAAAATGCTGGAGCAGGTTACCTCCTTTTCGTTTTCAAATAAGGAAAACCATGGAAATAGAAATCAAACACCACCACAAGGTTGGAAGAGAAAAGTATACTCACATAGATCCTCACAGTTGGAAATTGGGTTCTTTATAATCCTAAACTCATGCATCCAAATCGGGAAGTACGTGTTCAAATAAAATGGAAACTTCAATTGGGATTTGAAAAATACGAAGGAGCAGAGAAGAGTGGTACAAACCTTTAGAGACAAGTAACTTGAAAAAGTTGAGCAGTAGTGCTGGAGAGTTTTCTATGCTACCTCGAATCTCTAAAACCTTAAAAAATAAGTATATATATATGTAATTATATAACAATCACAATTCATATATACAAATCAGAAAGCAATTTGATAATTGTACCATGAATACTTCAGAGATCCCTAACCTTTAGTCAGATATGTTTTTGTCAATAAACATTAAATTAAACAATAGTAATCTAGAATTACAGGTTGTTCAACAATCGAACACATGAAAAGATCCAAAAGAATACTTAACCATTGTAGTGATCTAATCATGAATTTCACATATTAAATATCTTAATAATATTCTAACAAAAAAGCAAATAAATAAAAGAAACAGAAAGTGAGAACTATATGGTCATTACAAAAATAATGAAAGTCATGGTGCATCATCTTCAAACTCTTCTTCCGACTAATCTTCAAGCTCATGTTCAGACTCATCTTCATAGTTATTTTTCATACTCATCTTTAAACTCATTAGAAGATTCATCTTCAAACTCCTCTTCCTCGACTTCAAGTTGGTGAGTAGCGAATTCCCCCAAAGGCACATCAATAATTGTTTCTGGTACATCACTTTTTTTGAGGGAACCTCACCATTATCTTTTGGTATAGATGGTCCCTTTAAATCTTCAAATGGCTCTTTTTCATAACATTGTGGAACATTAGAGTCAACTTGATCACCCATGTTAAAAAAGTCTCTCTGAACAGTCTTCATAACACAATGTATATCTTGATCATATGGATCTTGAACATAGAAGCATTGGTGCACTTTAGATCCAAGCACAAATGGCTGTTCTTGAGAGCATCTCTTGTTAAAATAGACATAAGTAAGGCCATAAGTATCATTTTCATCCTCACACAAATCGCACTTAAATAGAACAACCTTAAAAAATGACCATAGTAGTCTAACTCAACAATATCAACTATTCTACCATAGTAAATGAGATCTGCAGCAATCATATTTTTATCCCTTAAGCTTGCAAAGCTTGTAGTTGAGGCAACTAGTGTAACACTACTATTTTTTTTATGCCTTGCATCACGCTACCTAACTTCGAATCTATATCCATTTATGAAAAACTCAGAATATCTTTTTGCAACAGAATTTTATCCTCTAAACAATTGTTTTATCAAATCAAGTACATCCTCTGCAAAGCACGAGTTTCAAACCACTGAGAGAAGTTTTGAAAATGATTCTTAGCCTTACTCCATTTTGATATTCGTTGCTGATTATTAAGCTCTTGCTCATGCTCTCTATACAACACATGTATTTTTTTGTTAAAAAACATATACAATAAGTTAAAAATTATTTATACAAAAATTATACTATATTCAAAAAAATGTACCTAATATATTCTTGAATCTTGCACAATTTCCCAATGAGTATATATGTTCCTCACTTAGTGTCTTGTTATCTAAAAAGAATGTATCACTTTTCTTTGCTCCTAAAGGAACTCCTCTATTAGGAAACAAACACATAATTTCTGCATCAGTTGGTTCACTTTTTATCATTATTTCGGGCTATTCTGTTAAATCTGGTATGCACACCCCCATGCATATATTTGGAGACAAATTCATAAAATTTAGTCCCACCTGTGTCTCAGCTATGCAACCTTCTGGATAGCGTGTATTGCGGATGTATGATTTGAATGTACCAATTTCTCTTTCACTGGAATACATCCATCAATTTTGAACAGGACCTCCTAATCTCACAAAATTTGCCAAATGAATAGGCAAATGGATAATTATGTCAAAAAATGGAGGAAAAATTCGCTCCAACAGATTTATTCTTTTTATGATCTCAACTTCTAAGCAATCCAGTTCAACCAATGTGATTTATTTTTTACACAAACGACGGAAGAAGGAACTAAGACGAATCAAAGGAATAGCCACATGATCTGGAAGAATGCTTTTAAAAACTAACAAAAGGATTATGCCCTCGAATATATGAGGACATACTTTGCCTTGAGAGAAACTTTACCGAGATCTTCTTTCTAGCCTTCAAACCTTCAAAATCTTCAAACCTATACTTATATAGTATAGAAAATTATGGGGTTAGTACTAAAATGTACTAAGTATGACATGCAAAAACATGTAAAAAGGCACATTTTGGTAAAATAGCTTTTTAGGCAATTTAAGTAAAACATTCACGAATACAAAGGCAAAGCATCATACTAACCATCATTTACAGCTTATATAAGAATTCCCATAATGTTAAGACAACAAGAAACATTACAGTAAACCAACTTGACCTTCACAGTGAACTCCTTCAGTATTTACAATGAATACATTTGAACATTGACAATGAATCATATAAAGCATTTATAATAAATTCAACTTAAGAAATTACAATGAACTATCCTACACTAAATGAGTGAAATTCCAAGGCCAAGCGAAAGAGAAAGTAAACTCATTTTCCTTAAGAGTTTCTCTACCACGGAATTATCCTAATACTCACAAAGGTAAGATATGAAGGAAGTATGCATATGCCACATCCAATACACACCAAACAAACCCTCAAGACTAGCCGTTTTGTTTTACTCAACTCGGGAGAAACAAGCCCCTCATTCAATGGGAAGACATTAAAAGACACCCAACAAACCACCAATGTCTTCCCTTTCGGAGTGCCTACTTAGTACAATGAGTAGATAGTGTCCCATACCACCACCTATCCTAATTATTACATTCCTTTAGAAGGTTTGGCACCAAGTCTTACCTTTCGGAAGGCCCTACCTAGTGAAATGAGTGGATAACGTCCCATACCACCACCTACCCTAAGTAGTACTTTCTTTTAGAAGACGTAGTTCAATCTATTCTTTGTGCGGGATTGTCTTAACAAACATAGGCCGTGAGAGCTAGACATGGAATCCCCATATTAACCCCTATCGGACGAGGGATCCTTACTTGTATAGTGTAAAGTCATGCTTCTTAGCGTTTACATGGATTTTCCAATAGCTACACCTATACGGGTACATAGTTAAGGGATAAGGAGATTGTTACGAAGTAACTCACTCTCTACTAACAAGGAGTACTCATCTAAAAAGGCACTTTGGACTACAATATCTCAAGTCACGAAGTGTAATACACCTCCCCTTCATTATTCTCTCGGTGCTAGGCATAATTCCACATAGATTTCTTAACAAAGTAGTCTATCATAGAAATCTCACTAGGAATGGAGCGGTTGCTACTAGACACCACAAATCAACTCACGAAGTGTGTCCACCTCAATATTCCCCTTTTTACTCAACTTGGCATAATACATTCTTTAAAGTGTGGGTGTGTACATGTGCACACCTTGCATATAATAATCATTCCATTCTCATAAAGTTCTGCACATACTTTAACCTTGATTCATCAAGAAACACACTCTGCATGCTTCTCATAATCATATACTTCGTTTGGGCTTAAACTAGGTTAAACATGCAATTCAATTCAAGCTACACCAAACACAATACAAGACCCATTTCCAATATCTCTTAATTTCATATGTTAGAACTTCCATTTTGCATATTCAAAACATACTAAATTACATCAAGTTCCTCAATTAGCACCGCTATCTATAAGATGGACCACACCACTCAATATCAATTCATAATAAGAACTATATAATCAACGAAACTTAATATCAAATCAAACAATAATCACTCATAAGAAAATTATCAAAATTTGACCATATAGAGTCCTTTATGGCAGTAGCTACACCAACATGACAAATACAAGAAGACCCAAGTTCATACCCTACTCAAATCATGCTCACATAACCTATTTTCAAGCAAAAACTTAAAGTATGCATAAAGAAGAGTTTCATTAGAGTTTTAACATCAAAATAATTAACTCAACCAAAAATAAATACATTTAAACCGTTAGAACATAAATACAAGAAGACCCCTACTAGAAATCAAAGTTAGAAGAAGTTTGAGTATAGAAATTCCTTTGAAAACCTTTTTGGAAGTTGGCTTCTTGAATGAAAAGATATTCAAGAATGGATACCATACCTCACTTACGGAAGAAGAATCCAAGAGTTTTTTATCATGATACACGTCCAACCAGCTCTCCTATCCTTCCTTGATATCTATATTTCAATGGACTCTTGATAGAGATTGTCTTTAGAGAGAGAGAGTTTGAATATTTTGAAGAGAGGGGTCTTGTCTAGGTCTAGGGTTCAAACTATTTTACTATAAGCTAAAAAAAACTAAAATTATCCACCTAGGGTCTTAAAATACTTGGGGTGTATTTACATAAAACACCCCAAGTTGGCAGCAACTTCACAGACTTGGCAGGTTTCACATACGAACCTTTACCAACGGAACGTCAGTGACCAAACGGACCGTTGGTAGGATCTCGTTGATGTATATTTAGCTCCAATTAGAGCATGGACAAATGAACTCACTGTTCCAATCGACGCCCTAGGTCAACGGACCATTGATGGACAAACGAACCATCCTTATGGTCGTCGATGGCCACTGCTTTTTGGCAGATTTTGCCCAAGTCTTGGGTCCGTTATCTAGGGCCCCTTGTGGGTCCTAGGTGGGGTCGTGCCTGGACGTTAAACCACTAAACTACGTTGTCTAGGTCTTAGGAACATCCAATGCAAGTTTTAAGTAAATCGAACTTGAAAAACTCGTCTAAACACAACAAGACACACTAGTACATTCTAAGGCATACTTTGTGAACGTTAGGGACGTTCTTTGTCGATTGAACTACAAACTTAACCAAACATCACACTCTGACAAAGGACACTAAACTAACTTAGTTTAACTTTAAATCATCTCAAGAAATAACCACGAGGCTCTAGTTAACCGTAGTTCATTTTGGGGCGTTAAAGAGCAGGGCTGGCCTCACCTATCCATCATACATGCCCGGAGAATTTACTGGAACTTGTTCATTTGCAGAAACTTGCACTTGAGGAGGAACTCAATTGCCTTGGGGAGAAACTTCCGCATTCTCAATCTCTTCTGCTTCTCTTCTCGCGGCTGTCCTTGTTGTGTTCATCGCCTATAACAAAAAGAATGGGACTAGATTCTAAAGACACATAGTGTCAAAATTCTAAAGGCACAACTTAGGATTACCAAGAAAGATAATTTTTCTAATCATCACATATCATCTTATCCAATATTGGGGAGCACTTCATAAAAATGAACAAGACACGAGGTAATGTGGTTTAGTGAGAAATTGATCGTATGGATATTTAACCTCATGCTCTGGTACCATGTCTATCACACCTGGAGAGCACCCTCCATATGTGACCGGCGTCGTCATCCTCTCACAGGACTCAGACAAGCCCTTACAATTCATCATAACATGTCATCAGCTTAAATTACGGAAAAATGAAAAACTTTTAATACAATGTGAAATATCATTAGACTTCATACTTAACAGTCATAATAACATACCTACGGTATTCTAAAACTTGTTTCAGATAAAAACAATCTAATGAGTAGGAATTTGGACTTATCCAATAAAAGTCAATATGCCAAATAGGCCTTAGTACAAAGGAATCAAAAGTATTATTATTAACTACTTAATTCTTCACAAGATAAAGTACGAAAACATAGCATCCCCAAACATGAGGACCAACCAACAATTGGAGAAAAAGTTCCAATATTTTTCAATAGACCCTCTTAATCTTCAATGGCCGGACCTTACATTTGTAGTAATATAAAGTAATGGGTTTAGTATGTCACATGTACTATGTATGGGTATGTGCACCTAATAATTAAGGACATGCATGAAAAGGATCATTTCTTAGAAAGCATGCTAAGTCATTTAAAAATCTTCAATGCACATACCATATAACATATACAAGTTAATGATTTAATCAACATAAAGTATGGTCATAATAAAGACATATTATCGTATAGTCATGTTAACATTTCCTAATTAATAGATCATATAAACATAAAGTACAAAAACACTTCCCAATGATCCCATACCCAACCTACAAGTGCAATGGTAATGTGAAGCCCCATAATGTGAAGACCCATAACCCCACACAACCAACTAGATAAGATAGGAGACCATAAGTAGAGCTTTGCTTCATATAACTTGTAACATTATTAGTCATCACCTCATAAAGCAATATAGACCGAAAACATGTTGTTAACATAATAAACTTTGTAAAAAAGTAACAACATGTATCATAAGCATCATACCTTTCATGTTTATCATAATAGATAATGACAATATCCTAGGACTTCCATTAGAGTCGGCTTGTGCAATGTGTAGGTAGAGTGCCATACCATTAACTATGCTAAGTAGACTCTTGAATTTCATTTTACTTGAGGGGACGTTTTCCTTAACCGACATTAGATCATGTCAGCTAATCCTGGAATCTGGTGTTATGAAACCCCACACTGAAAGAAGGTGTTCTAGTGGCTAAAGTAGAACCAAACATTACATAGCTTTCTAGATATATCCATTAGCTAGTATACTATGGTGGAAACAAAGTTCAAGAATGAGGAGATATATTAGAGGCCAATAGTTCCACATTACATGAAATCCTGTATCATATTGGAGTCCTTGTGAACCTAACTTCCAACTAGGGAAGGGAGAACTCTTATATCTAGTTCTCTCGGTACTAAGCTATAGTCCTTTTTTGAAGAACCTTTAAATCATCATTTTATTCAGAATTCTTATTGTAAGTCATAAGAGATTAACTCCTTGTATAAACATGATCATAAGTTCTTTATGTTTAGACGAGAATTTCCTTTCATCACAACCCTTCATTTGTGAGATTAACATATCATAATCATCTTGTGTAAGGTATACAAGAGAACATCGTAAACTTGCATTATCATAGCCTTAAAATGATCTCACATTAAACATATTCATAGCCCAACATATATATATAGTAACATCAGACATAATGCAATTGCATAGCAACATCATTTAGGTTAACATAAACATAATAGAGTAATCACGACTTTTGAAGACTCACCTCTTGCCTCGAAGATCCTTATTCAAGAACATATATTAAATATACAATAACCATCAAACAACATAGTAAAATACTCAATAGCATAATCAATACTAACTCTTCAACTCATAAATACGACTAATACGTAAAGTAGAATAAGAGAAAGGGTCATTTAAAAGTTCATACAAGTCATAGTCCTAATGCAAACAATTACATGCTACCAAGTAGTAGATACAACCCAATCAAAACCATCAATTTTATAAGAAAAATGCTTCACACGAAAATCTAACGTTACAAGTCAAACATTCGACAATATACACTTCATCAACCATAGAAAACATTATTTTTCATCGATAGTCAAAAATCTAGAGCCCGTTTTGTAGAGTAAAAACCCTAGGATTTAAATTTCTTGAAAACTATTTTATAAAGGACATCTTGGGGAAAGGGATACCAAGAGTGAAAATGCCATACCTTATTGCGGAACAATCCACGAATTTCGGAAGAAATCTTGAAATCTTCATCTTCAGCCTTTAGGTTTTCTTGTTCTTTAATGGAGTTTTGAAAAGAGAGCGTTCCTTATAGAGATGGGATAAATTTTTTTGATTTTGTTTAAGTATGTAAAAAGTGGTCTAAAACTAGCCTATAATAAATATATAGTCTTCCTATAAAATACCCAAAATAACCTTACCATAAATGGGTGTTTTTGTGAAGTTAATTTACCTAAAATACGACTTTAACGAATCTGGGAAGTGGTTGCGCTTCGCGGGGCCAATTCCCATTCATTTTATGAAATTTTTGGTCGAAGCAGTGAGCCTCGTGTAAGCCTCGCGTCGCGAGGCTGGCTCTCAAATGTTGTTGCAGTACACTGCGTGTGGACTGCGCATCGCGCCGCAGCCCCTCCAATCTGCCTACCTTCAGACTGCATTGGTAGCCTGCTCGCCAAAGTTTGGGGCCTTCACGAGGAGCCTTCCGATGGTCCTTGGGGTTCCGTTACCGGACGTTTGGACCCTTTGTAATTCATACTACCCATGCAAAGTCCTTTTACTAATTTTATACTTTTTTGACGCTTTGAAAGCTTCACAAAACGTAGGGACGTCAACTAGTTCAAATGAGCTAGTTTTTGGACGTCACGGTCATTCTTTGTCGTTTGGATCTAAACAACCTCTTCTAAATGAGTTTATTACATTAATATAGGTCTGCAAACATAATTTTAAAAATTATTCAATAGATTAAGGTCTAGTATGTGTCATGGAATTTCTGGAGTGTTACAAGAAAATCCTTCTAAGACTTCCCTCAAGGCTAAATAGTGCAATGCATAAGTAGAGTCCTATAACCCTACCTAGACTAAGTCAAAAATTCAAGTTATCCTAGTTAAGTTCCACTTTATTACTTCATTTTACTTTAAGGAACATCTTGCCTTAACCAACATAGACAACATGAGCCAATGTGGAATCCGGTGACATGGAACCCTACACCTAAAGAAGGTGGACTACTTGCCAAAGTAGTACGAAAGCATGAACACAACATCTACGAGGATCCACTACATATTATTCCAAATGGGGAAACATAGTTCAAGAACTAGGATATTTAGTTGGGACCCTCTTTATGCTACATGCATTATATTCTCAAATCTCATGAGTACAATTTTTATCCTACCTTCCCTATGTGGGAAGGGAAACTTCTCACTACTAGCTGCTAAGCTAGAGTCTCCTTTGAAATGTCTTTCTTTAATAATCATAACTTATATTAGGTCATAAGGTCTACCCTTATATAGTCATAGTCATAGCTCAATAGGAATTGCATGAGAACACCTTTCCATACAACCCTCACATGTGAGATTAGCACATTAACAAAATTATATCATAGTAAGGCACATAGGTACTTCGTTACCAACCTTATATCATTACATGTAAAGCACAATTTCACAATAACATAATCAAGATATTTCAATTCAACATCATACAAACTCTAATCAATCTTATCATAAGGTATATTTCAATATAACTTCATCACTAAACTCATTTAAACATAATTTAAACAAAGGTTTGAGATCACAAGACTTACCCCAATCTCCTTTACAAACCATAATCATAGTCTTACTATCAACCATCAAATTTAACCCAACAATGGGTGTAATATCATCGCCAAATAGTAATGAACACAATAATAAAGTCAATTTAATCACTACACAACAATTCATCACTAATTCATAGCCTAGGGTTTGGGACTTAGTTCAAATTCATGATCTACAGATCAAACTTTTAATAGAAGAAAACCCGCTTGAAACACTTCTTTTTGAAATCAATTTGAAGGAACCCCTTTGGGAAAGGAATTCCAAAGGTGAAAAGAATCCCATACCTTGTTAATTGATGGATAATTGATGAATAAAATCCCCTTATTTCATCCCATAGACGTTGACCTAGCATTCAATGGAGTTCCTCTTTTTGGGAGAGAGAAAGAAGAGAGAAGGAAGAGCTATTGAGTTTTTGGAGTTATGAGAATAGGGCTTAGTTTAATTCAGCTTGGGGTTTTTATAAAAGTCATTAACTAACTTAATTGGACCTCACTTAAACTCTAAATAATTAACTAAAAACAGAATTAATTAATTGAACTAACCTAAAACGTAACAGCAACCACTGACTTCACGTACGACACCCCGACCTACAGGTCAAATGTCAGTTGATGACTAGTATCGCTGCCGTGCTACTCCTCCATCGTCAGACACTTATCAAATAGGCTATGTCTACAACCACGGTGTCCATTTATTCCTCGTCGATTGGCATAGGCCTCGTGGGTTTGAAACCATTGATGGTTACTGTCTCAAGACAACTTTTAACCGCAAAGAAGGGTCCTCCTCAAGGACCCTTTAGTTGGTCCTTGGAGAGTCGTCCAAAGAAGTTTTTACAATAAAAAACTTCTAATACATGTTAGACACATTACCAAAAAATTTCCTTAATTTCCTACTTTTAAAACCTTGTCAAATAGAATAAGTCACACAAGCACCTCTTGGACTAGATTCCGAACTTCATGAACTTTTCTCGATGTTTTGTTTCTAAAACATCCGAAATGACTTATATTCATTAAATTTGACCTTAATAAAACACTGGAACTCTTAGACTCTAAATTTAAGCTCTAGATTAGGCTTTCGACTTTCGGAGTATTACATTTTCCCCCACTTAGAAAAATATTTGTCCTCAAATGACACTAAACACTTTAAAGCACATCAAGGACTATACTAGAAGGTCAAAACACATACAATCACGGACATAATCATTCATAGCAAATTCACCAAATATACAAAGGACACAAAATTCATGTCATTAAACATTTTAAGCAACACAAGCAAATTTGGAATTAATTCCAATATTCAAAGAACACACTTACTTCATCATTTTCATTTAATATGGAGGAACTACCTTATACAACACTATACATTCTCATCAAGTAATCATTTAAAGTAACTTTAAGCACAAAATTTAAAAGGAACACCAACTTCATATCATTAACCATCTTAACCAACACAACAAAATTGTAACTAATTGCACAATTCAATGCACACACTTACTTTATCATTTTCATTTCATTTATGGAGTTCTCCAACATTAGAAACTCTCATCACATATTTTAAAATCTCAATATGTAATAACCATCCAATCACATAGTAGCACATAAGCAAAAAAACATTAAAGCACTTAAGAAAATATAATTAGCTACACATTGACATAAGAAATGCATATAAACTATAAATCTACTCATGAAACTATTATACCACCAACAACATGCAACTCAATATATAATCAATGAAACTCCTAACATAAGAAGACATGCAACTCATATTCAAATGAAAGACTCCAAAACATAAACAAACTACTAAAGATTTTGGCGTCAAGCTTCAGTAAGAATAGAAGAAAAATATAAGGATTTGCACTACCTTAGGTTAAACCCATCTAAATCAAATCAAAACAACCATAAGTGAACTATGACTCATAGGGGCCTTCAATCAGGATTGGGCTTCTTTGTTAGCTTGAAGTGCATAAAAATGATTATTCTTTGGAGCATTAGGATCCGGAACATAATATGGAGCTTTGTTGTAAACTTTACCTTTTTCGTTGAGGACCATAAATCCCTCATCTTATTGACCCTATTACCACATCCAAAGAAACCATCATGTAACACTCCATAAGTTCATAACATAGCCTAGAGCCTCACATGATGAACCAAGACTTTAAACACTATTTTATCTTCCTAAAATAATTTATTGAAATATTTTCGGAAGTGTTAGAATCAAAAGCGTCTAGAAACAACCATGATGTCTGCAGACTAGTGAAATTTAAGCTAGTGTGCCTTAGAATATTTCGAGGGATTTTTAGAGTTGGAATTTGGTCAAATTTGGTAAAAAGGCTGGGAATACATATTAGAGCATGTTTAGGGTGTACGCATCAAATTAAGACTCACCTAGGAACAACTATGTGTCCTTGTGCAGGACCTAACATTTAACCCTCAAAAGCTGTCAAAAATAGTTTGCAACCACGAGCCAAACGACGAGCCATCATTTGATCGAGGCTCCGTCGATGGATTTGTTGGTTGAAAATTAGATATTTTCCCAAAATGTCCAAAAGTTGTCCTCTCATACACAAACGATGTTTTCTAGCACGGGCACTTGATGAGACGACGGGACGTAGGTTGGGGTTCATAGTTTGGGACAAAAGTCGGCTTCCATGTTTTTAAGTTAGGGAGTTAATTAGTTAATTAGTAAGATGATTAATGAAGGCTTAAGGATTGGTGACTTATGTTTTTTTGTGGGATTATATAAGGGTTAAATCTCATTTAACTAACTTAACTCTCTAAAACTCCCAAACCAGATTCTCTCCAACTTCTCTCTACTTTCTCTCTGTTTTTAAAGAACCCCATTAAAGACCCATATTCAAGGTTTACTAGGGCATAAATAATCAATATTTTTTCCTTTAATCCTCAAGTAATACTAAGGTATAGAATCTATTCACAATTTGTATCTCTTTCCCTAAGAGGCCCTTCACAATTTCTTTCCAAATATGACAAAATCATAGGTTTTTATCAAATTTCCTTAATAATCTTTCAAATATTTTTAATATTGATTTCATTTGACTTGTATTTATATATTATGAATTTATATGGGTTAATTTATGTAGTTTTTAGTCTTTGACCTAGTTTTATTGAAGAACTCATGATTGAACCCTTTTCCCTAACCATAGTCTAATTGTGACTGGAGTTTCTAAAGGCTTGGTAGAAGAATGTCGTGCGGCCATACTTCATGACAATATGGATTGCTCTGGTTTGATGGTGCATTCTGAATAAGTTGAACAGAGTATTCTAAGGAGGAAAAATAGATATGCTAATAGGACAAAGTCTTATGAAGGTGGTTCTTCTAAAAGAAGGTTAGAAATTCAAGACTAACCTAAATTCAGCAAGAGGATATTTACACACTTTCCTTCTATATTCCCCATGGCTTGTTATGGTAGGGTGTCTAACACTAGGTCTCAAAAGGGAAGAGGTGGAAATTCACCAAGTAAGAAGCCTACTTGTGTAAAGTGTGGTAAGAAGAACGTGGGTGAATGCCTTGTTGGGACGGATAAATGCTTTGGGTGTGGAAAGAATGTCCATAAGGTTAGGGATTGTCCAACATTAAGGGTCAACAGAAGGGGAGTGTCCAAGCTCAATCAAGTGGTTCCAATTCCGATGTCTCAAGGAAGAACCGATTCTATGCTCTCCGTTGTAGGGGTGATTAAGAGGAATCTCCCGATGTTGTCACTGGTATGTTAAAAGTCTTTACTATTAATGTCTATGATTTACTTGATCTCGGTGTCACAATATAATTTGTTACTCCTTTAGTGTCCATGAAGATTGATATATTGCCCAATATCTTGATTGAACCATTTTTTTGTTACTACCCTAGTTGGTGACTCAGCTATTGCTAAAAGTGCCTACAGGAATTTCCCTATAACATTTCCCAATAGAGTTACTATAGTAGACTTTGTTGTCACATCGGTGGAGCACCCCCTAAATGTAACTGCTTTCGTCATTCTCGGAAAGGATTAAGACTAACCTCATAGCATTCGTCTTAAAATATCATAGGTTAAATTGTAGAAAATTTAAAACTTTTTATCTACTTCAACATTGAGGTTACATAGATGTCTATCTTACACATAATATATATACAAATATATATATATATATA
>NC_028637.1:52640206-52711140 GCF_001406875.1 Solanum pennellii
TATATATATATATATATTATTTTTTATAGGGAGTTTACATAGACTCCTCACATAATAAGAACTACATAGGCTTCTACTTTTATTTCACATACATAATATAGCTATATAATCTCATAGGAAGTCTAGATAAGTTTCATATTAAACCATCTCAAAGGAGTACAACGTTTGGGCATAGCCCATAGTTTATTACAACAAAAAACCACTTATAAGCTTATACACCAATTTTCTTCAAATGAAAGAGATAAACTAAATTTTCTTTAAGACTAAAAAAACATCATTATCTATATAGTGGCATCGTCTTCGGAATGTGAGGCTCAACCAAACTTGGAAAATGAGAATCCAAGACTTCCTCAATTGCCTTCTAGAAACTCAACGGACAAAACCTACATTTTTTAATAAACATAGAAACATGGGTTAGAACATCACTTGTACTGAGTATAGGCATATGCGCATAAAACATTTGAACGATGCATGAAAAGGCAACATTTCTTTAGAAAATAAGATGTATCATTACAAAGCCTTTAATGCACATATAAGAGAGTATATACAACATAAGGATCACAATAACACAAGTCATGTTAGTAACCAGTATAAATCAACATAAGAACCATATAAACCTAACAAGTTTAATAGTTCACATTAATATGAACATACAAAACCCTTACCAACAATCCCATCCGAAGACTACACGTGCAGTGCTTATGTGAAGACCTATAACCCCACACAACCAAGTAAAACGTATAGGAGATCATAAATAATTTTTTGTTACATAATTCATATCACATTGATAGCCATCACTACATATGGCAATTTAGACCGACATCATATTCATCAATATAGTCATCATCATGTAAGAGTATCATCATATAAAATCAACATCATACATTTCATAACATCATACATAAGAATATCCTCATAGGACACCTCTTTGAGACAACTTGTGCCATGTCTAGGTAGAGTCCCATACCCCTACCTATACTAAGTAAAACCCATATAGTCACCCTAGTTAGTGTTCACCTTGATCATTTTAATTTAAGGAAAAATTTCCTAAACCGACATAAACCATGTGAGCTAAACATGGAATCCAGTGTGATGAAACCTACACCGAAAGAAGGTTCTCTACTTGACAAGGTATAACTAAAACATTAACATATCATTCTAGGTGGATCAACTAGCTAGTCATCCTATGGGGGGAAACATAGTTAAGGAACAAAGAGATATGTCTTGAGCCCTCTACATGTCCATTAGCATTGAATCCCTCATCTCCTGAGAAACCATAGGGTGAATGTCCCTCCAAGGGGAGTAAACACATCATGTAGATCTACATGGGGAATCTTTCTCTATTGGAAGTCAACACCTTTAATTGTCAAGTTCATTTGTTGTTAAGATAAAGTCTCTTTTGAAATGTCTTTAAGCCTTTATTATTCATCATATCTTAGTTTAGGTCATAGAAGATTAACCCCTTGTATATCATCGTCATTTACTCATTAAGAATTGCATGAGAAGATTCTTTAAATACAACCCTTATATGTGAGATTAGCATATCATCATCATCGTGTCATAATAAGGCATATAGTAAATTCATAATTAACCTTATATCATTATATCTTAAGCACAATCTCACAATCACATAATCAATACATTTTAATTTCATCATCATCAAACACCTACATAATCCAATCATATACAAGCTTCAACTGAACTTCATCACCATGTACAAGCAATCAAAACTGAAGTAAAAGTTAACGATCACAAAGCCTTATAAATTCTCCTTCAAATCTATCATCATTGGTCTTACCCTCAACCTATCTAATTTCAACCTTCAATAGGTGTAATAACATCATACAATCGTAATTAACCAAAGAATTAGGTCAATTGTAACATCACTATCCAAGTTAACATCAATTCATAACCGAGGGTTAGGGGAAAAGGGTTCATCATGAATTTTTCAAGAAATAGATCCAATAACATAAATACATGACCCTAACCAGTCCATAAATGAATTAGAATAGTTAAGACAAGTCTAACAATTGATACATTCATCAAATCATATCAATTGCTATGCAAAATCTATGAATTTGGGGAAATTGGAGAAAGGGTCATGATCTGTATGAAATTCCAATAATCAACATCAATTACACAACAATATACACTCAAATTACCTTATTTAATTATAACTAATCACAATTAACCATCAATTTCAAGTACATAAGAAAACCCATTAGTAGAGGATAACCCTTTGAATTGGGTCATTTAGAAATAACCTCTTAAAGGACCTCTCGGGGAAAGGAAACCCACGAGTGAAGAATCCATACCTTAATGAAGCTTAATCCATAAAATTTGAGAAGAAAAATTGATAACATGGTCTTGTTCTCCAAGCTTACTTGTTCCTTCAATAGAGGTTTAGTTGAGAGACAAAGTAGATAGAGGTAAGAGCTTTGGAATCTTTATTTGGGAATTTTATTGGAGTTAATTAATATAGCTTAACACTGATCTAATACCAATATATAATTGTCCCCTCAATTACCCAAAAGACCCCTCACTTCATTGAGTATTTTTAAGAACTCAAATTAACTTAAAAATGACGCAAATGAATCTGAGAATTGGTTGCGTATCCCGGGGCAATTTCATATGTTTTTTTGAAAATTCGGGTTGACGCACAGGACTTCGTTGAGGACCAGTGTCGCAAGGAAAACTTTTTCCTTCGTTGTGTTTGCTGCGTGACGCGTCGCTAGCTCCACAGCTTGGCTGCCACAAGCTACTTTGGCAACTTACTCGCCAATGTTTTGGTCCTCCTCAAGGAACCTTTGGGCTGTCCTTGGGGAGTTGTTTCTTGACGTTTTGACCCTATATTTTACCAATTAAGTGTCTTTTTACAGGTTTTAAACCTCATATGATGTCATATCCCGAGAGCACACCCTAGAAGGTACGGCACTCTCGCAGCGCGATAAGGCACACATGACCTCCAGTAGGTCTTGTACAAGCCCTATGACATCCTTCATTGCATATATGCATTAAAAGTCCTGCGAAATTAAAACTTTTCCTAAGAATAATATCTTTCATATAAAACCTTAGGAAAATACTATGTCTCAATGTACGCGAATAATAGACTCAGGAATACTTGGGACACGACCCATACAATCGAATTATCGAAATTAATAGTCGATTACAATACTTTGAATAAAATAATTCTAAATATAGTAATGCCCTCGAGTCAAGTGAGGACATACTTCAACTTTGCTTGAAAGAGTCTAGATTTCAAGACGCTTCTTACCTTCAACCTACATCTTTAGATATAAGAAAATGTATGGAATTAGTACAATTCATGTACTAAGTATTAACATAATGCATAAAATCATGAGAAACGGACATTTATGATAAATATGTTCTTTTTGATTAAAACATCATATTATAAGCATAAGGATCACATTTAAACACCAAGCATCACATTTAGAACACATTCCAAGACGTATCTAAGTTATGTGAAATTATAACATCTTAGAGTAACATTACAGTGACATGACAGTGACTTCACTGTAATTTCAAATGAAACTTACATATAACAATATATCATCAAGATTATATTGAAAAGATATAAACATGAAATCATCCTACCAAAGGTGATTCTAAGGTTCACTTGAGGTTCACTTGAGTGAGTTATGAAGTTACCGCCCATACAATCCATTCACATAGAACTAAAAGATTATTTAGTCTACCTAAGATAAGATCATTCTAACTTAACATAATAATATAAATATATATATGGCATTCTCCTTCCAAAGGTTATCTCAAGATTTACTTAAGTAATTCAAGAAGAGACCACCCATACACCCTCTCCAAGCTACCTAAATAATACGTAAGACTGCCTAAGTTTAGATCATGCCTACTTTATCAATGTAATTTCCCTATCTATAGTTATTCTTTAGACATCCCTAGGTAAGACATGAAGTGACCATTCCTATGCCCCCTTCATACCTTAACTAAGCAATCCTTAAACTACTCTAGATAAGTACTTATTCATTAATAATTCTTTCTAACTAAAGTCATTATCTTAATTAGTTCATTAACAGACATTCAACACTTATGAACATGCAAATGATGGTCTTAAATAAGACCTAGGGACTTACACACTAACATTTTAAAAGCCTAATCGTGAAATGCTTAGATAGAGTCTCATACCACCACTAAACTTCATAGACTTCTCCTATTCTAGTCGGTATCCCATATGATGAGAATAGGAAATAACCAACATAGAACATAATCGATATGCATGGAATCTGGATTCATGAACCTACTCCTATGGAGTGTGTTCCACTTGCGAATGGTAGAACTAGGACACATCCCATGTAGGCACATGGTTAAGGACAATGAAGGTTTTCTTTGTTTTCTAATGTCATCTTCTATAGAACAACTCCCTGAGCATACTAATTCGATTCTAGCCTTTGTACTAATAGTGTATTTCAATAAAAAAGCATATGAATAGGTACAACAACTTGTTCACAACCCAATCACATTACACCTTATAAATGAGGGTCAACTAAGGCCACTTTCAATGTTCAAGAGGATAGCTCAATGGCTTTATTAATGATGATTTCATGTCGTTCCAGCCAATAAACCCGAAGTCCACCATTTATAGAAGAAGGATAACATTCAGGCTTTCAATTACAAGGATATGATAACCTTCCATCTAGGTTGAAGGTTACACATAAAAGACCATCTTAACGATGTTCAAGGTCACATGTCCATCACAAATACAAAACTAAGAGTCTTTAGCATACTAAGTCAAATTCTCATATTAACCTTATACATGTATCAAGAATGGGACACAAGTCTACCAAAAGAAGACACACACATACTTCACCATATCACATATATTATATCATTCAATAAGCATATAGAAATAACCAATGTCATCTGTAGGTCACCCTATTTACTATTATAGTATCATCAATCTAATTCATCTAACGTCTCATATAATATATCAAGAATAACCATACTTCAACCTCAAGTAATACACATAATGACTTCATTATAACCTACTACAAACACATATATCAATAACTAGAAGAATTCATGCATATACTTGACATAGCACATATGTCATCAAGACTCTCGCAACACTCACATATTCAAGTTATAACATACTAATATAACAATTCATAAAGTAATGGCGATTATGCCACATAATCAACAAGTATATCACATAAGCACCGCAACCATATGTCACATCCGGGGAGCACCCCCTAGAAGTAACATGACGTACTTGCCCAAGAGTGAATAGAAGTGATTCTTCATTAGAACATCATCACCCAGAAAACTTGGAGGAACTTTCTTACATTCTTTTCCTGTAGACTCAATAGTATGACAATCCCTCACGCCATCCTTACCGCAACCAAAGTTATTCCTGATACCAACTAAACAATTCCCATAGTGTTTTTTCCCACAAGTAACACATATAGACTTACCATTTTGAGAGCCACTACCCTTCTCAAGTTTGACCTTATGATCCTTAGTTTTATCTTGAATTGGATCCCTCTTCTTGATCCTAGGTTTGTTTTGCTCATTTGGTCCACTCTCTTAAAGTTTCAAGAAATCCTACTAAGCTTGGACTCCTCAATGGATTGAGCATACACCATGATCCTAGACAAGATCATGCCATTGTGAAACTTGGCCTTATGGTGCTCTTCCTTCACAAGGTTGGTAACACCAGTCACAAACCTACTCATCTCATCCCTAGTGTTAGACATTAATGAAAGAGCATACCGAAAAAAATTTGGTGAACTTCAAGGAATTCTACTCCACACTATATTTCCTTGCTTGAGATTAGTGAACTCTATAACCATCACCTCCCTTCTATCATGGGGAAACTTTCCAAAAGAAAGCCTACTTAACATCCTCCCACTCAATGGGACCCGACTCAAGTAGCCTATTATTTTTCAATTGTGTGTACCACACTTGAGTAACCTCCTTCAATTGGTATGAAGCTAACTACGCTTTATCCCTAGAAGTCATCCCCATGGCACTCAACACCTTATACACACCATTTAGAAACACTTGGGGATCTATCCCACCTTAGATACAAGAAAGATTGGATTTTTCATCCAATTAAAGTCTTTCAACCAAGAGATTATGGTACTCTCCATAGCATTCACTCGAGGGTCAATACCTCTATTCACATGGGTAGTCATGGCTCGAGCTAGAGCAAGTAAAGACTCTCTAATCTCCTTATTAGACATTTCCTGGGGAACCACCAAAACCTCATTATCTTCTCCTCAAATAGGGGATTGAATACATTGTTGAGGCACTTGTGCATCTTGAGGAACTTAAACGCCTTGTGGAGCTAGTCCACCTTCAGAAACATCCTTTTGCACACTCTCATCCAACCTTCTAGTGGACATTCTTCTCGTAGACATACTCCTCTAAACACAAGATAAGATATTAGAAATAAACACTTATAACCTCAAATCTATCAGAACGACACTAGATTGATGAAGAAACTAAAACTCTATATCCTCTCGCCCGTAGATGTGTAGCGACTCACACTAATGAACAAGACTGTACTAGACGTGGATTTTTTTGAGACTTTTTTATTCCTAAGACCACCTTCATAACCTATGTCTATTACAAACTTTGTCACACCAAGAGAGAACACCCTCGAAGGTATACTACTCTCGGAGCGCGACAAGGCGCACTTGACCTTTCGGCGGTCTTTTGCAAATCCTATGACATCGTTCATTGCTTACGTGAATTAATAGTAGTGTGAAATTAAAAGTTTTCGTAAGAATAAATATCTCATAATATCTTTCATATAAAATCATAGGAAAATACAAAGTGTCAACGTAAGCGAATCATACACTCAAGAATACTTGAGACATGGTCCATACAATCGAAATATTGAAATACTTAGTCTATTATAATACTTTGAATAAAAGAAGTCTAAATATAGTTATCCCCTTGAGTCAACTAAAGAAATACTTCAAATTTGCTTGAACAAGTCTAGATTCAAAGATTTGGTTTAAGACACTCCTCACCTTCCACCTACACCTTTGGATATAACAAAATGTATAGAATTATTACAATGTATGTACTAAGTATGATATAATGCATAAAATCATGAGATATGGACATTTACGACAAACATGCTCTTTTTTATTAAAATTTCATTTTATAATTTTAAGAATCACATTTAAACACCAAACATAACAGTTAGAACACATTTCAAGACATTTCTAATTTATATGAAATGATAACATCTTACAGTAACATTAAAGTGAGCATTACAGTGACATCACTTTAACATCAAGTGAAACTCATACATCACAATACAACATCAAGAATATGTCCAAATCACATAAACATTAGATCCTCCTACCAAACTTGATCTAAGATTAACTTGAGTGATTTATGAAGCAACCTCTCATACAATCCCTTCAAACACATCAAAGAGATCCATTAGACTACCTAAGAAAAGATCATTCTCACTTCACATAATAGTATATATATAATATGACATTCTCCTCCTTAAGGTTATCAAAAGACTTACTTATGTATTCAAGAAAAGACCACACATACACCCTATCAAAGCTTACCTATATAATCCTTAAGACTGCCTATGATCAGATAATGTCTACTTTATCAATTTACTTTCCCGATCTATAGTTATTCTTAAGACATCCCTATTTAAGACATGAAGTGACCATTCCTATGCCCCCTTCATACCATACCTAAGCATTTCTTAAACTACACTACATAATTATTTATTCATTAATCATGCTTTCTAACTTGAGTCATTATGTTCATTAGTTCATTAAGAGACATACAAAACTTAAGGGCATTCGAATTATGGTGTTGAATAAGATCTAGGGACTCACACACTTAAATCTTCAAAGCCTAATCCTACAATGCTTAGATAGAATCCTATACCACCACCTTAACTTCATAGAGCTTCTCCAATACTAGTAGGTATCTTATATGATAATAATAGGCAATAAATTGCATATACCATACTACTTATGCATGAAATCCGGAGTCATGAACCTACCCGGATGGAGGGTGTTCCACTTGCCAATGGTAGAACTAGCACACTTCCCATGTAGGCACATGGTTTAGGACTATTAAGGGTTTATTTGATCTATAATGTCATCTTATTTAGATCAACTCCCCTAGCAAACTCACTTGGTGCTAGCCTTTTCTCTCATAGGATATTTCAATAAAGTATCATATGAATATGTACCATAAGTTGTTCCCAACCCAATAACATTACACCTTACAAAAGAGGGTGCACTAAGGCCACCTACAATGGTCAAGATGATAGTTCAATGACTTTCCTAAGGATAATTTCATGTGGTTCAGTCAATCCTAAGTCCACCATTCACAAAAGAAGGATACCATTACGACTTCCAACTGCAAGGATATCATAACGTTCCATCAAAGTTCAAGGTTCCACATAAAGGACATTCTTAATTATGTTCAAGATCACATGTCAATCACACATACAAGATAAGAATCTTTAGCATACTAAGTCAACATTTCATATTAACCTTATACGTGTATCAAGTAAGGGATGCTTGTCTACCAAAATGAGACGCACACACACTTCATCATATCACATATAACATATCATTCAAGAAGCAAATAGAAATAATCAATGTCATCTATAGGTCACCTTATTCACTACTATAGTATAATTAATCTAATTTATCTCAAGTCTCATATAATATATCAAGAATCACACATAATGACTTCACTATAACCTACTGGAAACACATATATCATTAACTAGAAGAATTCACGCTTAGGCTTGACATAGAAGATAAGTCATAAAGAGTCTCACAACACTCACATATTAAAGTTATAATATGCTAATATCATAATTCATAAACTACTACCTACAAGGCCATCTAATTCACAAATATAGGGCATAAGCACTGCCACCATATGTCACATCTAGTGTCGCATCTGGGAATAGACCCTTGATGTATCCGACGTGCTCCTCGTCTTTGAGGACTAATACTAGCCTCTTAGCTTACATCATTACATTCATAGGTAAAACTTAGTGGAAAATTTAAAACTTTTCATTAAATCTAATTTAGAGTTTACATAGACCTTTACATACACATATATTTTCATTGTGAATATGGCCTTGAAGGCATTGAATGTGTAGGAAGGAGATGTTATAATGTATATACATGATATGTCTTAGGAAGTTGAAAATGTGTATCTCGAAGATGTCAATCCAAATGAAATATATATATATGTGCAACATGATAGTGTGTGACTTATGATGAATGCAGGTGAGCATGTTTAGAAGTCAATGTTATGAATAACAATAATTATGTGAAAGGTTTCCTCACATGTACTCACACATACTTCAAATGTATGCATGAAGTTAATGAATGAAAATAGGGGATTGTAGGGTAGACCCTCTTTGTGAGTAGATATGAGGTGTCTACACCATTCCCTACTATTCCTAAAGAACTCTAGTAATGAAAAGGGGGTTTATGGGGTGAAAACTCTTTGTGAGTTTAGATGAAATGTTTAGTAGAAACCTCACTATTCCCAAGAGCTTTCTAACTTAGGTTGGACGTTGGATACTCTTCGTGAGTTTACATGAGGTATTTTAATGTAACCTCTATGAATAAATACTCTTCATTCATTGAGATGTGGTGCTAAATAGTTATCCCTTGACCTATAGTCAAAGAATTTTGAAGACTCTGTGGAGGAGTTATGCTTAGCACAGAGAGGATTTCAAGAAGGGGTGGGTACACTTCGTGAGTATTGATGGTCTATCCAATGTACCTCTTGAGATGAGTGTTCATCGTTTGTAAAGAATACATTACTTAGAATCAATCTTTTTATCAGTTACCTATGTGCACTTAAAGGTGTAGCTATTGGAGAATCCATGTAAAGGCTTAGAGTATGACCCTACCTCAGGAAAGTGGGGATCCTTCATCTGGTAGGGGTTAATACTGCGATTCCATGTGTAACACTCATTGTCTATGTCAGTTAAAGTTATCCCCGACAAATGAATGTAAATGAACTATGTCTTCATAAGGCTGTGCTACATAGGGTGGGTGGTGTAATGATACACTATCTATCCATTGCACAAGTAGACATTTGGAGGGTGTCTTGGTGTGTCCTTATATGAGAATGTATGAATGGGTCATTATATGATGTTAATGAATAAATGCGACTTTATCTCTAAAGTTAAAAAAGCATGTTGATATTATGCCTTGTATGATGAAATCCATGTATGTGATGAATGTGATTTTCCTAGTCTAAGGGAATTATCAAGGAGCACTAAGGTGGGAGTAGTAGTATGGTATGCTACTTTCACATTGCACTAGGTATATCTTGGGTGTTTCCTTGGAGGATGGTCTATATGTGAAGTTCCTAAATGCATGTATCCTTCTATTATGTCTAGTAATAAATGTTTACTTGATAAGGATCACTTAGGTGTGTGTGAAAAGGCTGTATGGGCGATCCCTTCATATGTTACCTAGGTTGGTCTTAGGATAACATTGGATGGGATGGTCTGAATGGATAATAAACATTCTGATAAATAAGTCTAAATGTTGAAGTTATGGAAGTTTTACCTTTTATGCTAAATAATGATTTGTTTGATGCTTTATAAACTTGATTCATGAAGGCTTTACTAAAATAATATATTTAAAACTCGAAAGTCCATGACCTAATTAAGAGCCCCACATTATAATCTAAGACTGAAACACTGTTTATTGGCCTAAAATAATGTATTTGAACTAATTAGGAATATTAGAGTAAAAATGTAAAGAAACGTTCATGACATTCGTAGACTAGTGGAATAGAGGTTTGTGTGCCTTGGAATGCTTAATGGGGTTTTAAGAGTTGGAATCGAATGGAAATTGGTAGAAGGGTGTTAAATATGTATTAGAGTGTGTTTAGGGTTGAAAGGTCCGTGTATGACTCTCCAAGGACCACCCCAAGGGTCCTTGGAGAGCAATTTTCCATTTGACCTAAAACTATCAAATTGACAGTATCCAAACGATGAGCCAATCGATGAGCCGTCGATGGTTCAACCTCCCTTCTATGGTGGTAGTTGGAAAATGCTTAGATTAATCCAAAAAAAGGGTCCAAAAACATAATCTCTAATCCAATCGATGCCTTTCAAGTATGGGGCCGTCGATAGACCTACAGACCGTAGGTCGGGGTCTCATATGTGAGGGTTAACGCTCACTATTAATTTTTTTTGTTAAGGACTTAATTAGTTATTATTTAGGTGGTCAATTAAGGATTAGGGGTTTTGAATTTAGTTATTTGAGGGACTCTAAAAGACTTAGACCTAATTAAACTGACCTTACACTCCTCAATTCCCAAACTCAAATTCTCTCCCTATTCTCTCTAGTTTCTCTCTCCTCCCCAAAGAACACCATTGAAGACCAAGATCAAGCTTCACTAAGGCTCCAAAGGAAATTGTTTTCACCATAAATATTCAAGTATTGTTGGGGTATCGAAGCTATTAAATCTTGGAAATCCTTTCCCTAAAATGTTTTTCAAAGTTGATTTCTAAAAGTTGATAAAAACATGGGTTTCCTTCTTATTCTAGGGCACTCTTGTAGTGCGACACGACGTACTTGATCTCAAGGAGGTCTTGTGAAAGAACTTTTGTATCATTCATCACATATACATATATGAAAATTAGTGCGGAATTAAAACTTTTCACAACATTCGTGTAGTCTTGAAGAATCTCTTTCATATAAAAACCATAGAAAATACTAAGTCTCATGTCATTAAACATTCTACTCAAAATACACTTGGGACATGGCCCATAAAATCGAAAATATATTACAAGTAAGTCTATTACACTACTTCAATAAAAGAAATCAAAGGCATCTACGTCGTCGAGTCAATGATGACATACTTCATCTTGCTTGAAAGATCCTATAATCAAAGCTTCGTTTAAAAAAGCACCTTCACATATCAATAACTTTAAAGTTAGAAAAAAACATAGAATTAGCTTTTTAACATTTTTAATGAATAGTTTCAAAGTATGGATGGGTGATTTGAAGTAATTTGGAAGTCAGACGTCATGGGACGACAAAGATGTTCGACGACTAGTCATCTAAGGGGCCTTATGTGTTTTTATGTGCTTATGTATTTTTCATGTGCTTATGAGGTACTTATATGATATACAGTGATGTTTACAGTCAGTGTGTTTAGTTTCATTATGTTTGGAGGTCAAACATCTAAGAACGTCCAAGACGTTCGAAAGATAGCCCTTGAGACCTGCTTGTGTGTGTCTTGAGTGTGCTTCGGATATTTGAAGGTGTTGCATGTAATTATTTAGGGTGAAACATATGTGGAAGCACCTTGACTTGTCATTTTTTATATTTTCATTGGAACCATCCGTTACGACTTCCCAAGCGCCCCACAAGAGGCCCTCAAGAAGTACCTGTAGGCTGTCCAGACACTTCCTTGGCAGAGTCAATTGACTGAGCCAAATGACGCCCCGTTTGATGACTGACAACCCGTTGATTAGGAGGAGTTCATGGAACCTTATCATGGAGAAGGATTAGCAACATTACAGACTCATACCAAAATGACGGAAGCCACAGACGGGCCCGTCCATTGGCAAAAGTAGAATCGACTTTGGTCGTCGATGGGGGTGAATGAGAAATTCAACCCACGTGATAACCTTATCCTAGGCGGTTTATTTAAATTTTTTGTATATTTGGTTGATTAAAATTTTTATCAGCCCATACCCAATCCTCCATTCAAAATCAAAAACCTCCCTCTCCCAAAATATCCTCTCTAGAAACCTCCATTGAAGGTGAATTTCAAGGTCATCTTCTAGATGGGATTTCCATGTGTTCTTCCATAAATATTAGTTTATTATTAATTTAATAAAAGTATTGTGATCCTTCATCTCTAGTAAATCTTTCATCTAGAGAGTCCTCTTCAATGTTTTGAAAGAAGTTCCATGATCAAATCTCTTCTTCTTCAATCTAGCCATGGGTTCTTTGTTAAATTGATTTTAAGAAGCATAATATGAATGCATTGATGGTTATATACTTATTTGGACGTGATTTTCAGTCCAACTTCTTGATGAACCCATGCTCTCTCACAAACTCGATTTTAGCCAATGTATGACTTTACGATCTTGATCATGCATATCGACTTGTGACTCAATTATTTTAATATGCTTATACCTAATTTCTAGTATGTGTATGAATTTTTGAGGAATTATCCATGAGGATTATGTTTGAAGGTTTTAATAAGGCTAGTCTATCATGTAGTAACTTGTGATCTTGATGTTAGGATGGTTGTTATGTAACTCGATCATGGTGAATTCGATTATCTACATCCTATATATTTAATGTTATTATAATTAGTTATATTTGATCTAATATGAATGGACAACAATGTAATTGGCAAAGATTGATATAGGTTCTTCTAGCCTATAGACTTGATAGAGTAATGTGTTATGATTAAATTCTACGGTGGATGAAGCATGATATAGCTATGCTGTTCGATATCTTTAGCTAATTCCCTAAATGTATATTATTGATATAATATAATTGATAAACGACTAGGGAAATTGAGTGATGATCTATAACTCTCTACATTCTAGTATATATGTGATGTATTGTATTAGATTATACGATGATCTTGTAGGGACTTGTACATGGTTTATTTCATGATTAAATGTATATTGAGATACTTCCATATAATTTATCGATGATGAAAAAGGTTTATTGATAAATGATGATCAAAGGTTGATGAATTGGTAATAATGACTCTTCCTCTGTACTTTTCTATATTATTGTAGTTGATAAAGCCTTGTGTGACATAGTGTGGTATGGTACTTCATTTTCATATATATATATATACACACACATACACACACACACACATAGTCTAAACATATATATATATATATATATATATAGATATGTTTAGACAATGTCCTTGAAGTCAGATTGATGAATATATGAGTAGGTGGTTATGATGATCAAACTATGTATAACTTCTGCCTACTCTCCTATTCTAGTTGTGATCTAGGTTGTACGGCTATCGTGTGACCATGTGTATAACTATGTTAGGTTAAACTGTAGGTGCTGCAATTGATGAGTTATAATTGTTTATAATCCCTTATCATGTACCCCTATGTGAATGTGTGAATGCTAAATTGTGTTGTGTGATTATGCTTGGTTGTGCATTGTGGTTTTAAAAGGGTGGCGGCCTTAATGTGTTGGTTGATAGACATTACGTGATCATGTTGACCAATGCACACACACACACACTCACACATTATAGATGCTTACTACGTAGCAAAGAGTCATGGTGTTTAATGAAAGGTAGTTCTCATATTCACTAAATGTCTTCTACTATGCATGGAAGACAAATGTATGTGAAGTATCTTATGTATTCCAAACCTAGGATGACTTTATAGGTTTATTAGTATGGTATGGGTTATTAGACATTGTCTATGCATTACAAATGTATACCTTGATAAGATAGTTCCTAGATTGTTCTTCTATGTACATGGATATGAATGCATGAATATGATATGAACATGTCTTATAAGCTATAATGTGAAGTAGTTGGAATGATGAAGTATGAATGTGCATTGTGTCTTGGTGTGTTTATATGAATGGATTGCTCAAATACTTATATTTATATACATATGTGTTGATATATGAACATGTGTGACATTTATGTGTTATGTGAAATGTTTGCTAGCATACAAGTATACACAAATACATGTATGAAGATCTAGGTAATGGAGGGTCCTTTAAAGGTGTGCTCATGTGTACCTTAAAACAATATAGGTGGTTCCATATGCTATATTTATGTGAAAGGGTTTCTCACATGATTTAGGTTGACAAACTCTAATCTATGACCAATGAGATAAGTGTATGAGGGGATGAATCCCCTAAGCCTAATTTTATAAGATAAATTTAATAAAGGATTTTTAATAAAAAGGGAAATTGTCTTAGCACCGAGTAAACTTGAAGTGAGGGGTGTCCCTTCCCATTGGAGGAACGTAGTGTCAATAACTCTCATGAGATAGAGGCTGCAATGTCATGTGGAACTATGGGTCTATAATACATCTGCTAGTTCTAGAACTACGTTGCCACCACAGGATACTAGCTAGTGGATCCACCTAGAAAGTTATGTCACCTTTGGTTCTACTTTAGCCGGTAGACCGCCTTTTTTCCTTGTTGGGTTTAATGACACCGAATTCCATGTTTAGCTCACATGGTTTATGTCGGTTAAGGCTATAGTTTCCCAAAATTAAAATGGACAGTGGAAGTAAAGTATGACCCTAATTAGTATAACCTTAGGGTAGTTGATTAGTGTAGGTGGGGTTATGGGAGTTCACCTATACATTGCAAAAGTAGCTCTTGAGGGAAGTCCTAAGAAGGTGTTCTACTGAATGTGTCTATGTATATGTTCCTTATGCATCACTTTTTAGTAATTGTGTAATTGTTGTGATGAAGTGCATGGTATAAGTCCTAGTGGATCTATGTGATGTGGTCTTGTTATTATGCACTATGCTGGTCTTAATGACTATATGATGAAGGTATTGTATTGACATAAATGAAATTGTTTATATTGACTTGTTGATTTATGAAATAAAGTGTTAAAGCTCGTGGCCTCATGATAGGTCTACGAAGTATGTGTGAGGTTATGAGGCTTCACATGTACATTGCACTAGTAGATTTAGATTGGGACTATGAGTAAGGTTTCATAATGTTCTATGTGAAGTAAAATTTGTATGTGTGCAAAGTTAATCGAGTTCATTGTAAGGTTCCTAAAGTCTTGGTTTAAAAGTGTCTATCACGTGATATACTTCTATGATGATATATGATGACTTGTGGAGAATGTATATGCGGTTTCCTTGTGGCCTTAAGGTGATGCATTGAATCAAGTAGAACTAGAGGGTTATTTGGGAGGCTAATGAGTTAAAAGGAGCGGCTTACTGTAAAGAAGAATATGCTTACTGTAATGTGACATCAAATGTTGCTTAAATTCTATGTGTGATCTTATATGGTATTTTGCCTTTGAATAGGTCTATTTTAAGTATGTGAATTATATAAATTATATACCATAAAGGTTTTATGAAGATTTTCTCAAAAAGGCATGAAGTATGATTAAAAAAAATATTCCTTTTAAATGCATGTTTTTGCATGATTGCCATACTTAGTGTATTTTGCACTAACTCTATTTTTCTCTACTCTTTACAATAGGTGTAGGTTATGGACTCTTAAGGGATATTTTTTAAGATAAGGAGATTTTTATGTGATTCCCAAGATCGAGAAAAGGAATCCTTATGTCTAAGAGTTTCCTACTTTTGATTTACTATTAAGTCTTGTAATTATATAGTTATGTTTTTTGTTATAAGGGTCGTTTCCCTATTGTACTCTTATGATGTTGAGTCTGGGATGGAAAAAAGAGACTAGAGTCTTTAACTATGTATGATGATATTTTGTATATATATGAAGTAATATTCTAGCATATGAGGTTCTATGAAAGTTTTAAATTTTCTGCTAAATTTACCTATCTATGGTCTAGTATATAACCCCTAGAGGTCAAGTACGCCACGCTACTTCTTGGGGGTGCTCCCTTAATGTGACAAATGTGGTATCAGATCATGAAGTTTATGAAAGTTGTTTAGGTTCCAAAGTATCATATTTCCACGTCTAGTAGAGTCTAGATCATTGGTGCGAATCGTGACACATCTATACGAGAGAGGCTATAGGCCAATATAGTTTTCCTTCTTCATCAATCTCATGTTGTGCCATTGAATTTAACTCTATAAGATCTCTCTCTTTGTTTTCTTGTCCAGTAGTCTTTTATATTTAATTGCTAGGATGAGATTGTTTCTCTATGCTTGAGGGAGAAATGGCGAGTTTCGATGCTTATATTGGTTTTATGGTTTCATGAGTATGTTGAAGGTAAATTTTGGCATGCTTTAATTATGTGATGTCAATTATGGCTATGTATGTGAAATATGAGAAATGATATGTTATGTTGATATGATATCCTTTGTGGATATATATGAGACCTAAGTGGAATAACATGTTATGTTGAGAACTATATGTCATAATATGGTTAAATCATGTTAGTAGTTGTTATGGTTAAAATGAGCCTCTTTTGGAATGGTGTATTGCTATATGGTTTTGCATTATTAAAGCCTAATGTTATGATTTGAGTTTGAAACGCTTAGTGATCACTTATTAAGGCATGCTGCCCTAAGTATATGTTTAAATGATTAAAATATTGTCTTTTGTTATATATGATAACCTTCATGATTGCTTTACATGGATTAAAGTCTTTTTTATGGGCTTGGTCCTTGGAGTAAAGGTAGCATGATTGTCTTTGAAGGTGACGATGTGGGTTTGATAGACCTAGAAGTCACCTTATTGTAATGTTCAAATAAAAAGAAGAAATTTTATGGCTAAGTCTCCTCTATTGTTTCCCCTAATATTTGTATGACCCTTGGTGTCCATGGTATAGTTGAGACCTTGTTCGGTTGGGTAGTATGACCTAACTTGATAATTGGGGACAAAATGCCTAGGTGACAAAGTTTAGGATGCTTTTTATGTCCTTATGTTATGTTATTGTAATTTCCTTTTGGTTGAAAAGATAAGATCCTCTTGAAGATGGGTTAAGTTGCTCTTAATTGGGCTTACGCTAAGTGGGGGATGGTAATGTGAGTAGTAAGGTTGTGGATGTCTTCTATCGTGTCCTTCTATTTATGGTTGAACTTGAATCGAATGAATTCTTAGTAAGCTTGTTCATGACAGGAGTCCAATCTAAAGTATGAATTGCATTATCTCTATAGGTTTGGTATGTCTTGTTTTGACACTATCTTAAGAGCATTTTGGAGATTCTAAAGTACTTGAAAAGAAATTTTGATTAAATTGATTGTTTCCTCAGTATTTTGTGCATCTAGGTATGCTAGTTGTGCATTTAAATTCATGAGATAAGGTAAGAAGCATGTTTGAAATTACTTACAATAGGTGGTGTTTAAAACATTAATGAAAATTTTAAGCCTCTTTAAAATTAAATATGTTTAGTCTCTTGAAAACTACGTAACTTTTATGATTTGGAAAGCATGCTTGTAGGATCACTTTTGAAAAGTGAAGGCATGTCTTTCTATTGATCTTGTGTGTGCCTCTAAATTGTACAATTTTCCGTAAATGATTCATGTTTATGAAAGCTAGTGTTATACTAGAAATTGAAATTTCATGAAATAACTTCCTATTGTTGTGATGTTAGTGGTGTGAATTACCATTTTGGTTTCATTAGGAAGAAAAAATATGAGCATGCTTTGGCTAATAGTTGAGAAATTTTCATTTTACAGTAAAGATGACTTTTGTGCCTTGCTTGGTTGTAATGTCATGAGACATGTAAATGTGTTGAGGAGACCAAAGCATGGTATGGTTGAGTATGACCCTCACTACACTAGGTCTAACTAATAAGAATCTTTTGTCAACCTATCTTACTCAATTCTATTTGCATTCAAGTATGTGTGCATAAATTTTTGTTGAGTGTTGTTGGATATGCCTAAGTGTGACCTAAAGATGGTTGCAAGATGATATCTTAACAAATTGAAATGTAAATACCATGTTATGATTAGGAGAAGGATGTTCCTCCTACGAACATGATGAGAGCCTATGTGATTGATGCATTTAAGAGTGGGTGAATCAAAATTTTGCTTTCTTATATTTCTTTGAGTACTAAATTAATGGAAATTGTGTTCCTTATAAATTTGGTGCATTAACTTCTATATAATGATGTTAGGACTTTTGTAAGATGCTATATGATTTATTTAAGTCCTTGTTGTGATTAAAGTGTTCTTAGTGTCATTCGAGGACGAATGTTCCCAAGTGGGGGATATGTTATCATCCCCAAAGAAATTAAGGTTGTTTAGACGCTCACTTGTTACTATAAGATCTTTAACATTTTAATTGAGTGTTTTCAAAAATGCATGGGTGATTTGAAGTCATTTGGAAGTCAAACTTGAACGGACGACCGAAACGTTCGACGATAAGTCACCTAATGGTCCTTACATGTTTTTATGTGCTTATGTGTGTGTAATGTGATTTTGAGGTACTTATATGTGTTATTATGATTTTTATGGTTAGTGTTTTGAGTTTCATGATGTTTGGAGGTAAAATGTCCAAGACGTTCGAAAGGTAAACCTTGAGACATGCATGTGTGTGTCTTCAGTGTGCCTAGCATGTTTGTAAGTGTTGAGTGTAATTGTTTTGGGTGAAACATAGTTTAAGGTCCTTGACATGTTAATGTTCATATTTACGTTGGAAACATCTAGGTATCACTTCTCAAGGGCCTCACAAGAGGCCCTCAAGAAGTCCCGGCCAGTGTCAATCGACTGAGCAAAACGATGCCCCGTTTGCTGACTGACGCCCCGTCGATGGGGAGTTGTGGATGGAAACATATCCTTGATAAGTCTTAGACACATTAGAGCCTCATACTTAAACGACAGAAGGCATAGACCTCTAGTCAATGGGCCAACATAGTGTCGACTGTGTCCGTCGATGGAGGCCTGCAGAATTGTAGTGCACACTGCCTAATTATGGGGTTAAATTCACCCCACGTGCTAACCTGACCTTAGGAGATTTGTTTAACTATTTTTGGGTAAATTAGATTGATTAAAAACGTGAATAGACCATACCCAATCCTCCATTCAAAATCAAAACCTCCCTCTCCCAAAATATTCTCTCTAGAAACCTCCATTGAAGGTGAAGTTCAAGGTCAGCTTGTAGATGGGATTTGCATAGGTTCTTCACCAATTTATAGTGGATTCTTCACATAATAAAGGCATGCTTATCCTTCATATCTAGTTAATCTTTCATCTAGAGAGTCCTCTTCAAAGTTTTCAAAGAATTTTCATTCAAATCTCTTTTTCATCAATGTAGCCATGAGTTCTTTTCTAAATTGATTTTAAAAGAATAATATTAAAGTATTTATGATTATGTACTAATTTTGACGTTATTTTCAATCCAATTTCATAATGAACCCATGCTCTCTAAAAAACATGATTTTAGCCTATGTATGGCTTTATAATCTTGATGTGATGTATATCGAATTGTAATATAATTATGCTAATATTCATATGCCTACAGCCTAGTATGTGTTTGATAATAATGTCTTGAGGAATGATCCATGAGGGTTACGTTTGATGGTTTTGAATAAGGCTAGTCCATCATATATGTAACTCGACCATGGTGAATTGTCGTAGCTACTGCCTATATTTGTAATGTGATGAAAATTATGTATAATTGATCCAATATGAATGGATAACAATTGAATTTGCAAAGATTGATTTAGGTTCTTCTAGCCTATAGACTTGATTGAGCAATGTACATGTTGTGATCTTTTTTCTAGGCTGGATGACGCATGATTTAGCTATGATGTTCTATCTCTTTAGCTACTTCCCTTAATGTATATTTTTGATAAAATATAATTAATGAAAATGAATAGGGAAATTGGTTGATTATCTACAAATCTGTAATTTCTGGTATTTTTGTGATGTATTGTATTAGATTGTAGAATGATCTTGTAGTGACTTGTACATGGTTTCTTTCATTATTTAAGGTATATTTAGCTACTGCACTATAATGTATTGATGATGAAAAAGGTGTATTGATCAATGATGATCAAATGTTGATGAATTGGTAATAATGGCTTTTCGTCTCTACTTTTGTAGATCTTTATATATATGTGTGTGTGTGTGTGTGTGTGTGTGTGTTGACTATGATCTTGAAGGCAAATTGATGAATATATGAGTGGGTGGTTATGATTATCGCACTATGTATAACATGTGCCGAGACTCCTATTGTAGTTGTGATCTAGGTTGTATGGCTATTGTATAAGCATGTGCATATCTATGTTAGGGTAAAGTTTAGGTGCTGCCATTGATGAGTTTAAATGATTGATAATCCCTTAGTCATGTATCCCTATGTGACTGTGTGAATATCTAATGTTAGGAGTCTTGAATGTACTGTGAAGTTAGCTTGCCTCCTATGCTAAATTGTGTTGTGTGGTTTATGCTTGGTTGTGCATTGTGGTCTTAAGAGAGTGGCTGCCTCAATGTGTTAGTTGATAGACATTATGCGATCATGTTAACTAATGTACACACAATCACACATTATTGATGCTTACTATGTAGCAAAGGGTCGTGTCTAGTGAAAGTTTGTTCTTATATTCACTAAATGTTTACTACTATGCATGTAAGATAAATGTATGTCAAGTATGTTATGTATTCCTAAACTACGACGGCATGATAAGTGTACTAGTATAGGCAAGGGTATGCGACCTTGTATATGCATTGCACATGTATACCTTGATAGGATAGATCCTAGATTGGTCTTCTAACTACTTGGATATGAATGCATGAATATGATATGAACACGTCTTATATGCTATAAGTGAAGTACATTGTATGATGAAGTATGACTGTTCATAGTATCTTGGTGTGTTTATATTAAAGGATTGCTCTATTAGTTATTCCTTTAGAATTATGCATTGACATATGAAAATGTATGCATTTATGTGTTATGTGAAAGGTTTTCTCACATATAACTATACACACACACATGTATAAAGATATAGTTAAGGGAGGGGCCTTGAAAGCTGATTTCATTTGTACCCTACAACTAGATAGGTGCTTACATATGCTATGTCCATGGAAAGGGGTTCTCACATTATTTAGGTTGATGAACTCTCATCAATTACCTATGAGCTAAGCGTATGAGGGGATGAATCTCGTAAGCCTAATTTTATAAGATAAAGTTAATAAAGGCTTTTTAATAAAAATGGAACTTATCTTAGCACCGAGTGAACTTGAAGTGAGAAGTGTCCCTTCTTATTGGAGGAAGGTAGGTCACAATAACTCTATTGAGATAGAGTCTTGCATGTAATGTTTAACTAAGGGTCTCTAATACATCTATTAGTTCTTGAACTATGTTGCAACCATAGGATACTAGCTACTGGATCGACCAAGAAAAATATGTCACGTTTGGTTCTACATTGCTCGGTAGGCCACCTTCTTTTGGTGTGGCGTTTCATGACACCATATTCGATGTTTAGCTCACATTGTCTTTGTTTCTTTAAGGCTATAGTTTCCCTAAAGTCAAAATGTACAATAGAAGTAAAGTAAGGACCCTAACAAGGATAACTTAAGGGTAGTTGCTTAGTGTAGGTGTGGGTTTGGGACTTCACATATACATAGCAGAGTGACTCTTGAGGGAAGTCCTATGAAGGTGTTCTAATGCATGTGTCTATGTATATATTCCTTATGCATGACTTCGTAGTAATTGTCTACTTGTTGTGACGGTATGAATCCTAATGGATCTATGTGATGTGGTCTTGTTCCTATATACACTATGTTGGCCTTAATGATCATATAATGAAGGTCATGCGTTGACATAAATAACATTTTTTATATTGAATTGTTGATGTATTAAATAAAGTGTTAAGGCTTGTGGTCATATGATATGTCTACTAAGTATATGTGAGGTTATGGGGCTTCACATGTACATTGCACTAGTATATTCCTATGTGGTGTGAAATTTATATGTTTGCAAAGTGGATAGAGTTCACTGTAAGGTTCCTAAGCCCGTGGCTTACATGTGTCTATCATGTGCTATACTTCTATGATGATCTTTGATGACTTTTGTAGAATGTATGTATGGTTTCCTTGTAGACGTAAGGTGATGCATTGCACCAAGTATCACTAGAGGGTTACTTGGGAGGCGAATGAGTTAAAAGGAGAGATTCATTGTAAAGAAAAATATGCTTACTGTAAAAGAAAAAAATTGGTTAATGTAATATGACATCAAATGTGGCTGAAATTCTATGTGTGATCTTACATTATATTTGGCCTTTCAATATTTCGATATAAAGTATGTGAATGTTATAAATGCTATCGTATAAAGGTTTTATAAAGATTTTCTCAAAGAGGCATGAAGTATGATTTCAAGAAAATGTCTCTTTTAAATGTATGTTTTTGCATGGTTGTCATACTTAGAGCATTCTTGTACTAACTCCAGTCTTCTCTACTTTTTACACAAACTGTAGCTTATGGATGATTAAGGGATTTCTTTAAATATTAGGCGCTTGATATGTTATTCCCAAGCTCAAGGAAAGCAATCCTCAAGTCAAAGGATTTCCTACTTATGGTTTACCATAAAGTGTTGTAATTATATACTTATGTATTAGGTTATAATTGTCGTGTCCCTATTGTATTCTTATGATGTTGAGTCTCGGATGACAAAACGAGACTAGAGTCTTTAACAATGTATGATGATATTTTATATATATCTTAAGTAATGTTCTAGCATATCACATGCTAAGAAAGTTTTAAATTCTCCGCTAAATTTGCCTATGACAATACTATGAATGATAACTATGGGCTTGCATAAGACCTCTGAGAGGTCAAGTACTCCATGTTACTTCTAGGGGGTTCTCCCTGGATGTGACAAAGTATAAGAACAATATTTAAAACCTTAGAAACACATAAGATATCACTTAAATATTTTATCACGATTTAAGGAATGTTCCAGTGAACTATGTCACTTTACATTGACAAATTCCATAGTTAAAGTGAAGTTCCTCAACTTCACAGTAACCCATATCTAGCTTGTAATCCTCTAACTAAGAGCTATCCTAAGACTCAGTTAAGTGAGACAAACAGAGACCTCCCATACTCTCTCTCTAGGCACATCTACATGATCATTTATTTAGACCACCTATAATGAGATATACAAACTTATTGTACACCAAACACACAATCATGAGATACTCCTACAAAAGGTGATTCTAAGGTTCACATGAGTGAGTTGTGAAGTGACCACCCACACAATCGCTTCACACACACTTAAGAGATCCTTTAGAGTGCGTAGGATAAGATCATTCTCACTTAATACAATAACATACTTATAATATGACATTCTCCTTTCCAAAGGTTAACAAAAGACTTACTCAAGTAAATAAAGAAGAGAATGTCCATACTACACCTTCTCAAGATTACCTAAATAATCCTTAAGACTACCTTACTTCACGTCATGTCTACTTAATCAATCAATTTTCCTAATTAGAGTCATTCTTAAGACATATCTAGGTAAGATATGAAGTGACCATACCCATGCCCCCTTCACACCTTAACTAGACAACTCATAACTACTCTAGATAAGTACTTATTCATTTTACATACTTCTTAACTTTAGTCATTTAACAAACATTCATCACATAATGACATTCAAGTAATGGTCTTGGAGAAGGCCTAGGGACTCACTCACTAACATCTTCCAAGACTATTGTGCAATGTCTAGATATCGTCCCATACCACCACCTAAACTTAATAGAACTTATCTAAGGCTATGAGGTATCCCATATAATGTGAATAGGCAATAAACGACATATAACATGGTAGCTAAGAATGAAATTCGGAGTTGTAACCTACTATGATAGAGGGTGTGTTCTGCATGCCAATGGTAGAACTAGGACACGTCCTATGTAGGCACATTGTTAAGGAATATGAAGGGTTTCTATGCACTCTAGCCTAATACTGTAACTAGAGATACTTACCTTACCATACTCTCTCGATGCTGGCCTTTGTTCTCATAGAGTAATTTCACATTAAGGATTAGAATAAGAGGTTCCATTTCTAGTTCATAACCTAAACACGTTCATTATACCAAAGAGGTCCCCCAGGGCTGCTTTTCAATATCGAAGAAGATAGTTTAATGACTTTCCTAAGGATTATCTTATGTCATTCCAACCAACCAACCTCAAGACTACCATTCATACAAAAAGCACACCATTACAACTTTCGAATTGAAGGATCATAACCCTACCACTAAATTGAAGGTTCCATATAAAGGAACTTCTTAGCAACATTCAAGTTCACGTGTCATTCACACATACAAGATTAAGAGGCCTTAGAATCGTAAGTCAAGACATCTCTTATTCACATTTATCCGTATATCAAGTAAGGGACATAAGTCTACCACACAAGACACACCAAAACTTCTTTTTATCACATATAGCATATCATTGTAGAAGCAAATAGGAATGACCATTATCATCTATAAGGTACCCTATACACTACCATAACATAATCAATATAATCATCATAGACTCATATTATCAAGTATGAAGAATCATGCATCAGCTCTAAGACTACATACATAAGGAAATAGTTATAGTCTAACATGATCATCTAATGTCAATAGAAGAAAACATACTTTCATCTCAATCACAAGAAGATATATATGATCATACTTCACATAAATCACTAGACAAATAATCATAGTACATTAAGTAGTTGCCAATAAGGCCATGATCATTATAATACTTAAAGTAATGCTGACGAGGCCACATCATTCACAAGCAAAGAACATAGCACCACCACCATAAGTGGACCATAGAAATCACAATATAATTCAAGAGATACATTACTTTAAATAAAGAGTACTAGGGTAAAGTATCACCAATCAATTCTCACCACCTGAATCAATAGCTAAATCATCCATTATATTACCAAAAGTTCATACCCATGGCCATGATAATCGATTCGAAGCAATAATATTCATATAATCTAGGTCAATTCAATATAGATTTATCAATCTAAGACATATTATACATAAATTGAATACAATCCTTACATTATTCAATAACCCAATGAAAACTACACTAGAATTCATCAGTATTAAGACAATATCAAGTAAACCATAAAGTAGTCCGAAATTAAGGTTCATGAATTACATGGTTTGATAGTTTAATTATGTTAAAATAATTTAATTAACAATAATTCAATAAATACACAATGTAAACATTTACGACAAGAACCCATGGATAGATCATAAAATTGGACAAGTTCATCTTTAGAAAACTCTTGAAATCTCTTAAAATTTTGGGCTCCTTGATCAAAACAATTTCAAGGATCAAAACCTATAACTCAATGAAGAAAAACCACAAAAATGATTAAGAATTACCAATCAAATCTTCAATCCAAGCTCTTCCTTGAGTTTTGGTTTTGATGGAGTTCTAGAGAATTTCTTAGAGAATTGGGGTTTGGATTTGAAAAATGAATTCATCTAGAAAATTAGGACTTATAAACCCATTTAAAATGAATAGAATACCCTTAGGAAACAACCCAAACTCTTATTTCGAAGTGGTGTGAAATTACCTAGGTCATTTTAGAGGTATTACAATGAGATAAATTACCCAAACTCCCACTAATACTCCAAGCTCGAATGCTCCAACAAAAATCACTTCTATGGACTCCAATCCCGATGTGATCAAGAGAGCTCTCCGGATGTTGTTACCGGTATGTTACAAGTATTTTCTATTGATTTTTATGCATTGTTAGATCGCGGTGACACCTTGTATTTTGTAATTTCTTTAGTGGCTATGAGTTTTGATATGATTCTCGATGTCTTCATTAAACCTTTTTCGGTTTCTACCCCGATGGGTGATTCTGTACTTGTTAAAAGTTATTATAGGGGTTGTTCCACTTCGTTGCACAATAGAACCACATTGGGTTACTTCGTAGAACTTGATATGTTAGACTTTTGATGTAATTTTGGAGATGGATTGGCTACATTCTTGTTTTGCTTCCATCAATTGCAGATGAACTCGTGTAGTAAAATTTCAGTTTCCAAATGAACCCATTGTAAAATTGAAGGGGGGAAAATTTGCTCCGAAAAGTCAAATCATTTCATGTCTTAAAGCTTGTAGGTTGATCTCTAATAGATGTCTCTATCATATTGTGAGAGTTAAGGTTCTCGAGTCTGACACTCCCACATTAGAGTCAATCCCCATAATGAAGGTGTTTCCAGAAGTCTTCCCCGATGACTTACCAGGAATTCCTCCCGAGTGGGAAATAGATTTCAGCATTGATTTATTGCCTGATATGAAATCCATCTCGACCCCTCCTTACCGAATAGCGCTGGCTTAGTTGAAATAATTAAAGTTTAACACAAAGATATACTAGATAAGGGATTAATTCAACCGAGCATATTTTTGTGGGGTGCACCAGTGTGGTTTGTGAAAAATAAAGATAGGTCTCTTAGAATGTGTGTTGACTACCGACAATTGAAAAAATTAACTATAAAGAATAAGTTTCCTCTTCCTTAGATCGATGATTTGTTTGATCAACTCTAAGGTGCGAGTTACTTTTCAAAAATAAATGTAAGGTCAAGATATCACCAAGTAAGAGATAGAGAAGTTGACATACCTAAAATTGCTTTCCGAACTAATTATGGTCCTTTTGAATTCCGAGTCATGTCTTTTGGCCTAACAAATGCCTCGGCGGCATTCATGGACCATATGAATCCCGTTTTTAAAAACAATCTTGATTTGTTTATGATTGTATTATTTATGATATATTGATATACTCTAAGAGTGAGGGTGACCATGTGAACCATTTTAGGATTGTTATGAAAAGTCCTCAAGGTTACCCAAATCATTGTCAAATATAGTAAGCGCGGGTTTTGGTGCAGATCAATTGCTTTTCTTTGTTATATTGTCTCTAATGAAGGGGTAAAAGTAGATCCGACAAAAACAGAAGTGGTAAAAAGTTGGCCTAGACCATTGAGCCCTACTGACATTTGAAGGTTCTTGGGTTTGGCCATGTAATATAGAAGTATTCTTGAGGGATTTTACTTCCTAGCATCTCCATTAAAGACTTCTAATCAAAAGAAGCCTAAGTTTGCATGGTCGGAGACATGTGGTAAGAATTTTTAATTATTTAAAGACAAGCTTACCTCCGTCCCATATTGGCCTTGACGAAGGGCACATAAGGGTTTGTGATATAGTGCAATGCTTCTTGAGTAGGTTTGTGTTGTGTCCTCATGAAACATGGTAAGGTGATCATATGTCTCTAGAAAACTCAAGGTGCATGATAAGAACTATCGAACTCATGATCTTGAATTAGCGGCCATAGTGTTTGTTTTGAAGATATGGAGGCACTATCTACATAGGGGTGCATGTGGATGTATTCACCGACCATAAAAGTCACCAATTTGTGTTCATTCAAAAGGATTTAAATATTCAGAAAATACTATGACATGAGTTTCCTATATCACCCAACCAAAGCCAACGTGGTCGCGGATCCTTTAAGTCGAACATCAATGGGTAGTTACATAGATTGATTCAGTTTGGTGTTCGACGAGAATATTCTCCAAAAAGAGGAGTCATGGTTCATCATGACTCCAAATCATATTTAATGGTTGAGGTGAAGTCAAATCAACATCTTGATCCTCTAATGGTGGAGTTGAAGGAATCGGTTCCAAGTCCAATGTATCTTTCTTCCAAGGGAAGGATGGGATACTTAGGTAACAAGGTAGGTTGTGTGTACCGCACGTTAATGACTTAAGAAGACAAATTTTGGAAGAGGCTCATGGATCCAGATATTCCATTCATTTGGGTGACACCGAAATGTATCGTGATTTACAAGAGACTTATTGGTGGGAACTATTGAAGAGGGATAACAGAATTTGTGGCCAAATGTCCTCATTTTCAACAAGTCAAAGCCGAATATCAATGACTGGAAGGGTTGAATCAGGATATGGTTATTCTTACTTTGAAGTGGGAAGATGTTAAAATGGATTTCGTTCTGGGTTTGCCTCGTATATGGAGTCAAAATGACTCAATATGGGTTATCATTAATAGGTTGACAAAGTCAGCCCTCTTTATTCCCGTCAAAGAAACTTGCTTGGCGGAAGATTATGCAAAATTGTATCTGAAAGAGATTGTGAGAATGCATGGACTCCCCTTGACCATCATTTCAGATAGGTGAACTCAATTCACTTCTTATTTTTTGAATGCATTCCAAAGTGAACTCGGTACTAAGGTAAAAATTAGTACCTATTTTAATCCACAAATGGATTGTTTTGCGGAACGAACCATCCAAAGCGACTTATTTTATAGCTAGGATTAGACACCATGGAAGAAGCATACTTGGAAAATAAGGTGAACTTCAAGGAGTTCTATTGCACAGTCATAAATCCTTGACGATAATAGGAGAATTATTTCACTTTTGCCTCCCTTTTCTCCCTTTGAAAGAACCTATCGAGGAAATCCCTTGTAAAACTCTCCCAATTTATAGAACTTGCTCTCAAATCCCTATTATCTCTCTATTGGGTATACCAAGTTTAAGCCACATCCTTAAGTTAATAGGAGCCTAGATTGACCTTCTCATTAGTACTAACTCCCATAGCATAGAGGATCTTTTAGATCTCATCAAGAAAGTATTGGGGATCTTGATTCACCTTATACCCAAAGAACATAAGAGGCTTCGTCCTTGCAAAGTCCCTCTAGTGAGAAGCCATGGTACTAGCATTTTGTTGAACATGGGGTCACACCTCCTGATTTGCTTGAGCGGTCATGGATAGATCTTCAGTAGCTACCACTTGTGATTGGGTAGTCATAGATTGAGCGAAAATCACAAATGCCAACCGTATCTCTTCATCCATCATAGGTGAAGGAATGTCCGAATCTTGGTCTTGTGGATGAACTTGATTTCCTTGGGGAGGAGCTTGGTTCTCTAGGAGAGGAACTCCCACATTATCAAAATATTCCTCCACTCTCCTTATTGTTGACCTTCTCGTATTCATATCCTATATCCACAAGAAAAGGATTAGAAGAAAAAGGGACACATAGGGTTCAACACTCAAGGCACAAAATTCGAGGTTACCAATAAGTGAGAATCCAAAGCATCACATAGACTCTCATTCATAAGTGTGTCACGATTCACACTCATGAACAAGACTCTACATAGATGTGGTTTAGTGAAACATCAATCCTAAGATTACTTCAACCTCAAGCTCTCTGATACTAAGTTTGTAATGACCGGGAGCACCCCTGGACGTAACCAACATCGTCGTACTCAGAGAGGACATTAACAAGTCTCTTAACATTCATCATAACATATCAAAGGCTAAATACAGAAAAATTAAAACTTTTTACATATTGAAGTTAACATTGACCTCTCACATACAAAATATTATATTTACTTAGACTCCTCGCATATGAATCTTACTTAGGTTTCCTGTTTAGACAACATAACCAACATTAAAGAATTATGTTTAATAATATCGTCTCACATTAAACAATCTAAAATGAAGTAGAACATTCGAGCATAGCCCTTATACAAATACATAATTGACACATAGGGCTTAGGAAAGAAATGAATGTCTTTAGAATATAACAATATTATTAAGGTAAAGTACATGGCACCATCCTCGAACTAGATGACCTACAAAAACATTGGGAAAAGTTTACGTCTTCCTGCAAGAGACCTTGATACATCAACTGCTCGAACCTACATTGTTCAGTAAAAGAGAAAAAATATGGGTTAGTACAACCACATGTACTAAGTATGGAAACATATGCACATAAAACATTGAAATCATGCTTAGAGGGACATCTAGTTCAAAACCATGCTAAGTAACTTTCAAAAGCCTTTATGCACAATCAAGAACATATAGAAGCAAATAGACATAACATTGCTCAAAACAAGGTCCTAATTAACTTAAGACTAATACAATCACAAAGTGAAGTTAGCATAGATATTATCAATGTAAGGCCATATCAACATGAATGGCATCATATCAGGATCATATAAGCATAAAAACTTGATCATGATGTCATAACAACAAATCATGTACAAGATTTCATAACATCACATAACACATAACCCTTATTTACAACCCCTTCCCAATCCTACAAGTACAATGCGCATGTGAAGTCCCATAACCCTATATAGTTAAGTAAACAAAGTAAATGATCATAAGCAATGTCAAAATTCATATATTTTCACATCGTGCATGTGCTTCATTTTTACATCAATTTTACTATTAGAATGTTCATCAATGAAACTAACATCATATATGATCATCAACATATGCATATCATTCAAATCATAAAAGCATAAGAACAACCTTCTACGACTTCCCTCAAGGTTAACTAGTGCAATTTATAGGTAGAGTCCCATACCCTTACCTACACAAAGTAAAACCCCTTAAGTCACCCTAGTTAGAGTTAGATTTATTACTTTCATTTTGCTTTCAGAAAAAATTGCGTTAATTGACATATACCATGTGATCTAAACATGGAATCGGGTGTCATGAAATCCACCGAAAAAAGGTGTTCTACTTTCCAAGGTAGGACCAAAACATGAAAATATCATTCTAGGTGGATCCACTAGCTAGTATTCCTACGGAGGCATCATTGTTGAGGAAAAAAGAGATATGTCTTGAACCCTCTACATGCCCATTAGCAATTGGAGACCTGATGAATGCTTGGTAAATCTCTCTTCTATGGGAAATCAATACCTCTCATTGTCAAGTTCACTTGGCACTAAGCTAAAGTCCCTTTTTGAAATGTCATTAAGTCATACTTAATCAATCATAGATTAATAGAGGTCACAGGACCTAATTAGTTATAGGATGGGAACTTCCTTTTACCTCAAACAATCGTTAGTGAAATCAATATATCATTATCTTATCATCTATGGAACACAATAGAAAACATCTTCAAACTTGCATCATCATAGCCTCACCATGATCTCACATTAAACATTATCAAAACATGCTATTATAATAATCAAATTACATTCTCCTACTCTAATCAAACACAATACTGTTACTTGAACAACATCATCACCAAATATTATCCATCATTATTGAAGTAGAGAGTTCATGATCACAAATTCTTACCAATTCACCTTCATAATACTTCTTCAAGATATTACCATCAATATAACCATATTCATCCATCAATATACTTAATAATATCAATTGTATCATCACTAACCAATTCAACATCAATTCAGAACTTAGAGTTAGTTCATAAGGGTAAAATCAATCTTTCTATCATAAAACTAGGTCAAATAATAAGAATTACCATAATTACCAAATAATCAATAATAATCAATCAATAATAGTTTAAGGAAACCAAAAACAATTCAATTTGTAAGATCAATTTCAGAAACTTTCGTAATAACTTCTTAACTCTCTATCGTACATCCTTGGTACAATATGTTTCTTCTTACTTTATTCCATTCCCTCTCATTTATAGTGATGACTCGTGTGTGGTTCCTCATGGGAATAGTTGGTGTCGTGTATGGCTTGGATATTAAATTTGGTACTAAGGTGTAAGTAATATACTTATGAAAATGATGTGTGGTCCGATTTAGAATATTCAATGATTCGAAGAAATTGTGCGAGGTTATGGTTTGATTATGCATGTCGGTTATTTAAAGGGTTAGGCACACGAAATTCAACCGATTCGGTGCGGGGTGTGATGGATTCATCAGTTTCAGCGACCCCACATACTGGAGTGGACGGAGAGCCATCAGGGAGAGGAATTGAGAAATAGAATGAACTGGGGTTTTTCAATCTCTTGGAAGAGAGGGGATTTTGGGGGAGAAGAGGAGCTAGACATTTTCAAAAGAGGGAAGAGAGAGTTTAAGGAACATTGAGAGACCTCAAAAGAAAGTAGGAAGAATTTGATGTTTGAAATCTCTCAAACGAGTGTATTTAACAAGATATCAGTTCCTCAAAAGTGGTGACTCTTGTTGTTCAAACTTAAAAGACATCTGCTAGTGACACAAAGGATAGAGAGATGACACGTGGCAGTGACCGTTGTCAGAAAAATGTGTAGAAAAAGTGATACTATCCTTTGAGGGAGTAGGTCCCTTCTTATAGATAGCCCTGCGTGTTATTATTAGATCTTTCCTTTTGCTAACATGCCAGGAGGATGGATTAAGGTACCAGATGTGAGTTTACAAACGTTAAGCAATACAACAAGTGTAGATACTCGCCCTCTTAAGAATAGTCAATTTGGAGGATTTCTTGCAAATTTATTGTGAAATCAATTCAACTTGTGCATTCCCATACTTACTCTATTCTTAACAATATGTTCCTTGCTCAGTACTTTGGTCAAGCTATCAGCTACTTGGTCCTCCGTTTTGTTGTATCTCATCACAACATTTTCCTTATCAACATTGTCTCTGAGGAAGTGATGCTTCACATATATGTTCTTTGTTCTTTTGTGCTAGAAAGGGTTCTTGGCCATATTCATTGCACTTGATTGTCACATATGAGAGGGATAATGTTTGTGAAAACACCAAAGTCTTAAAGCTGCTGCTTAATCCATAGGAGTTAAGCAGATCATGAAGCAACAACAGCATACTCAGTTTCACTAGTTGATAGGGCCACTGAATTTTGCTTTTCAGTTCCCCATGAAATTAGTGATTATCCCAGGAAACGAGCCATACCCAAAGTTCTCTTCATGTCAATAAGAAAACCTACATAGTTAACATCATCATAACCAATTAAGCTAAAATAATGCCCATAAGGATAGGGTAGGACCAGGTCATGAGTTTCCTTCAAGTATCTTAGGGTCCTCTTGGCTTCCTTCAGGTGTGATTCTTTTGGAGCCGCTTGGAACCTAGCATAGATCCTTACACTGAAAACTATATCTAGCCTGCTTTCAGTGAGGTAGAGGAGTGACCGAATGATCCCTTTGTACATAGTCTAATTCACATCAATCCCTTCTTCATCCTTATTAAGTTTAACACTTGTGCTAATGGGAGTGTCAAGTACTTTGTCCTCTAGCATGCTGAATTTCTTAAGCAGTTCCATGATGTACTTTTATTAATATATTGATGTACTCTGAGGAGATTATTTTAAATTGAATCCCAAGAAGAATTTAAGTTTCCCCATCATGCTCATCTCAAACTCACTGCTCATTAAGGTTGCAAACTGCTTATATAGAGAAGCTGAAGTTGTTCCAAAGATGATATTATAAGACCCCCAAAATGAGTTAGGGTTTATAGAGAATCACTTCTTCCTATAAGATTTTTAAAAATTTAATTAAGTGTTTTAAATTACTCATGGGTGATTTGAAGTCATTTAGATGTAAGACGTCAAGGGACGGCCAAGACGTTCAACAACTAGTCACCTAAAGGGACCTTATGTGTTTTTATGTGCTTGTGTGTGTGTAATGTTTTTATGAGGTCCTTATATGATTAAAAATGATGTTTTTAGTCAGTATGAAGAGTTTCATGAAGTTTAGAGGTCAAACGTCCAAGGATGTCCAAGACATTCGAAAGTTAGCCCTTGAGACATGCATGTTTGTGTCTTCAATGTGCCTAGCATGTTTGAACGTGTCGCATGTATTTGTTTTGGGTGAAACTGATGTGGAAGGTCCTTAAATTGTTAATTTTCATATTTACGTTGTAAACGGCCGGTTAAGACTCCCCAAGGGCCCCATAAAAATCCCACAAGAAGCCCTCAAGAAGGACCCAAAGACTGTCGAAACACTGCCTTGGCAGTGTCAATCGACGAGCCAAGTTGACGCCCCATTTCCCAATCGACGCCCCGTCGATGGGAGGAGTAGATAATAACTTGTATTGGTGAGCCTTGTGTCCCAAATAAGGAGCTACATTCACCAACAATGGAGCAGCAGGACGCCCCATCGTCCAGTCGACGCCTAGTCGATGCTGTCCGTCGATGGTTGCCTGCAACTGCATGCTTGCAACTGTTTTATTTAAGGGATGAATGGGAAATTCACCCCACGTCCTAACCTGACCCTAATTTGTTTATTTGGTTATTTTTGGGTTTATTTAAGTGATAAAAAATGTGATAAACCCATTCCCAATTCATTCTACACCAAATTAGACTTTCCCTCCAAAATCAATTCTCTCTAGAAACCTCCATTGAAGGTGAAGCTCAAGAACAACTTGGAGATCGGATTCCCATGGATTATTCATCAAATTTTAGAGGTTTTCTTATACATTAAGGTATGTTAATCCTTCATCTCTAGTTAATCTTCCATCTAGAGAGTTCTTCTCAATGTTTTCAAAAGGGATTGCGTGATCAAACTTTTTCTTCTTCAATCTAGCCATGGATTATTTCTCAAAACGTTTTTAAAGGATTAAACATGATGAATTGATGATAATGTATTTGTTTTAACGTTAATTTCAATCTAATTTCATTGTGAACCCATGTCCCTTCGCAAACTCAATTTAGTCTATGCATGGGCATTGTGATCATGGCTTGTTATTGGTCGATTTGTGATTCTATTACGTTGAATTGCTTATGTATACTATTTATTATGTATATTTATGGTGAAGTGTTGATGAATGATCCATGTGGATCAATATATGAAGATTTGAATAAGACTAACCTATGTCTATATGTGTTCACTGTAACATTGACCTTATAATGTATGAATGTGGAATTCGATTATGTTAAGATGATTGTAGATACTGCCTTAGGTTAATATAATGGTTGAATTGTGGGTATTAATCTTGTATGACCAAAGTAAAGAAGGATTGTATGAATTGATCTAGGTTCTTCTAGTCTATTAATTTTGATAATGTAGTCTATGTATATGATATGATCACAATTTTAGGTTAGATGAATCACGATTCCTTTTGAGTAATTATATCTTTAGCTACTTCCCTATATGTACATTATTGATAAAATATGATTGATCATTAAGGCTTTAGTGAATTAGTAGGATTGCCTATTTCCTCTACTCTCTATTGAATTGATTGTTTAGTGCCTATGTTGGTATCTTGATCTTGTAGGGATTTAAGTATGATTTAGTTATGTTATGCGTATATTTAAATACTGCCCTATAATGTAGTTTATGATCAAAGGTTGATGAATTGGTAAGAATGACTCTTCCTATCTACTTTTCTATATTATTGTAGTAGATGAAGCTTTGTATGGCATTGTGTGGTATGGTCCACTTATGGTGGTGGTGTTTACTTTATTGTCATTATATATGTGTTGACTATGTCCTTGAAGGCAAATTGATGAATATATGAGCGTGTGGTTATGATAATCACACTATGTATAACTTATGCCTACTTTCCTATTCTAGTTGTGATCTAGGTTGTATGGCTATAGTATAAGCATGTGTAAATCTATGTTAGGGTAAAGTGTAGGTTCTGCCATTTATGAGTTATAATGGTTAATAATACCTTACCTATGTACCCCTATGTGAATGTGTGAATAGGTAATGTGAGGAGTCTTAAAGTGTAATGTGAAGTTGGTTTGCCTCCTATGCTAAATTGTGTTGTGTGGTTTATGCTTGGTTGTGCATTGTGGTCTTAACAGGGTGGCTGCCTTAATGTGTTGGTTGATATCCATTATGTGATCATTTTGATCAATGTACACACACACTTACACATTATGCATGCTTATAATGTAGAAAAGGGTCATGGTGTCTAATGAAAGGTTGTTCTCATATTCACTAAATGTCTACTACTATGCATGAAAGGTAAATGTATGTGAAGTATGTTATGTATCATTAACTAGGATGACTTGATAGGGGTACTAGTATGGGAAAGGGTATGTGACCTTGTCTATGCATTGCACATGTGTACCTTGATAAGATAGTTCCTAGGTTTGGTTTCTATGTACATGAAAATGAATGTATGGACATGCTATGAATATGTCTTATATGCTATGATCTTAAGTATATGATATGATGAAGTATGAATGTTCATAGGGTCTTGGTGTATTTATATGAAAGGATTTCTCATATGGTTATACCTATAGACTTATGCATTGATATATGATCATGTGTGACATTTATGTGTTATGTGAAAGGTTTGATCACATATAAGTATACACACACACATGTATGAAGATCTAGTTAATAGAGGGACCTTGAAAGGTTTGCTCATGTGTACCCTACAACTAGATATGTGCTTACTTATGCTATGTCCATGTGAAAGGATTTCTCACATGATTTAGGTTGATGAACTCTCATATATGACCTATGAGCTAACCATATGAGGAGTCAATCTCCTAAGACCATGTTTAATGAAATAAAGTTAATAAAGGCTTTTTAATAAATAAAAGGAACTTAGCTGAGCACTAGATTAATTTGACAATGAGAGATATTGGCTTCCCTTGAAGTAAGATTCACCATTGGGTTCTCATAAGGTGTTGACTTCCCTTGGAGGAACATTCACCTATGGTTCCACATGGGGTGTGGACTTTCCTTGAGGGAGATTCACCCATGGTTTCTCATGAGATGAGGATCCAATGCTAATGATCATGTAGAGACTCATGTATATCTCTTAGTTCCATAAACTATGATTGCCACATAGGATCTAGCAAGTGACTTCACTAGTATGCTAGCACGTGTTAATGTTCTACCTTGGCAAGGTAAGAACACCTTCCATTGGTGTAAGGCTCTACAACACCAAATTCCATATAGCACCCATGGTCTTAGTGTCGGATAAGACAATAGTTTCCCTAAAGTAAAATGGAAAATGGAAGTAAAGTAAGGACCCTAACTAGGATAACCCAAGGGTAGCTGCTTAGTGTAGGTGGGGGTATGGGACTATACCTATGCATTGCACAAGTGACTCTTGAAGGAAGTCATAGGAAGGTGTTCTAATGCATGTGACTATGTATATGTTCCTTATGCATGACTTTGTAGTAATTGTCTACTTGTTATGATGAAGTGCATGGTATGAGTCCTAATGGATGTATGTGATGTGGTCTTGTCCTTATATGCACTATGTTGGTCTTAATGACTATATGATGAAGGTCTTATTGGCATAAATGAAGTTGTCAATATGGCATTGTTGATGTATGAATTGGATGTTAAGGCTTGTAGTCTCATGATAGGTCTACTAAGTATGTGTGAGGTAATGGGGCTTCACATGTTTATTGCACTAGTAGATTTATATTGGTATTATGAGTAAGGTTTCATAAGGTTCTATGTGAAGTAAAATAGGTATATGTGCAAGTTGATGTAGCTTCTTGTAATGCTCTTATGGTCTTGGCTTAAATGTGTCTTTGATGTATTATACTTCTATGATGGTATGTGTCTCATTGTGACTTTAAGGTGATGCATTGCACCAAGTACCACTAAAGTGTCACTTGGGAGTTAAATAAGTTAAAAGAAGAAGTTCACTGTAAAGAGGAGAAACTTACTGTAAATGTGAAATAGATTACTGTAAAGTGACTCAACGCGTGCTTAAATTCTATGTGTGATTTTATATGATGTTTGGTCTTTGATTATGTCAATATGAAGTATGTGAATGATATAAATGCTATTGTATAAATGTTTTATGAATCTTTTACACAAGAAGACATGAAGTATGATTTCAAGAAAATGTCTCTTTTAAATGCATGTTTTTGCATGGTTGCCATACTTAGTGTATTCTTGTACTAACTCCTTTCTTCTATACTTTTTACACAAAGTGTAGGTTATGGATTCTTAAAGAATGTATCTATTATTGAGGGGATTGATATGTGATTCCCAAGCTCAAGGAAAGGAATCCTTAAGTTCAAGGATTCCTAAGTCATGTCTTTACTGTAAAGTTATGTATAAGTTTACTTGTGTATTATGTTATAAGGTCCGTGTCCCTAAGGTACTCTTATGATGTTGAGTCTAGGATGGAAAAAAGAGACTAGAGTCTTTAACTATGTATTATGATATTTTATATATAAATGAAGTAATGTTCTAGCATATGATATGCTAAGAAAGTTTTAAATTTTCTGCTAAATTTAACTATGACAATGCGATGAATGATAACTCTGGGCTTGTACAAGGTCTTCGAGAGGTCAAGTATGCCATGTTACTTCTAGGGGGTGCTCCCTGGATGTGACATATATCATCTATATATACCTTCACTATCGTAAGATCCTTACCTCTGGATTTTAAGAACAAGTGTTTTAAATTTTTCCTCTTTTAAAGACACTTGCCAGAAGAAATTTGGACTGGCGCTCATACCAAGATCTAGGTGCTTATTTTATGCCATACATATCTTTATACAGTTTTAATACATGGTTAAGCATATCAAAATCTTCAAACCTAGATGTTGTTTTACATACATCTCCTCCTTCAAGTATCCATTAAGGAAAACACTTTAAATATCCATTTGAAACAACTTGAACTCCATGTAGGTAGCAAAAGCTATTAGAATTCTTATAGCTTCCATATTTTCTACAGGTGAAAAGGTCTCATCATAATCAATTCCTTCCTCTTGATTATACCCTGTACCACTAATCTTGACTTGTTTCTAGTGATAATTTTATGTTCATCAAGCTTGTTTCTTTAATATGGTCCCACTAATAGTTCTGTTGGGAGGATGTGGACCCGGTGCCACACTTTTCTTCTTTCAAACTGATTGAAATAACCCAACAAGGCCTCCTTGATATTCCTGGTTTGAATGGTGGATATGAAGGCTCAGAATGAAAGTACATTTCTCGTTTTGGATCTAGTTTGTATTCTGGAGCTAGTAGAGATGCAAGACTGTCCCGAGGATGGGAAGATTGATGTTTCCATCCAAACATTCTTGTTATCTCTTCTTTCATATCAACAACCTATTCATCTTTTTTTGGTTCTTTGTTCTAGTAGTCTCCCTTCATAAGTTGCACCAGAGGAACCATGTTCCTCTATGGATTTTGCACAACTTTATTCATTTGAGATTTGTTCAACTACATGATTTTGGATCTCCCTGGATTGTTGAACCTCCATTAGTTCATCCAATTCAATGTCTTCACTATGCTTAGCATTTTTCAGATCAACAGATTAATAAAATATAACATGCACACTTTTTTCCACACACAAAGTTCTTTTATTGAAAACTATGTATGCTTTACTAGTTAATGACTAACCGACAGAAACCGCTTCATTACTCCTCGCATCAAACTTTCCAAGATCATTCTTTCCATTGTTCAATACAAAGAACTTACAATCAAATGCTTTCAGGTGACTAAGTAAGGTTTCCTTCCATTCAAAAGCTTATAAGGGGTCCTCTTGATTACTGACTTGATAAGACATTTATTTATGACATAGCAAGTTGTGTTGACTACTTTTGCCCAAAAAATCATTGCAAGTCGTAATTTAATCAACATGGTTCTAGCAATATCCACCAGGGTCATGTTCTTCCTTTCCACAACCCCATTTTGCGGAGGAGTTCTGTGAGCAGAGAAATTGTGATAAATCCCGTTGTCGCCACAAAAGCCTTCAATTTATGCATTTTCAAACTCTGCTCCATGGTCTGATCAAATACTTGCAATCTTGAAGTTTACTTTCAGTTGAATTGCTTCAACTAAAGTTATTAGTACTTCAATTTTCTTATCCTTAGTTTGCAAGAACCAGTTCAAGGTGAATCTGGAGAAATCACCAACAATCACTAGGATGTACTTCTTCCCTCATCTTCTCTGAATTCTTACAATTCCACACAGATCCATGTGGAAAAGTTCTAGTGTCGGGTTGTGCTGACGCCTTTCTTTGGTTTGAAAGATGATATCGTTTGCTTTCCCTTACACAAGAATCACAAACCTTATCGTTGGAAAATTTTTAGCTTCGCCAATCCGCGGACCAAGTCCCCTGCAACAAGTTTGTCCAGCAAGAATGAACTCACATGTACTAGTCTTCCGTGCTATAGATTGGCATTGTCAGTCTGAGCACTTAGACATGTGAGAATATCCCTTTCTATGGAGTCAAGATCTGTAACATACATATTTTGACTGTTTTGGCAGACATAACAACATTCTTAGTAACACAATTTTTAACTATGCGTCTATCTGACAAAAATATTACTTCATTTCCTTCATCACAAATTAGAGACACACTAAGAAGATTGTAGTTCAACCCATTTACATAGTTAACATTGTCTATGGAATGGTCCACTTATCTTCCAATTCTCCCAATACCCAGAATGAATCTCTTATTGCCGTCTCCAAATGATACACCACCACCTTGGTGTGCTTCCAAAGAGAGGAAGTTTTGAGTATCTCCAGTCACATTCTTTGAGAAGCCACTATCCATGTACCAACATTGACTACTTCCTTTCTTCTGTACATAATCACTTGTTAGATTTAGGAACCCACTTGAGATGAGGTTCTCAATAAATTGTCAAAAGTTTTAATGAGAACCATCTTGTCCACGGGGGCAAATTATTCTTATTTAAGTGATAACTGGACCAGGCACATTCTTCCTTTCTACCTTTCTTTTACATCAGTTAACAAAGTTCTCCTGATTTTCTTTTATCCTTTTTAGAGAGTCACAATTTTTCTATAGATGATCGTTTTTCCACAATGGGTACACAAAAAATTATAAGTGACTGAGACATATTTGCTGTGCGGGTAGTAGGGAGATATATATTTCTACACCCTAAGCCTTTTCTGATGTTGAAATTTCTGATTTTCTAAGCTCTAAAGCGTCTTATATGAGTCATTTAATTTTAGGGAATGAATTAACTCAATTTTGATCCTACTTAGATCCCTTGAGAGTTGTGAGTTCTTCTCAAAAGCAACAACTAATTTTGACTCAGAGACTTTTAAACATTCCTCTCAATAAAGATCAAATCTACTAAGCCTCATTTTTCCACACTCAGAGGTACCATGTACCTTTTCAGACATAGAATCCTTAATTTCCAAGAGACGTATCCTAACACTCATTTGAAATATTTGAGAACTAAGGGCAATTTTTTCATCTTCACATAGATTCAGATTTTCACATAACATCATATTTTCATTAGTTGATTTATTTACAGATTTTCATCAATGAGAATATAGAGTTGAAAATAGCTTAATCATTATTGACTACCATCATCAAGAAACATTCACGAATTTCTTCTTCTTCAGAGTCGCTGGAGGTGTTTTCCCACATTGTAGAGGCTTTTCTTATGACTTGATCTGCATAGGCCTTTCTTTTAGCATGGCCAGGGACCTGATCCCTTCAGCGTGGTTTGAAATCCTGAGCTTCCTTCTTCTGAATCTGACAATCCCTCTTAAAGTGTCCAGGCTGTACACATTTGTGAAAAAGGTCATTATCATTCACCGTTCTGCTGGTAGTCCCCTTCCTCCTTTGACCCATCATTCTAAGAGATATTCAATGCTACTGATTTCTCCTTCTTCCCTTCATTCACAAATGACCCATGTTGGCTGTTTAGACCATAGGTTTGTAGATTTTTGATCAGATCATCCAAGAAATAGACGTCTCTGCGTCAATCTTCGAGACTCTACTAGACTGGGCTTGTACACCTGACTCATTGGGTCTCTGATATTAGTTTTTCATAATCCAAAAATGGATGTAATGGTACTCATCTTATCCTACCTAGACAAGTTAGCGTAAAATCCAAATATCACACAAATGCGGAAGTAAGACAGATTGAAATCTCAAATCATCGTAAGTGTGGGTAACTAAGTCAACTTAATAAAATCCAAAAAACCTGGTTGTCACATGTACAAGCCTCTAAAGTATCACAATTGTTTTAAAAGAAAAATACAAGTCTCGAATGACATTATCTCTAGAATAGAACAAGATCATAAACAGGAGTAAGAAGGTCTGTTGAGATGACAAACAACCACCTCAAACATCTCCATAATAATCCTAAGAAAAGAAGAGAATAGGAAATATTTTGAAAATCCAAGCTCGTAACCAAAGAAAATGCAAAAGGAAGGGGTGAGTACAAAATCACATGGTACTCAACAAGTAAATTTCTAAACACAAGCTAAGGGAATGGAATACGGGTACTCCTTACACATCAGCCTAGCCTCCACAACTACAACATGCATTAAAACTAGTCCCACCTAATAGTTCACAATTTACATAGCACATAGTTCAACCACCTCACTTCAACAATTACAAGTCTGCAACAGACAAGATTAAGTCACCAGTCACTAGTTCCATAGAGAAGTACTCGTAAGTTCACAAATGATAAATATGCACAATCTAATGAAAGTCAATGTCAAGTATAGTGATTCATGTCTAACCTGACAATACACACCTGCTTTCTATCAGTATGTGATCCACGGAGGACATATATGTCCATGTATCCATCGCCAACGTGTGAGATGACCCTCGATTATAAAGTTTGTCAAGGCGTGCGATACGTCCCTCGATAATAGAGTTTATCTCCATGTGCAACACATCCCTCGAATCATAATATCGGTCACAACTTGCGACACGTCCCTCGATATGTTACATCCTCTTTAGTTTCTTATTTTTCCTCAATTAGCATAGCACTTGTCAAAACCATGTCGCATAACCAATCCAAATGACATGTATGATGAGATGATCCTTTTTATAATAATGCATAATTCTAACAACACAATTATTATACAACATGAAGAAGGAATCAATAAGTCTTTCTAACCATTCTCAACACATCACACACCAATAATTACTCACATTGTCTTTTATTAATCATTTTCATCATTAGAACTATTCAATATCGATAAGTTAAGTCATCACCAAGTCTAATTACTCCTCAAAACATACCACAAGAAAATATATAATTCTATACACATAATAAGGGTTGAGAAATGCACTTGCTTCAAATAATCACTTCGTGAATTGAGTCTTTCCCTTTCGTTATGCTTCAAGATCAATGAAATATAATCAAATAAATAATCACAAAAAGATTTCAAAACTAACAACACTCATATTATTATATGTTTAGTCTTAATCCAAAAAGTCACCCCAAATCTATAATCAAGTTCTTAAATTGTTATGTCAACCAACAGATCAATCTCATATTTCCTAAATTTCAAGATTTTTGGGTTAAGTCTTAGTTTAAAAAATGTAATTCTTCAAATATCAAGACTAACGCAAATGAGGAACTGGACAAATATCAATTTGAAGAATATCACCTACACTTATTTTTCAAATTTTTCCACTGATTATCCTATCATTGACACCCATCATTACACCATCACTAACTTAATTTCTTGACCACCAAATCTCCATACTACCACCCTAACCCGAAAGAAACAAAACTAACAATAACTACACGTACTAACTTATAAAGGAAAATCAACATAATTTATTTTTTCTTCAGAAAGGAAGGCATATTTTCTTATAAAATTTGAGAACTAACATCGCATAAATGGAAACTTCTCAAGAGGATAACCGACTCTAAATTTCAAATAAATGAATATCACTGATATAACCTCCACACATAATACAATACAAGAAGGGTACCTGGTGCAAATTGGTCAGTAGGTTTGGTAATTGCTGAAGTCATTGTCATTATCGTTGTTCTCGTTTGAGAATTTGAGCTTAAATTGGCTTATACAATGACTTAAATTATATTAAACCTTATTAATTTATTTTATAAATGGGTCAAGTGGCATAGGGTATTAAATAAATCTCAAACTTGACCCATTAATTATCAATAAAATTAATTAACTAAAAGAATTTTTTTTATCATCTAAATAACAGTAGCTAAATACGTAATTCAAAATTTTCATTAAGGATTTAAGAAAATGGTCCTTTATGAAAGAGAGTGGACTAATTCTCAAAATGACTTAACGGTCATTATAGATATGCATAGTAACTTGTCAACAATTGACAATTTGACAATTTTTGAGAATTTATATGAATACAAGATTTGATGATTGTTGAAGGGTGAAAACAATATACCAAAATTTGAAGTCTGAAGTTCTAGAAATATTAAAACAATAATCGAGATGGGTTGACTAGAAAACGGAAACAGTAATTCCAAGTACAAATCAGGTTCAATGTGGCAACGACACAAGCAATCGTCTTCAGAGCCAAGGTCATGAATCGACCACCAATTTAAAATTCGTAATTTCTTTTTTAAAATAGGAGGATTTCTTGCTGAAATAAACATTGTTTCATAGGTTCAAATGGTTTCAAGTAGTAACAATAAAAACCTATCACAATTTTTTTATTTATGATTGCACAAATTATTGTTTTTTATTTTATTTTCTCCTAAGATAAACACTTTCTAATCTGATTTTTATTTTTTATTTTTTCCTAGGATAAACACTTCCTTGTTAGACTTGTATTTTTTATTTTTCTCCTAGGATAAACATTTCCTAGTATGAGGCCATTATTTTTTTATTTACTCCTAGGATAAATGCTTCCTCATCTGAGACTTTTATTTTTTGTTTTTATCCTAGGATAAACATTTCCTCATTTGAGAACGTTGTTTTTTATTTTCACTTAGGATAAACACTTCCTAGTTTAAGAACTTTATTTTCATTTTCTCCTAGGATAAACACTAACTAGTCTGAGATGTTATTTTTTATTCAGTTGTTCCTGATGTCGAATGAGTTCATCATTACATTCATGCTTCACCTAAATTGCGGGAATGCGCCACTTCAACTCGAGCGACTTCTCGATAAACACTTCTTAGTCTGAGACCTTTAATTTCATTTTCTAATAAGATAAAAATTTCCTAGTCTAAGACTTTATTTATTATATTCTTTTAGGATAAACACTTCCTAGTCTGAGATTTTTATTTTCATTTTTATGTAGGATAAACACTTCCTAGTTTGAGACGTTATTTTCTCCTAGGATTAACACTTTCTACTCTGAGAACTATATTTTTATTTTCTCCTAAGATAAATATTTTCTAGTCTGATTCTTTATTTTTTATTTTATTCTAGGATAAACACTTTCTACTATAAGACCTCTATTTTCATTTTCTCTTAGGATAAATACTTCCTAGTCTGAGATGCAATATTTTTTCCTAGGATGAGCACTTCTTAGTCTGAAATTTTTTTTTCATTTTCTCCTAGGATACACACTTCCTAGTCTGAGACGTTGCTTTTTATTTTCTACTAGGATAAAAATATCCTAGTCTGAGACCTTTATTTTTATTTTCTCCTAAGACAAATACTTCCAAGTCTGAGGTTTTATTTTTTTATTTTCTCCTAGGATAAACACTTCCTAGTATGAGATCTTTATTTGTATTTTCTTCTAGAATAAATATTTTCTAGTCTGAGACATTATTTTTTATTTTCTCTAGGATAAAAACTTCCTAGTTTGAATGCTTTATTTTCATTTTCTCTAAGGATAAACACATCCCAGTTTGAGTCATTATTTTTTATTTTCTTCTTGGATAAATACTTCCAAGTCTGAGACCTTTATTTTCATTTTCTCCTAGGATATACACTTCCCAATCTGAGAGGTTATTTGTTATTTTCTCCTACAATAAAAACTTCCTCGTCTAAGACCTTGATTTTAATTTTCTTTTAGGATAAACACTTCTTAGTTTGAGACGTTATTTTATTTTTATTTTTCTCCAAGGATAAATATTTTCTAGTGTGAGATGTTACTTTTTCTAGGATAAACACTTTCTAGTCTAAGATCGTTATTTTTACTTTCTCCTTGGATAAACATTTACTAGTTTAAGATGTTATTTTTTAATTCTCCTATGATAAACACTTCCTACTTTGAGACCATTGTTTTTTATTTTCTCCCAGGATAAATATTTCCTAGTCTGAGATCGTTATTTTTTATTTTTCTCTAGGATAAACCCTCCCTAGTCAGAGACGTTTATTTTAGTTTTTTCCTATGATAAACATTTCCTAGTCTAAGACATTTATTTGTTATTTTATCCTAGGAAAAACACTTCCTAGTCTAAGATTTTTATTTTTTATTTTCTCCTAAAATAAACATTTTCTAGACTTAGGCCATTATTTTTATTTTTTTTTCTCCTAGGATTAACATTTCATAGTCTGACTTAGTTATTTTTTGGGATTCACGATTGCTAATGACTCATAAAATATTTCTTGTCAAAACTGGGAAAATTTCATTGTTTATTTCTATGATTTGTAATGATTTGCAGGATTTTTCAAGCGAAACATGGATTTATCATTCAGGAACGAAGTTTCAGCTCTTTCAAATGTTCATTCTCATGATAGCTAGAATCAACTTTTTCAATGCATGTAATAATATAACTTCTGGACATCGGCTTCATTTTGATCAAGAAAACATGCAGGCAATCAAGAACCTACTCAAATAGTCATTTTGAAGAGAGTCAAAAGCTCGCTCTAAGTAACAAGTTAAGCCTTTAATTCAATTCAAGATCAAGGTACTCATTAAAAATCAAGGTGATATCTAAAAGTCAAGACTCAAGAGAAGCTGCATAGATAGGAGCTTGCTCTTTTATTTCTTTTTGGCAGTTAGCTTTCATTTTTTAAGTAAGGATAGGAGTCGCGACCTGAAACCGCAATAGAACCTCACTTAACTTTCAACTCATCATTTCATCTCTTTGAACTAGACGTGACCTGATTTTCTTATAACTCAGGATATGGAGGATGTCTAAAAGAAGAACTCGGTCGCAGATTTTTCTTTCATGCAAGTGTCTGGTTACTATTAGGCACGTTAGAAATATTTGTTCCAATTAAAAATGTGGTTACACATCTTTTTGAAACATTAAAAAATAAAACCAAGGATGTGGTGATGCACCTTGTGCAATGATATAATTAACTTTTATTAATTTAAAGTAGAAATATATTGACAAAATTATTAAATGTGATGCAAAGAAGGCAGTTATGCCTCTAAATGTCAAGACCAAAAATGCAGTTAAGCATCTAGGTCGAGACTAATAAAATTCAACAATAAAAATGTGATCAAATCATGACCTATCACATATATCAATTATTAATTTAAGATAGTATAATTTGATAAAAGAAATTGTGCTAGACACACGAGACTCGAAAGATGCCAAATACCTTCCCCTCGATCAACGGAATTACTTACCCAAATTTCTGTTTTGCAAACCAAACTAAAGAGTTATTTCTTTTTTTATTAGGGATTAAAAAGAAAAGGTGACTTGAAACACCATAACTCAATTCTAAGTGGTGACTCTAAAAAAAATAAAATAATTCTTAATCAATATCGTCACATAAATTGAAAAAACTTTCCGTTGTCCAAAAAGGAGTGTGACAAAGATTAGCCGGACCCTTATAGTTCTTACCATATGTTGTTTATTGTATTTCGATTATTACACTATTTTGTTGTTGTTGTTATTGTTTCTCTCTGGTAAACTTTACTCTAATTTTCTTACTGACCATTATACTTTCTCCATTATTTTGTGCTTCTATTACTTAGGTTTGGTGCACTTGAGCAGAGGATCTTTTGGAAATAGTCTCTCTATCTGCACTAGATAGTGCTAAGGTCTGCATATACTCTATTCTACCCAGATCCACCTTTGTGAGGTTTCACTAGACATGTTGTTGTTTCACATTGAAATTAAATATAAAAAGTTTTCAAAATCTTCCTACATACATATGAAAAAACTATATTTGAAACAAAATTATGATAGATTTCTGTTAGAATCAAATTAAGAAAAAAAAACTTCATTGAAATCTAATATAAGAAGTTCTGAGAAACGACACTTAATATTTTCTGCCAAAATCACAAGTTTTATATCATCAGATTAAGCGTATGATATAAAACATAATTTATCAACTATTAAATGGAAATGTTTGAAAATAGTAAAAGTCACTCAAGTTTCAATATTTTGTAAGAGGTCGATTACAAGAAGTAAAAATAATAATATTTGCTTCATGAATATTTCAAATCTCGTCTTTTAAGATTGTCAAGTCATACGCCTCAACAAGCCTTGAAGTTGGGAGGGCATTTTTATACATTTATTTATTGTTTGAATAAATTCATATTAGAATCAAAATCTTAAATTCATAATATGTCAACCAAGTCTAACACATGCTCTTTAAACCCAAGGTCCTCTAAAATTACTTGGAGATCAAAATACCTTCAAACCCTAGCTTGTGTTGTGACCTATATAACAAAGGAGAAATAAATAGAGAAACTCTACTCTTCAACGCGGTTCTGCAAGTCCTCCGCATATAAAGAAGTCTTTGTTTTCAAGTGGTGATCCGTAAATTTTCCATGTACAAAAAAAAACTTTTTCTCCAAGTGGTGATCCACAAGTTTTTGCATACGAAAAAGTCTTGTTCTCCATGTGGTGATCCGCAACTTCTCTACATACAGAGAATTCTTTGTCTCCAAGTGTTGATCCAAAAGTTTTCCGTATACGAAAATTCTCTGTCTCCAAGTGGTGATCCCTAAGTTTCATACTATCACGATTGAGATCAAAGTTTGCCTCCACGTTCGTGGTGAAATTCCAACAAGCATTCTGTAGGTTGAAGAGCAAAGTAAATCTCTTGAATTGATAATCGTGAGGAGGAGAATCATTGAATTACATATTTTAACATAAAATTTTATAAAGATTGTAATCCCTGCATAAATCATTGAAATCAAATATTATTATTTATCGCTTATTTTTTCTTTATTACTATTTCTTATAAATAAATTTCAATGGATTATATAGGGTGGCTAGAAGATAACTAATATGAGATGTCACTTGTTTGTACTTGTTTTTTCTGTTTTTATTGAAAAAGTTATTTTCCCACTAAACAGATAAAAAACTTTTTTCCAAAATTTGATCTATCAAATACATATTAAAAAATGGTTTGATTCTCTAATCAACCTTTGGTGCCTTTTAGGATCTAAATATGGCTCTCCCTAAAATATAGCAATTTATTGTTTGGATTCATATGACCACGAACAGGTTTATCGTCCATCCCCTAATTTCCTTAAGAATATCAAATGCAGAAACAATACTAATTAGATTTAAACCAGTTATATTAAATATATCTATTTTTTTGACAAATTATTTAACTTGTATTACATAGTATTAACAAACATCAGATAAAAATATTTCTCCTCCCAAAACTTCGTATTCGGAGCACCAATAGAAAGAAAGAATTAAATACTTTCTTTATCTCAGTTTATATTGTAATCATTTAAAATTTATCAAATATAAATTTATAAAATGATTCGGATTATATTGAATTCATAAATATAATAATCCAAATAAATATTATGGATTGATATAATTGACTTAAATATTTAAGTCCAATAAATACGGATTTAATTAAAGTCTAAATTAATTGATTTGGGCTACATTAGATGAACCAAATTTGTTAAACCCAATCCCATCTCATTCTAGAGCCCATCTTGGCGCCACGTGTGCAGATGATGTGGCATGCCAAGTCAAATAAGAAAACCAATAGAATCATGACATGTGTCAAAGATGACAAGTCCGCTCCATAAAGTACATATGCCATGTCACTTAAATCTAATTGGATGAACGGAATCCTATTCCAATCGCAACTCCTCTATTCTAAAACTATAAATATGAGTCCTCATAATTCATAAAAGAGACAGAAAATTCTAAACACGAAGCTAGAGAAACTCCGTGGTACAAACGCCATTTAATTCTCTACAAAGCTACAAGTTTAAGAATTCAAGCATTCAAGTTCAAGAATGATCAAGATCAAGACCACCGAATTCAAGAACAAGCTCGAAGCCCTTGAGTTCAAATAAAAGTCAAGATCAAGATAAAGTTCAAGTTCATCATAGATTCAAGAACAAGCTTTAAAGCCCTTGAATTTATATTTGAAAAGGCGAATTCAGAGGAATTATAGAGATTGTAACACTCGCATTTGAAATAATAAAATCGATTGTTGCTATAATTTTCCGTTCTTGATTATTGTTTTCTCGACGCGAATTTTATTGTCTACAAATTCTGGCACGCCCAGTGGGACAATCTCTACCTCTCATCTCAACTTTTCAAACGTCAAAGAATATCAAGATGACTTCCATGAACAACAACTCTCGATCAACCGCCTCTAAGGTCACTAGCTCCAAGTTCTCTACTGAAGTTGAAGACATCCTTGGTGTTACCTTTGGAAGTTTTGGAGCTGTTACGAGAAGCAAGGCTGCTACACTAGGACAACAAACGCTTCAAGTGTCGTCTGTGTCAACTCCTGTTTTTGGGTCTTCGACTCCAAAAGGAGCAAGTTCCTCCACAAATGCTCTAGAAGGAGGAAGTAGTGTTGCTGAAAAGATCAAGAAGACATTGGCTCTACTTGAGCAATCTGGTTCCAAGAACTCTACCACAAGGGAGAACTGTGATTCAACTTATGAATCATCTCCACGTATATCGCGTAACGTGAGTCCACTGAAAATTAACTTACGCGACAATCCATGTTACTCTCCTGCATCTCCGATGATCATGCAAACGATGGTGACTGCTGCTTCCTCTCCTGAGGAACAACTCGCAAATCTGACGAAGTTGGTTGAAGGATTGACGAAGCATGTACAACACCAAGAATCTCGAATTGACAAGTTGATGGACAGGATAGAAGGACTTTTAGATGGAGATGCGAGCCATGCACCTGGAAAGGGCATTGAAGTTCAAGAAATCGAAGATCCTGCTAAGAAAGCCCCGTTTGTTAAAGAGATGCCAGTTTCTTCTGAAGGAATGATCCCACTCGATCGCTTGAAGGAGTTTATTGAAGGCACTATCAAAGATAAGTATGAAGTCTCCACCAAGTCTTCTCATATGTATGCTAAGCCATACACTGCTAGGATTGATAACTTTAAAATGCCTGCTGGTTATCAACCTCCCAAATTTCAACAATTTGAGGGAAAAGGAAATCCGAAACAATATGTCGCGCACTTCGTGGAGACATGTAATAATGCTGGAACATATGGAGACTACCTTGTCAAACAGTTTGTCCGCTCTCTAAAAGGAAATGCCTTTGATTGGTACACGGATCTCGAACCTAACTCTATTGATAGTTGGGAGCAACTAGAACATGAGTTTCTCAATCGCTTCTATAGCACAAGGAGCACGGTGAGCATGGTAGAACTCACGAATACTCGCCAAAGGAAGGACGAACAGGTCATAGATTTCATAAATCGATGGAGGAATGCGAGCCTAAATTGCAAGGACAGGCTTAGTGAAGCTTGTGCAATCGAAATGTGTATTCAAGGAATGCACTGGGAGCTTCTTTACATCTTGCAAGGAATAAAACCAAAATCTTTCGAGGATTTAGCTACTCGCGCTCATGATATGGAGTTGAGCATGTCATCTGCCGGAAAAGATATGACTATTGTCCATGATCCTCGCAAAGGAAGGGACAAGCAGGAACCCAAGAGATGAAACAAGTTTCTGCCCAGAAATGACAACAAAGAATCCATGAGTGTAAATGTATCACCCGCAAAGTTCACCACGAATGAGGGCGTAAAACAAAATGTGAGAACGACTTTCCAAGCATGTTCAAATCAAAAGTCGACGCTAAGGGAGATGCAAGGGAAAAAGTATCCCTTCTTGGATTTTGACGTTTCTGAAATTTTTGATGAATTGCTTGAGTTAAAGCTCATTGACTTGCCAGAGATGAAGCGACCCGATGAAGCTGAAAAACTTATGACCCAAATTATTGCAAGTATCACAGACTTGTGAGTCATCCTCTTGAAAAATGTTTTGTCTTTTAAGTATAGAGTGATGCGATTGGTAAATGAAAATAAAATTATCCTTGATGATGAGAAGGCTAGTTCTAACCAGATCTCTATCACGTTTGGGTCATTGGATCCAATCCAAATGTATATCTCTGAAAAGCATGAAGAAAAGCCAGTAGAACAGGACGTTGACATAGATGGTGATGAGGGTTGGATTCTTGTAACTAGGCGAAGACGCAACAATTCAAGCTTACGAAAAGAATTATCCGAGCAACCGGTTAGAGGAAAAATGGTGAAGAAATCAGAGAAGCAATAATCAATCAAGCGCCCCAAAAGGGCAAAGGTTGAAGTGCATCACTACCAAAAACTTCGACGTCTTGTGACTCTAGAGCTCGTTCGGTACAAAGTCTACTCAAGGCAATGTCGAGGCATCATGTTTCAATGTGGATAAAGGACAAAAAATGAAGGTGCCTCCTACTGTAAAAGAAGGAACAACGAGTGAATCCTCACCAAAAGTTTCTCCTGGCGAAGAAGAAAAAGAAACAAGGGAAATCTCAGAAATGATGTCTCTTTCATCTTCTGAAAAATCTATTGAACTTTCTTCCCAAGAAGCACATGTCTGTGATACTAAAATCACATTTACGGATAACGATCTTCTATTTGGTGAAACACTACACAATCGTCCTTTGTATATGGTGGGTCATGTGCTAGAGAAGAAGATAAATAGAATCTTAATAGATGAAGGATCTGGAGTCAACATTTTGCCTGTCCACACAATGAAGGAACTTGGCATCACGACTGGGGAACTTAGTGAAAGTCGTCTGTTGATACAAGGATTTAATCAAGGTGGGCAGAGGTCCATAGGCTCTATTAAATTAGAGATCCACATGGGAGATTTGCGATCAAGCGCATGGATGCATGTGATTGACGCAAAGACATCATACAACATATTACTTGGCAGGCCTTGGGTACATGAGAATAGAATTGTCTCATCTTCTTACTATCAATGTTTGAAATATCTTGAAGGTGGAATTGAAAGAAAGATAGTTGCAGATGATAATCCTTTCACCGAAGTGGAGACACACTTTGCGGATGCGAAATTCTATATGAGAAGTTATGTTGTTAAAGGGGTCAAATCCAATGACGTCAAATCAATCAAGATTGATAATATCGTAAGTAAAAGAATTGACGCAGCTATCAAAAAGGTGAAAATTGACACTAAAGACTCTTGTCCCATTCTTAATGAAGGGAAGATCCTGTCTTCAAAGAAGAAGCAGAATTCTAGGCTTTGCTATGTTCGAAAAGAGAAGAAAAAAACAAGATCAACCATCTAACCTTGAAGAAAATGCATTAAGAGGGCTAAATTTTCCTATCAGACGGATTGATGCAATAAACTTGTCTGCAAAGTTGCCAGAAAAGTCAGTCGCTCAAGATCAAGTGCTACATATGGCTCTCCCTACAAAGAGCACAAGAGAAGGTTTTGATCCCAATGCTTACAAGTTAGTTGTGAAGGCAGGATACAACCCTAGCGAGCCATCAGCGCTAGGGAAACTCCCATCAGAAGATACAACTAGGAAAGCGCGTGAAGGCCTAGGTTATAGCCAACCGCCACCAATTCGCATTTCCATAAGAAGGGCCAATAATAATCATATAACTTTTGAAGATGACGTCACTGCTCCCAATAAAAGGCCTTCTGTCTTTGATCGACTTGGTGAAGCGACAACAAGAAATTCTGTGTTTAAGAGGTTAGGTCCTCTGATGAAGAATAACAAGAACCTGAGAAGTTATTTGAAAGTTACAAAGCCTACTTCACATTTGATTCGAAAAGATTTCAGAAATTTGATTCCTTCTAGGATGAGGCAACGAGTGGAACTTATGGTTTCCTGTAAAGAGGAACTCAAGGCGAAGGTTCATACTGTGGCTTACACCAAAGAGAGCGAGGAAGATGAAGAAAGTGTAGGTTCCTCAAATCATGTTATAATCCAAAATGAGTACGATTCTTTGCCTCAAAAGAAGATTGTGGAAGAGGAGAAGATATTGTCTCCTGTTGTCATATATCAGTCAATGACAATGATCCTGTGGAAGAGGAAGATGCTAAAGATGCTCCACCAGAACTTGAAGAAGGAGTAAAGATTACAATAGATCCTTTGAAGGAAGTTAACCTTGGCACTGATAAAGATCCGAAGCCAACTTACTTGAGTGTGTTTCTAGAAATTGATGAAGAAGTCGCTTACAAGAATATACTCAAAGAATATAGAGATGTATTCGTTTGGAGTTACAAAGAAATGCCTGGATTGAATCCTAGAGTAGCGGTCCATCAATTGGCAGTCAAAAATGGTTCTCATCCAGTTAAACAAGCTCAAAGATGTTTTAGACCAGACTTGATTCCGTTGATAGAAAATGAAGATAACAAACTCATTGAGGCAGGCTTTATTCGTGAGGTCAAATATCCTACGTGGATTTCAAGTATTGTTCCTGTGAGGAAGAAGAATGGTCAAATTCGAGTTTGCGTTGACTTTAGAGATCTCAATAATGCATGCCCTAAAGATGAGTTTCCTCTTCCCATTCAAGAGTTGATGATTGATGCCACCACTGGTTATGAGGCAAGGTCGTTCATGGATAGTTATTCTAGATATAATCAAATTCGCATGTCACAAAAAGATGAAGAACTCACTGCATTTCGCACGCCAAAAGGTATTTATTGCTACAAAGTGATGCCATTTGGTTTAGAGAATGATGGCGCCACATATCAAAGGGCTATGCAAAATATCTTTGACGACTTGCTCCATAAAAATGTTGAATGTTATGTTGATGTGATCATTTGAAAGACTTAAGGATGGTGTTTGAGTTACTCCAAAGATATCAACTAAGGATGAATCCATTGAAATGTGCCTTCGGAGTTACTTCTGGCAAGTTCCTTGGCTTTATTCTGAGACATCGAGGAATTGAAATTGATCAAGCCAAAGTCGATGCAATATCAAAGATGCCTGAACCTCGAGATATTCATGAGTTAAAAAGTCTCCAAGTAAAGTTAGCCTACTTGAGATGGTTCATCTCAAATCTAGTGGGGAGATGTCAACCATTCAGTCATCTCATGAAGAAGGGTGCTCCTTTTAATTGGGACCAAACATGTAGCGAAGCCTTTAAAAGTATCAAATCGTATCTAGTGAAACCTCCGATTTTGGCAGCCCCTATACCTGGAAAACCATTGATACTCTACATTGCAGCACAAGAAAGGTATGTAGGAGCCCTGTTAACTCAAGAGAATAGTGAAGGCAAAGCAAAAGTTCTTTATTACTTAAGTAGAACTATGACGCCAAATGAGATTAATTATTCGCCAATTGAAAAGTAATGCTTGGCACTGGTCTTCTCAATTCAAAAGATGAAGCATTATTTTCAAGCTCATGTTGTCCGCCTTATTTCTAGAGCAAATCCCATCAAGTTTGTTATGTCAAAACCTGTCCTTAGTGACCGACTAGCAAGATGGTACCTCCAATTCCAACAATTTGAGATTGTGTACATCCCTCAAAAATCCGTGAAGGGACAAGCACTAGCGGATTTCTTAGCAGACCATCCTATACCAAATGATTGGGAGTTAACTGATGAGTTTCCTGATGAAGATGCGATGTTAATTGAAGTTCAACCTCCTTGGAAAATGTACTTTGACGGGGTTGCACATCGCGGCGGAGCTGGTGCTGGCGTGGTGTTCATCACTTCACAAGAAGATATTCTACCATTCTCTTTTACTCTAAAACAATGTTGCTCCAATAATGTAGCTGAATATCAAGCACTGATACTTGGACTTGAAATGGCCGTTGACATGAAACAATTACATTTACAGGTCTTTGGTGACTCTCAATTGGTGATTAATCAACTCTTAGGAAGTTATGAGGTAAAAAAGCCTGAATTGCGACCTTATCATGATTATGCTCAAAAGTTGATAAGATGGCTTGGGGATGTAACCCTTCAACATGTGCGTCGAACAGAGAATAAGAAAGTTGGTGCAGTGGCTACTCTAGCTTCAACGCTAACCCTTCCTGATCAAACGCAAGTAATTGTCTGTCAAAAATGGATAGTACCGCCGTCAAATGAGAAAAAATATATTGAAAATAAGCTTGATCATATCGTCGCCGTTGTTGAAGCTGCGAAGGAAGATTGGAGACAACCCATCATTGACTACCTATGTTATGGGATACTTCCAGAAACTCCAAGAAGAAGGACTGACGTACGTCGTCGTGCACCTCGTTTCCTTTACTACAAGGATACATTATATAGAAGATCATTTAAGGGTATGTTATTACGATGTTTGGGAGAGGAAGAAGCGATTCAAGCTCTGCAAGAAGCACACTCAGGAGTATGTGGATCACATCAATCTGGACCAAAACTTCATTTTCACATAAAGAGGATGGGGTATTACTGGCCAACCATGGTGAAAGATTGTTTATATTATGCCAGGAAATGCAATGCTTGTCAATATCATGCGAATTTCATTTATCAGCCACCCAAAGTATTGCACCCGACCATCGCATCTTGGCCATTTGACGCTTGGGGACTGGATATTGTAGGACCATTACCAAAGTCTTCTGGTGGACACTTGTCCATCTTGGCCGCAACTGATTACTTTTCAAAATGGGCTGAAGTTGTCGCTTTTAAAGAGGTGAAGAAAGAGAATGTTGCAAATTTTATCCGAGTAAATATTATCTATCGCTTTGGCGTCCCTCGCTATATAATAACAGACAATGGAAAACCATTTGATAACAAGTTAATGAACAAGATTTGTGATCTTTTTGACTTTAAGCACCGTAAATCTTCTATGTACCATGCTGCCGCTAATGGTCTTGCTGAAGCATTCAATAAAACTCTATGCAACCTGCTCAAGAAAGTTGTCTCCAAATCCAAACGGGATTGGCATGAAATAATGGAAGAAGCTTTGTGGGCATATAGGACAACATATCGCACACCAACTCAAGCAACACCATATTCACTTGCTTTTGGAGTTGAAGCAGTCCTGCCACTCGAGCGTCAAATACCCTCCTTAAGACTTGCTATTCAAGAAGGGCTCACTGAGGAAGAAAATGCTCGATTGCGTCTTGCTGAGTTAGAAGCACTTGATGAAAAGAGGTTAGAAGCCCAACAAAACCTTGAATGTTATCAAGCTCGTCTATCTCGTGCTTTTAATAAGAAGGTTCGCTTGAGGTGCTTTCAAGTTGGAGTTCAAGTTCTCGCGGTAAGAAGACCAATCATTACTTCGCACAAGTCTGGGGGAAAATTTAGCTCAAAGTGGGGGAAAATTTAGCTTCATACAAGAAGCATATTCAAATGGTGCTTACAAGCTTGTTGATGCTGATGGCTTAAGGATCGGTCCTATTAATGCCAAATTTCTAAAGAGATACTATCCTTGAAGGAAGATGATGCTCCTTAAGGTACGAGCCTAAACTGCATGTTACTCCTGGCCCGCAAGAGTATAAACTGTGTACGGCACAACCACAAAAAAAAAAGAATAATCACTCAAATTCCAAGAACTACGTTGTGACTTGATCCTCTTTATTGAGGTACGTAGGCGCTTAGAACCATATCCTAAGTTCAGTTGCATGAGTGTCAAAAAGATGTTCCCACTTGATCTATTGCATGAAAGTCAAAGCGATATATATTTTATTTTTAAAATCTTTTATCTCATCAAACTTAAGACTTGCACGAAGTATTGATGGGTCTATGGAAGGGGCAAACCCTTATAAAATATGAATCTCTATTAGTATGGTGGAAGTCTTTAAATTAGATCAAGTATGCAAATTGGAGTCTTTATATTCTTCGAGTTTATTATTTGAAGTATCCAAATTCTTTAAGTATACAGGTTGAAGCATTCAAATACTCTAAGTATGAAGGTAAGACTTCAAGTATATAAGTAGAAGTCTCCAAATGCGTATGTAATTGAATTCCATGCCTAAAGGTGCGCGAGATTTGCCCCTTTGCACCTTAAGCTAGCTTTGTTGCGGATTATCCCTCAATAGATCTTTGAATTTTTATATTTCAAGGTGGACAAACTTGTCCCTTTGCACCTTAAGCTAGGCCTTTTCACGGATGTATACTTAAAAGAATCTTTTTAAATTTTCATGTCTTAAGGTGGACAATATTTATCCCTTTGCACCTTAAGTTGACCTTTTCACTGGTGTATATTTAAAAGGATCTTTAAATTTTTCATGCCTTAAGGTGGACGATATTTGTCCCTTTGCACCTTAATTTAGATTTGTTGCGAATTTATCCTTCAACGAATCTGTAAATTTCTATGCCTTAAGGTGGACCAACTTGTCCCTTTGCACCTTAAGCTAGAGTTCCGACGGATTTATCTTTAAAAGGATATTTAAATTTCCATGCCTTAAGGTGGATAATATTTGTCCCTTTGCACCTTAAGCTAGAGTTCCGACGGATTTATCTTTAAAAGGATCCTTAAATTTCCATGCCTTAAGGTGGACAATATTTGTCCCTTTGCACCTTAAACTAGTCTTTTCACGGGTTTATCGTGTCTCAAGTTGGTAAAACATTCGGAACCTTGTAACACCTTGAGATTATTTTCAAGGGGGGAGCGTTACACGATATCCTATTAAAGCTTCAAGTTGGTCAAGCATTCGGGACCTTGTAACACCTTGAGTTTATTTTCAAGGCGGGAGTGTTACACGGTATTCTAGTAAAGCTTCTTGGTTAAACATTCAGGACCTTGTAACACCTTGAGGTTATCTTCAAGGCGGGAGCGTTACATGGTATCCTATTAAAGCTTCAAGTTGGTCAAGCATTCCGGACCTTGTAACACCTTGAGTTTATTTTCAAGGCAGGAGTGTTACACGGTATTCTAGTAAAGCTTCATGGTCAAACATTCAAGACCTTGTAACACCTTGAGGTTATCTTCAAGGCGGGAGCGTTACATGGTATCCTATTAAAGCTTCAAGTTGGTCAAGCATTCGGGACCTTGTAACACCTTGAATTTATTTTCAAGGCGGAAGCGTTACACGGTATTTTAGTAAAGTTTCATGGTTAAGCATTCGGGACCTTGTAACACCTTGAGGTTATCGTCAAGGCGAGAGCGTTACACGGTATTCTAGTAAAAGCTTCAAGTTGGTTAAGCATGCGGGACCTTGTAAAACCTTGAGGTTATTTTCAAGGGGGGAGCATTACACGGTATTCTAGTAAAGCATCAAGTTGGTTAAGCATTCGGGGCCATGGAACACCTTGAGAGTTTTATTTATTTATTTTTTTAAGGCATGGACGTTAAGCACATTTTTATGTGATAAATCCTTCCATTATGTAGCCTCCATAAAATATAAAATTCCTTTTGCTGATCTACAAAAAAAAAAAGTGAAGGAGAGATTGTTACCCGTCAAGATGTTTGAGACTCGAAAGGTATTAAATCTTGAATCTTGGATGTGTTGTAGACCTTTATGTCTAGATTAGGAATCACCAAGTGGATTCTGATTTCGCTGTTCCTACGTCAAGACACGAGATTTTTAGTAAGTCACACAAATCTGAAAATTTTTAGCATGGCAGAATCTAGAGCTAACTTCAAAAAATCATCTAGAAAGATTCTGAAGGTTTTGAAATTTGACTTTTGGACATGTTAGAGATCGGAAAATTTAGTTTATGAAAAATCAAACGGTTAATGATTTTGATTTTTCTACAATGAGATATGAATTTTCTATGACGAACATGTCAGGCTGTAAAAAAGTGACGAATTTTTAGCATGACAGAATCTAGAGCTAACTTCAAAAAATCATCTAGAAAGATTCTGAAGGTATTAAATTTAGAATTTTGGATATGTTAGAGAATGAAAAGTCTAGTTCTTGAAAAATAAAACGGTTCATGATTTTAATTTTTCTACAATGAGATATGAATTTTCTACGACAAACATGTCAGGCTGTAAAAAAGTGACGAATTTTTAGCATGACGGAATCTATAGCTAACTTCAAAAAATCATCTAGAAAGATTCTGAAAGTATTAAATTTTGAATTTCGGGTATGTTAGAGATCGTAAAATCTAGTTTCTGAAAAATCAAACGGTTCATGATTTCGATTTTTCTACGATGAGATATGAATTTTCTATGACAGACATGTCAAGCTGTAAAAAAGTGACGAAAATAAATAAAAAAGAAGGAAAATTACCTTGAGTATGCCCTTTTCGTCGTAGGCTCACAATCTGTAATTGAAGATAAAATTGTGGAGACAATGTATCTATTTATAGATGTCATGTGGTGGGATAAATTCCTTCTCCTAGTTCAATTACAATTTCTTTTTGGCTTGAGCAATAAACATATATATGAATATGAAATTGAGTAGGATTACAATTCCTAGTTCAATTACAATTTCTTTTTGGCTTGAGCAATAAACATATATATGAATATGAAATTGAGTAGGATTACAATTCCTAGTTCAATTACAATTTCTTTTTGGCTTGAGCAATAAACATATATATGAATATGAAATTGAGTAGGATTACAATTCCTAGTTCAATTACAATTTCTTTTTGGCTTGAGCAATAAACATATATATGAATATGAAATTGAGTAGGATTACAATTCCTAGTTCAATTACAATTTCTTTTTGGCTTGAGCAATAAACATATATATGAATATGAAATTGAGTAGGATTACAATTCCTAGTTCAATTACAATTTCTTTTTGGCTTGAGCAATAAACATATATATGAATATGAAATTGAGTAGGATTACAATTCCTAGTTCAATTACAATTTCTTTTTGGCTTGAGCAATAAACATATATATGAATATGAAATTGAGTAGGATTACAATTCCTAGTTCAATTACAATTTCTTTTTGGCTTGAGCAATAAACATATATATGAATATGAAATTGAGTAGGATTACAATTCCTAGTTCAATTACAATTTCTTTTTGGCTTGAGCAATAAACATATATATGAATATGAAATTGAGTAGGATTACAATTCCTAGTTCAATTACAATTTCTTTTTGGCTTGAGCAATAAACATATATATGAATATGAAATTGAGTAGGATTACAATTCCTAGTTCAATTACAATTTCTTTTTGGCTTGAGCAATAAACATATATATGAATATGAAATTGAGTAGGATTACAATTCCTAGTTCAATTACAATTTCTTTTTGGCTTGAGCAATAAACATATATATGAATATGAAATTGAGTAGGATTACAATTCCTAGTTCAATTACAATTTCTTTTTGGCTTGAGCAATAAACATATATATGAATATGAAATTGAGTAGGATTACAATTCCTAGTTCAATTACAATTTCTTTTTGGCTTGAGCAATAAACATATATATGAATATGAAATTGAGTAGGATTACAATTCCTAGTTCAATTACAATTTCTTTTTGGCTTGAGCAATAAACATATATATGAATATGAAATTGAGTAGGATTACAATTCCTAGTTCAATTACAATTTCTTTTTGGCTTGAGCAATAAACATATATATGAATATGAAATTGAGTAGGATTACAATTCCTAGTTCAATTACAATTTCTTTTTGGCTTGAGCAATAAACATATATATGAATATGAAATTGAGTAGGATTACAATTCCTAGTTCAATTACAATTTCTTTTTGGCTTGAGCAATAAACATATATATGAATATGAAATTGAGTAGGATTACAATTCCTAGTTCAATTACAATTTCTTTTTGGCTTGAGCAATAAACATATATATGAATATGAAATTGAGTAGGATTACAATTCCTAGTTCAATTACAATTTCTTTTTGGCTTGAGCAATAAACATATATATGAATATGAAATTGAGTAGGATTACAATTCCTAGTTCAATTACAATTTCTTTTTGGCTTGAGCAATAAACATATATATGAATATGAAATTGAGTAGGATTACAATTCCTAGTTCAATTACAATTTCTTTTTGGCTTGAGCAATAAACATATATATGAATATGAAATTGAGTAGGATTACAATTCCTAGTTCAATTACAATTTCTTTTTGGCTTGAGCAATAAACATATATATGAATATGAAATTGAGTAGGATTACAATTCCTAGTTCAATTACAATTTCTTTTTGGCTTGAGCAATAAACATATATATGAATATGAAATTGAGTAGGATTACAATTCCTAGTTCAATTACAATTTCTTTTTGGCTTGAGCAATAAACATATATATGAATATGAAATTGAGTAGGATTACAATTCCTAGTTCAATTACAATTTCTTTTTGGCTTGAGCAATAAACATATATATGAATATGAAATTGAGTAGGATTACAATTCCTAGTTCAATTACAATTTCTTTTTGGCTTGAGCAATAAACATATATATGAATATGAAATTGAGTAGGATTACAATTTCTAATTGAATTATGATTTCCTTTTGGTTTGGGCAATAAACCATATATAGGAATATGAAATTGAGTAGGATTACAATTGTTAATTCAATTATAATTCATTTTTAACTAAGGTGAATTTAGTAACCGGTTAATGCTTCAAGCCTAGTCTCTAAAAGATAAAATATCTCGACAAGACTTGAAGCAGGGGATATTTGTAATCATTTAAAATATTAAATATAAATTTATAAAATAATTCGGATATTATTGAATTCATAAATATATTAATCCAAATAAATATTGTGGATTGATATAATTGACTTAAATATTTAAGTCCAATAAATACGGATTTAATTGAAGTCTAAATTAATTGATTTGGGCTACATTGGATGAACCCAATTTGTTAAACTCAATCCATCTCATTCTAGAGCCCATCTTGGCGCCACGTGTGCAGATGATGTGGCATGCCAAGTCAAATAAGAAAACAATAGAATCATGACATGTGTCAAAGATGACAAGCCCGCTCCATAAAGCCCATATGCCATGTCACTTAAATCTGATTGGCTGAACGGAATCCTATTCCAATCGCAACTCCTCTATTCTAAAACTATAAATAGGGGTCCTCATAATTCAGAAAAGAGACAGAAAATTCTAAACAAGAAGCTAGAGAAACTCCGTGGTACAAACGCCATTTAATTCTCTACAAAGCTACAAGTTTAAGAATTCAAGCATTCAAGTTCAAGAACGATCAAGATCAAGACCACCGAATCAAGATTAAGCTCGAAGCCCTTGAGTTCAAATAAAAGTCAAGATCAAGATAAAGTTCAAGTTCATCATAGATTCAAGAACAAGCTTTAAAGCCCTTGAATTTATATTTGAGAAGGCGAATTCAGAGGAATTATAGAGATTGTAACACTCGCATTTGAAATAATAAAATTGATTGTTGCTATAATTTTCCGTTCTTGATTATTGTTTTCTCGACGCGAATTTTATTGTCTAAATATATAACTCACTTTTTTTAAGTTAATTTTATTAAGAATGACACATTTTTATATTAAGTAATTATTTAACTATGAAATAATTATTTTACCCTTAAGGAAATTATCTATAGTCACACAAACATCAATCACTTATTTTAAAAAATAAATTTTAAAAATTAATTATTAAAAACTCTATGTTAAATTAAACTAATTACATAAAATGGGAAGGATGAAGATCAATGTTTCAATTTGAGGTGGAAACAAATTTCAAAAGGCTCACAATTCAATCCTCCCTCTACTTGTGTTTCGACAAGAAACACTCTTTTTAATTTTGGGAAAAAGGTTTGAACTAGATCTGAATTTTGGTCAAAATTGATGTAATAATCTCAAACTTTGAACATGATCACTATTATTTTCACTATTAAATATTGTCTTTAAAAGGTATATATGTGCCCACATGGATAAATTATTATTCGTAATAATGCAATATTTATGATGTCCACGTGAGCACTTGTATACCTTTAAAATATGCTTTTAAATAGTGCAAGAATAAAATGTCCTTCCAAATTTTTGAAACGCTACTACAATTTCGATCAAAATTTTAATATATTTAAAACTTTATTTCCTTTAATTTTTATTAAGTTAATAGTTGGAATGTACCACAGTTTTTAAGAATAATATTTTAATTAAGGAAATAAATCACATATTGTTTTCAATTATTAGTCTTTTTATTATTTTCAAACTATCTTATTAAAAATAAAAAATAATTTTCTTAAATTTTAATTTAATTATTTATTTTAAGCATAGAAAAATATATCTAACATTTCAATATGACTGGAGTATCAACTCTCCGTCCAAAAAGTAGGACATGGGAATACTAAAGGTAGAAGTATGGTTTTTCAAATTTCAACATGCTCACACATGCAAAAAAAAGCGAAAAAAAGTATAGCTAAGGGTGTAATCCGTTTATTTCATGTTAATCGTATCATATGATTTGTTTATATTATTAAAAATAATTTTATTAATTAAAAAGATAAAAAGAAATTAAATTCTTTTTCTATGTCAACGTTGTAATACAATTGAAGATGGCAAATTAAAATGACAATAAAAATAAAATAATTCATCTGGAAAGGCAAGATAAAACAGAAACAAGAATTACATAGCAAAAAGAGACTTTCATATATAGTCAATCAAAAATAGTCTAATTACTCTCATAGCTATAATTTCATAATTAAAATCCGTAACTACTTGTTATACAGAGGAGAGAGGCAGGGAGATTGTGAGAGAGGAGAGAGGTGATCGAAAGAGGGCAAACAGTGGGAGAGAGGTGAATTACATATGTATATCAGTTAGATAATTATATATCATACATATATATTTGTATATATGGCGAGTGAGATTGGGAGGGGGATGAGAGATGCGAGCGAAATTAGGAGATGGAGGAGAAAGGCGAGCAGATTGGGAGAGGGAGGAGAGAAACGAAAGAGATTGGGAGAGAGAGGAGAGAGCTTAGCGAGAGAGGGTAAAGAGTGAGAGAGAGGTGAATTGTATATGTATATCAATAAGATAATTATATATTATACATATATATTTGTATATATGACAAGCGAGATTGGAAAAGGGCCGTGAGAGGAGAGAGGCGAGTCAGAGAGGGCAAAGAGTGAGAGAGAGGTGAATTGTATATGTATATCGGTTAAATAATTTTATATTACACATATGTATTTATATTCATGGCGAGCGAGATTGGGAAAGAGACTTTATTTTTTTTAGTAGACATTTATGAATTAAATAATTATAACATATACAGTGTAATCATATCAGTGAAGTTTAGATATGATAGGATGTAAGTGGAACTTATAAAGTAAGAATATAAATAACTTTAATTCTCAATGAAAAAATAATATAAAATTAGAATTATAATACTTAAACTAAATATTTTTAAAAATTTATATGATGATATAAAAAATTGTTTTACCAAATTTGATATGTTGACATAATAATATAAAAATAGTACAAGTTTGATTTGTTGCGCTGCTTGAAATTTAAAGAAGATATCAAAAAACGAATTTGATCTTTTTATAATACGATAATAGATTTGCATATTACAAAGCGTTTGACCAGTTAGGAGACTTTAGGATATTCAATAATTATAGAATGAAAAATTTAATAGGGGAAAGAAAGGTAAATATAAGAATATACTAACGTGGTTCATGATAATCGTTAGGATATAAATGAGAGGACAAAATAAATAGTCCTTTAAAAAACAATGTTACAAATTACAATTAACTAAATACTATTCTATTTCTCAAATATTATAAAAATAACCTCACTATAAATAAGGTAAAAAATTTATCATAAATTCTATTCAAAAATATATTTTAAATTTATCAATGTACATGAGATTTTTTAAAAACTATATATAGAATACATATTAAGAAAAATTGAGGCCCAAATTATTATTTTAGTGGCTTTATGATCGAGCTAGCCCTGATTAATTTATAGACGGTAAAAAGTAAGTATAATATACATAAATCACAGCGTAGAAAGTAAATTTTATCATATCTCTATTGTATTTCTAATTACAATAATTCCTTGAAATTTGTACGTTCCACATACATATGTTACCATCAATATACACTAATTCTAATACAAGAAAAATCCTTCTATTGCGCTAAAAAGGAGAACAAAATCTTTTTTATTGCTCTTAAAAAAGAAAAGAAACATATAATAAAATATCAAATTCATAATTCACTCAATTACGTTGTTTTTACTGCTAACAATCTCTCCCAAAGCATACAATTTCAAAAAATTGAAATTTCAAATTTCTTCTCCCATATTATCAAAAATCTTTTCAATTTCGATTCGAAATCATTAAAAATTGAGTTGATACATCATGAATATATCTATTTTATGGCAACATTCAAGAATCAGAGAAAGTGAGGTGAGTTATGAACGATATATAAGTGATGGAGTAGTTTTTAGAGAAAATATTTCTTTTGTGAATGTTGAATTAACAATTGCAACTTGGAGATCGATCAGTTGAGGAAAATTTGGAGATCCGATACATATAGAGACGATCGTTGCTTTACCCCTATACGAAGGTTTGAAGATCCTCTTGATTTTCATTCAAAATTATCAAAAAAAAAATTGAGATTCAAAATTCTTCTCCAAATTTATAGAAGATCCTTTCAATGTTAATTCAAAATTATCGATCTTTTTTAGATTCAAAGTTCTTCTCCCAGTTTATCCAAGATCCTTTCAATTTTAATTAAAAATTATCGAAACTTTTGAAAATATACATAATGAATATCTTCGTTAGTCTGTACCTGGAGGTGTAGAAACATGAGCTGAAATTCACAATATATCTACTAAGCATGATACAACACACAAAAAGGCTGGAGAGGTGTTGAGCACTCGATTTTTTTATATGTGATCTCGCGATGGATATATTACTCATGATATATTCCTATTTTTGAAATATCTAGTAAATTGTAAAATATTGTAACCCTACCTGATACATTTAAGTAGTAAAGGTTGTCATAAGGTGTTTGACTTTAGATCTACATTATCGTGTGGTATTTAGTACATATTAGATACACGTAGTGTTAATTTGTATAAACGTATTACAACAAAAAAATGAATTTATTTTTTTAGATGAATATATTACTCATGATGCATTATAATTCCTAAATTATTTAGTAAAATTCTAAATATTGCAATCTTACAAATATATTAGAGAAGCATATATTGCTTGTAAGGTGTTTGATTTTAAATAGAAAGATTACTTTGTGATAAATATTAAGTATCATATACATGTATTGTTAATTTGTATGAATGTATCATTGCAAAAGCATGGATATATAGCAGCAATTTGTAAAAATGAATCATGGCCATTAATGTGTATCAGATATGTGTGATTGAAAAATTGCATATCTTGTACAATCAAATTGCACATTGTGTACAGAGGAAATAAAATTGAAAACTACTTGATGGGATTGAAAAATATTACTGATAAATTATAGAGCTTGATATATGGAAAATGATATACTGTGCATTACTTATATATCAAGTACGTTTGAATTGAGCATGAAACATACTAGTCGAATTATCAACAATATTAGGTTACATATCGGTATCATAAACACAAATATGATACATTGCATTAAAATTTCTAGTCGAATTATTAGTAACATTAGATTATGTATCATTATAATAAATATAAGGAAAAATGCATAAGAACGCCTCTAACCTATGCCCGAAATTATAAAGACACACTTATACTATACAAAGGCCTATTAGCCCGTAAACTTATTTTATAAATAACTTTTTATCCCTTTTTGGCTACGTGACCCTATCTTGCGGGCCCAACGCGTGTTGACATTTTTTTGCAAGCTAGTATCACGTAGGCCAAAAAGGGTAGAAAATTATTTATAAAATAAATACATGGGGGTAATAGGACTTTAGTATAGCATAAGTGTGTCTCTGGAATTTCAGACATAGGTTGGGGGAGAGGGTACTTGTGAATTTTCCCTAAATATAAACATGATACATGCATAAAATCCACTAGTTCACGTATTAGCAACATTAAATTACGTATCAGTGCAATAACTATAATCATGATACATTACATAAAACTCACTAGTCGAAGTATCAATAACATCAGGTTATATATAAGTATAATCAATATAAACATGATGTATTGCATAAAATACAGTCATTGTATTCGAAAGCTAAATTAAGAAACAAAATGAACTAGATATATTGAGACTATATATTTACATTTATTAGCAATGACAGTGATAATTCATATCCAATCATTTTCTCTTTTTTTGAACGTTTTTTTCGCAATTGATTTATAGTCCGAATATATATCCTTTTTCAACTTTGACTTCTATAATCTCATATCCATTATGAATAATGAATTGTTTCTTTTGTTTTGATCTATTTTGAGTAAAATTTTCATCGTCAGAATAAATATGCGACTTACATTATCATCAATTGTTGAAACTATTTGGATAATTTTCATCGTCAGAATAAATATGCGACTTACATTATCATCAATTGTTGAAACTATTTGGAAAATCTTAATACCAAAATATGGAGCATCATCCATATTTATGAGGAAATTGATGAAAAATAAAAAATAATAATAGAAAATTGCAGAGAAGTAGAATGGAGAAGATGAAAACTGCATATTCTATGATTTGAAATTAATTGACTTGAAAGAGACACCTTTAGAAATCCAAATTGGGATGAAAAATGTAATTGATTAGATTATGAGAGTGAAATAATGAAGAGAATGAAAAAATAAAAATAGGAGTTAAAAACGTGGGTTTGTAATGTTGGATAATCCGGACGAGTTCGAATTTTGGAAAAATAAAGAAATTTTTATACTATTTTAAAATTGTAGGAAATAATAAAAAATACGATAAGTAAATGTGTTTATATAAACTTTTTTTCGAAAAAAAAAATAAATTTCAACCAAAATGGTTGCATGTCATGTAATGTTTGGATATTGTATAAATATAATACAATCACATATATAATATATAACTATATATCAGAGATATATATTCATCCACTACACTAGTTCCTTTATACCTTGTTTCGAAATGATGTACCTTTTAAAAAAAATTAATATTATTTATCTTTAAAATATTTTTTATTTTACTTTATATTTAAAAGTGGTTACATATGCTCTACCTTTATCTCTTTTTAATTGTCAAATTTTGACTTTTTGACTTATTCCTTTTTACTTGTCATTTTTGATGAATCAAGAAAAGTCAATATATTTTTTTAATCTATTATACCCTCAATTTTATTTACAGAGTTATTATTTTTTTTAAACAGATAGAACCACTTTAATGAGTAAAATGATTTAGATAAATTACTAGAGATAAAATGGTAAATACACTGTATCAATTATTATTTTCTTAACATGTGTGTCAAGTCAAAATGAACAAGTAAATAAGAATAGAGAAAGTAATAAATGTTAGACTGAGTTATTTTAAATAGAAAATTTTAATTCAAATATTTTTATATTTTTATTTTTTCTACAACTCATAGTTGCGGAGAACTTTAGCAATAAAGTATCAACAAGAAATATATAAATCTATTCCGTTTGTTCCTTGAGTTGGACGATCAATCGTTAGTGCTGCCGTCATATCTTAGGAACATATTTTAAACCGTTCACATAATTTTGAGCCACTTGTGTATTTATGGATTAGATAATATTTTTGCTAAATATGAATTGCCAAAAAGTTCGAGAGAAAACGAAATGAAAAATTTATTATTTTAATCATGATTAGGACCTTACTTTGAACAATTGAATTCTAGCATATAATTCTTAACTATGACATATGCATGGAATAACAGGGAGGAGCCTCATTTATATATATCAGGCGGTGCCAACTAAGGTAAAAAAGGTTTGATATTCTCTTCAATGAAAAAATTATACAATTGAAATTATTATGATGTTGTGTTTTGTTGGTCTGGCATTTTAATATTAATAAAATTATATTATATGTCACATTATCTATCATGTTACGTATATTGGTAGACATTAAATTTGTGCCTCTTTACTCTCATCTATTATGGAAGAAAGTGGTCATTAGTTGTTAGTCTTATGTAACCACCAACTCTTTATTTCACAAATTGTTCTCTTTTTATGTCTTTTAATTAGTGTCGGCAAAATGAGCTCATATTTTGGTAACCCGTCCGACCCCCAATATTTAATGAGTTGGTGAGTGACCTTTCATATGGGTAGAATATGGGTCCTTCTCATCGATGGACTCCTAAGTATACGTATTCAACCCATAAAATATGGATAATATGGGTAAAATATGATAGCCAAATAAGTTAAACTTCTAACTTTTATTCATTCAGAATTCATGATATTACCAAAGACTCCCTCTGTCCCTATTTAATTGTCCACTTTAAAATTGTCACACATATTAAGACACCAATAATTATCATAGGTTAGTTACAATTTTACCCGTAACTTAAAAGATTATGCAACTCATTAAGTATAATAAATGCATTTTCTGATTCCAAACAACATGCATTCCAACTTAATAATACTAGAAATTTTCTTGAATTAAATATGGGCATATTAGGAAAAAAATTATTGTCTTTTCTTGATTTGTTAAAATGGACATGTAAATAGGAACAAATATAAAAGGAAATATAGATAAGTAAATAGAATATAGACAAGTAAATAGGGTCAGAGGGAGTATATTGTTACTTCTCTTCCTTTTTATGTTATTCTATTAAACTAATTACTTTTCTATATAAATGAAAATGTGAAGTCTTTGGTCCTCCAAAAGTATCTATTTTAAATGTACATTTCTTTTGTTGATTATATTTATATTTTTTATTTGTTTTATTGTATATTGAATTATAAATAATAGTGTGAAATAAGCAAATCATGTACTAATATTGAGATTGCTTAAAGTGCATTAAATATGTTTTAGGATGTATTTGGTATGAAGGAAAACATATTCACCCCTACCCTCGCCCCCCTCCCCACCCCCCTACCAGCC
>NC_028637.1:52711724-52771380 GCF_001406875.1 Solanum pennellii
TCTCCCACCAATCTCATACCAGCCCCCTGCAATGTTTAATTTTTTTTAAAAAAAATAATTTCAACTTTAAAATTTTATTTTTTTACCCCTACCCTCGATCCTCCTCCCCTCCCCCACTAGAACCCCCCTCCCCAACTCCGAAAAAAATTTAAGTTTTTTTTTATACTTTTATGATACAATAAAACTAAATGAAGCATTTTAAATATATTTCATTTCACAGAAGACTAATATTTTTTTCTAGGTAAAATATGAGCAAACTAGTATTTTACCCGACTCATTTGTTAGCCAATCCATTTTTACCCATATCACATATGGGCGGGTTGATTTATTACCCATTTTATGTTGATTCATTTTTAATCCGGCCAAATTTGACTCAACCCGCCCATTTGCCACCACTACTTGTTACTTATGTAACATTTGAGTCATTCATTTGACAAATTTACAACACACTATCTCCTTATTTATTGTAAGGAAAAATTCATCACCTATAAATAGTATGGTCGGCTAAAAAGATGAGTAATATTCTATTGAAATAAGTATAGTGAAAGAGAAAGTTGCGACATAGAAAAATATTTTAATTAGTCTTTAACTATTTTCACTATACAAAAGAGAGTATTTATATGTTGAAGGAAAGTGTTATTTTTGTGGAGCTTTGGACTCTTCAACTAATTCGAAGTTGCTTGAGTTGTACGCGTTGTTTGATTATCGTATCCCGGAGGGGACAAGTAAAAAAATATATTACTGGATCGGTATAAATTATGCCACAGTGGGCTTGAATCTCCTTAAAAAAAGCGACATATCGACGCCTCAGCCTAAAAATTTATTTATATATTTTGTCATTTTATTTCAATCGTAATTTATTATATTTATAATATATTACACCAACTTATTTCATTTGACTTTTTCATGCGGTTTATTTTGTATACTTTAAACCTTCAAAATAAAAATTCTAACACTACATTTTTGGGGAAACAAGAAGAAAGTGGACAGCTGAGGTGAAGAAATTATGGGCTATTAAAGAAGATTGAATTTGCGGGGAGAGAGGGAGAACATGATCAAACACAGTAAAGTGCATGTGTTTTTGATGGAGCCCATTGAATGTACGGTGTATTCTTAAGAAAATTATTTTCCTTAAGTATCCGAGGTTAATAGAATATATTCTCCTACTATAGAAAGATCTTACTTACCAATTTATTGGTATCAAAAATCATGGTGTCAGCGAACTATTCAACGACATTAAAGTACATTTAGAATACTAGATTTAGTAGTTTTAGAAGAAGTCAAGAAAGTTGGTTCTCTTAAAATTTGAGGAAAGCCTTCTATTTATAGACGTCGAATGGTAGTTTGATATGATGCTGATTGTGCCTTATCCAAAAGATCACAATCATTTAGAAAAGTCACATACTTTCGGAAAGATCATAACCTTTCATAAAAGTCGCATTTTTTCATAAAAGTCACAACTCTTCATAAAAGTCCTAACTCTTCAATCTTCATCTTTCCATTCACACATTTTAAAATCCAACTGTTTGATCAACATGATGTTAGAAACAAGATACCCCCTCCATTCCTATTTATATTTCACCAATGTAAATTTCACGCGCATTAAGAAACTAAGTAAGTTTATTACTCTACCCTTATTGAATATTTTTGAAACTCAAAATTTTCAGTCAATGAATATAAAATTAATTTATTTTGATTAATTAATTTAACCAATAAACGTGAATCATTTACTTAGTTTTTCTAAATTTGTCTAGTATATATTTTCAAAACCAATAAGTCATAAGAATAAAAAAGAAACAATATGATAATTTATGCATTGACTTTAAGAAATGACAAGTATTATAATCTATGGACCAATTATACATAGAAAATGATAGACATATAAAAAGAAACTATGGGAGTAACAGAAAAATTGTGGACTTGAAGTAAGCGAGAAACTTATTTTTAATTAAATACGTTACTTCAGAGAATGGTTTATATTTAAAGAAATCAAAAAATGAAATGTGACACGGCCTTTGCTCAAGCCCAAGTTATTACAGCAAATACAACACTTAGACATAATGTATAAAGAATATAATTTTTTTGAAATTTCTAACCTAAAATAAATTCAAGATATTTATGTGACTAGTAAATATTTCACTAAAACTAACCAAAAGATTTGAATATTAAATATTTCTAAGTATAAAAATATGACATTTATTTTTGAACAGGGGATATCACATGAATTACCATAGAACGAGTATGTACTGAAGGTAAGCTAGTTAGGCTTTCATTGACAAATGACTAGCCGCACATTTATTCAGTATATGTTGAATTAGTCGCAGAAATTGCCATCAGGCCAGGTTTTCCTACCGTCAAATATATATTCAATCAACTCTAAATTTTCTATTTTCTTTGTTGAAAGTCCATTCTTGAGCACTCCATAAAGAAATTCATCGTTAATGAGAGAGTCAGAATTCTTAAAACATATATCCGTTCCATCAAATAAATACATTAGAAAAATTATTCCTTCCATCAAATATATTCAATCTACATTTTTGAAACCTAATTAACTCATTTGTTTTTCTTCGAAAGCATGAAACTTATGCTTTCCACCTTTAGTATAGAGGTTTGACTTAGACCTCTATAATAGTAATGGTGTAGTCAGAAGTTCCACAATAGATGTTAGAAACATAAACAACTAAAATCACATGGAAGTCATGATCATGTGTCAACACACATATTTATTTATGTACACTAAACAATGTAATTATTCGATGAAACAACTTAAATCATATGAAAGTCATGATCATGTGTCAAAACACACATATTTATTTATGTGACTAAACAATATAATTTTTCGATGAAACAATATCCCTCACGTAGGTAAATTGGGAGCATATTAAAATTCAAAACATGTGCAAGAGGCGTGTATGGTGCCTTAATAACCTCCTCAAAAAATTCTAAGGGGATGGATTGGCCCATTGCTCTACGTACAACTTAATTAACATTCAACACATTTGTTTTTAATGACATTCAACACGTAGTCCTGACAACTTCGCAAAACATTGCATGCTTGAAACTTTTCATTTCATTACAACGCTCGTCGCATTAAAAGAGACATTTAGTGGAGTAAAAATTTGCCTTTCAGATGTTGTTGCAAAAATATTTAACGTTAATTAATATGTTAAATTTATTTTATTTAAAATTGCTAAAATATATTCATATTTATATTGCCAATAAATATAATATAGCGGCAAGTATAGTGACTAAGTCACCATTTTAAATTGGGATAATTGTATATAATAGCAAACTAATAACCTAAAATAAATGGAGTAACTACGATTTGATTTAATTGTTCTCCATATCAAATGTTAGCCAAAGTTTGCCAGTCGCCTCTCTCCCAAAAATCTCGCTCGCCACTCTCCCTCTGCTCGCCTCCCTCGCTTTATACACAGAAGTGTATAAATTGTGTTTCTTTTTTGTATAAAGCGAGAGAAAATTGTATATACACATGAAAAAATATATATCTTCGTGCTATACACTTAATTATACAATTTACAAACATTTTACTTCAATTCAATTGTAGACAAATGCAAATTTTATACAGATATTGCAGCGAAAAAGGCCAACGAATTATACAATTGTGAATTATACAATTGCAGCGAAATACAATTTTCTCACGCTTTATACAACAGAAGTGTATAAATTGTGTTTCTGTTTTTGTATAAAGCGAGAGAAAAACATATATGTTCTTCCTATACACTTATAATTATACAATATACATACATTTTACTTCGATTCAATTGTATGCAAAACAAATTTTATACAAATATTGCCGCGAAATAGGCAGCGTATTATACAATTGCGCATTATACAATTCCAGTGAAATAGGATAGCAAATTATACAATTGCAGCGAAATAGGCCAGCGAATTACACAATTTAGGCCAGCGAATTATACAATTGTATATGTATAGTGAATTAATTATACAGTTATACGTTTTCTATGGAGCGTAATTGTGCAAACTTTGCTATAACATACAAATATAAATTTTTTGTTTGATATATGTGAAAGTTGCCCTTTCAAATTTGATTACCATTTTTGGATTATGTTGAATCGTATCAAATTCATTTTAAAGAAACAAGAAAAAATATTTTCTTTTGTTTAATTTAAGTTCAACTCTTTAAGTTTACTAATATATTAATTAATTAATTCACGTAAAAACTGAAATAATTGAGAAGGAGAAAAGGTTATGAATTAACATGGTAAATAATTAAACAAGACTTGTTAAATAGGCTAGCTTTACAATTAGATTTTAGTTAATACCTCAAATCTCTCAAAGTTATCGATATTGTATTAACTTAGTGTTTAAATTAGGGATAATGCATAAGTACCCCCTCAACCTATGCCCGAAATCTCAGAGACACACTTATACTATACTAAGTTCCTATTACCCCCTTAAACTTATTTTATTAATAATTTTTTATCCCTTTTCTGCCTACTTAACACTATCTTGTGGACCCAACACTGATTGACTTTTTTTTCAAGCTAGTGCCACGTAGGCCGAAAAGGGGTAAAAAAATATTTTTAAAATAAGTTCAGGAGGGTAATAGGACCTTAGTATAGTATAAGTGTATCTTTGGAATTTCGGGCATAGATTAAGGGGGTACTTGTGCATTTTCCCTTTAAATTATGAGGTGTTACTCTTAAACACAACCCACACCTCTCTATTTAGCATATCCTATTTGTATCACACTCTTAGGGTGTCATTAGCATGGAGAAATAATTACACTTTTTTTATAGGAACTTTGAGCCAGAACATCTTAAACTATGAAATGTCGTTTAGTGTAAAGGATAATATTAAATACTAATATAAATAATTACATGGGTGATCATAAAGAAATATTTACACTTTTTTTATAGGATTTTTTAAATAAAGATTTTCATTTTATATTTGGGTAAAGTATCTGAAAAATATTTTTACTTTGATCGAAATTGATGTTACGATACTAAACTTTATGGAAGACCTTTTACCCCCCACCCCACTATTTAATAATGTATTATAAAGGTATATATGTACCCACGTGGACATGTTTTTTTTTCAAAAATATGTTACTATTAATAATGATGCAATATTTATGATGTCCACGTGGGCACATATATACCGAAAATACACTATTAAATAGTGCGGGGGGTGGGGGTGTGTGGGGGGGTAAAAGGTCCTTCCAAAGTTTGGTATGTTACAACAATTTTGATCAAAGTTCAAAAGTATCTAAATCACAATACAAAAACTTATAAAGTCATTCAAAATATGTTTCAAAATCTTGAAAAGCTCATAAAAGAGACCTAAACTAGGCAGTGCGATCTACAAAATAATCCTCTTCATCACTATCATTGTTGGTGTCCTTGGGAGCCGAAGATGTAGTAGGTCGACGAGAGAGCTTCAACACTTGCTCTTTGATTTGTTGAAAAGTCGCACATATACTTTGTTATTTTTCTACTCTTTTCCGCTCAGACTCTGTCAGTGCCGATGTAAGCTTTTCTATTTGAGCTGACATAGTAGCAATCTGAACACTGTCAAGGGCCTCGACTTGACGTAGTGATCAATACCTTGTAAGCCTAACTAAAGTCGTCCTACATCGTCTCGAGAACCTCGACCGTAGACTCTATCCTTGTGTGTCCCCTGCCACTTTTTCTGTCCAGATTTAGTTAGACTGTCCAGGTGTCATGTGGACTGAACTACCTAGATTCTCATTGACGTACTGATTAAACTAATTCTGCATATTAAATTGAAAAATTAACATCAATATATATACATACATATCATAAATATATTCACTATTAATATAGATTATTCATATTAAATAACATACAGAAGTTCGTTCGACCCTTTCCTCCACCCACACATCCGGATCTGACTCATATTCTTTCTTCTAAGCATGGGTCTTCTTGAAAACCTCTGACACAAGGGGAATGCGCCCCATTTCTTTTTCCTATAAATAAAAATGAAATTATATTATAACGATATTAACCAACTAATTATTTATTTAAAATTTTGAATTAAAACTTACCATCTCTCTTGTAATTATTTCAACACTCTTTGCACCTCCAGTATGCAATGAGTCATCCTTAAGACTGCCTCTACGCTTTTTGACTTGTTTGGACATCGCCTTGAATTTATATGTGTTTTAATATTGGTGCAATCAATCTATCACATGAGGCAACATTCAACCCGGACACTTATCAGTATCCCGGGATTTCATTAGCCAGCTAGACAGTCTCGCGGATGTCCTCCTCTCAAATGTACTTGTAATAACCATATTACACTTCGATCCCCAAGTACACATAGTCTGAAAAAACGTTTATCATTAGATAATAAAAAAAATTAAAGGATACTAACATTAATAAATTTAACTAAAAAAATGTGTACCTTGAATTCATTAAAACATCACCTGACATATATTGTTTGGGATCTCACTCCAGGAGTGATAAGGCTGTGTAAATAACCTTCTTACAAGGTCTTTTAAAGCGTGGGCAGAATCCTTTGTATGATGCCACCTGCAAAATACATAATAAACATATTAGTTCATGAATAATACTCTATCTGTTTCAAAAGAATGACCTCCTTTCCGTTTTAGTCTGCTTCAGAAAGAATGGTCTCTTTCTTTTTTTGGTAACAACTTTTCACATGGCATGTTTAAGGCCACAAGATTAAAGGACAATTTTGTACATCTGACATAACTTTAATTTAAGTCCACATGATCAAAAGTCTTCTTTATTTTTTTAAACTCCGTGACAAGTCAAACTAGACCATTCTTCGTGAAACAGAGGGAGTATATTTAAGAAGCTCAAATGAGTAAACTAAAATAATAAATAGATTAAAAAAAACAAACTTACGATGATCCCTCTGGCTCAATCATGACCCTGCCAATCCTGTCCCTCTGTTCCGGTGCTACAATAGACGTCACATCTGGTGTAGGTGTAGGCGATACACAAGGATGCACATAATGTTGAGTCAATGATGTTGTACCGGCCACAACATCGAACTGCTCACTACTAGAATCTCTAATCCTCGTGGCAGATAGCTAAGGAGATGCACCTATGGGAGATGGAGTACGGGAAGCCAATAAGGATCGTGCTCGACGAATAGCTTGTAAAGGTAGGCCGTCGTAGCGTCGTGGAGGCAGTGACTCTGAAGAAGAGGGAGCACTAACTAATCGACGATAATTAGGATAATATTATCGAGGATCCTCCGTACCAAATGGAACAACAAATGAATGAGTATCGTGAGTAATGCGCTGCGGCGCTGAAGGAAGAAATCCCGAAATAACCTCAAAATCTATAGGTCTCCTAAACTTCTTACTTTTAGTCTATTAGGCTGAATAACTTAGAGATGCTCACGACATCTATCATTCTCACCCCCTGATGACATCTACATACAAATTTACCTTGATAATATAGAAAATTCATAAATTAAAAATAATTAGTATTAGGGAAATAAATAACTTACATACTAGATTTCAAGTCTATCATTCTACTTTTATTTATCCTAGCTTGTTTCATTTCCATCATTCTCCCATTCTTCCTCCAAAGTTGTTTCATTTTCATTGTCATTTTTCCTAATCCTCATTTATTTCTTCCTCAACATTTATCATAATCTCATCATCAGATACTTCTTCTAATATATGTTGAGGCTGTTCTAGTGTTGTTTCCAATTCAACACCAACTTGTTGCTGAAAAATTGAAACCTCATTTTGGTACACCACATCTAAGACATTGTCAATTGAAATTCTTCTCATATGTTTAGTATTTATAACAATTCACCAATCAACTTTGTCTTTACGCAATGAATATGGAGCGTAATACACTTCTTTTGCATTTTGTGCAATGATGAATGTTTTATTTCCAGAAAAAAAATATTTTATTGTTTTAGACTTGTTAGAGTCGTCACTTAATTTTTAAAGGAAAAATCAAGAAAAACTTAGTTTCAAATATTTAAACAGGAAAACCTAGAGATAACTTAAAAAGGGTTCGGGGGTTCGTATTTATATTTTAGGAAGGTTTTTACGGCACCTAAAATACTCACTAATGTGATTTTTTGGCAACTTATTTTTAGAGATAAAAAAATATTTAAAGCTTGTTTGAAAGTGAAGTATTATTCATTACCATAAGTGAGATTTAACTTGCATAATTTATTTTAAGCTTATTTATACTTGGTTAATTTAAGTGATTAAAACGAGGTGGCGTCTTGCAGGGATTTGAATTTTTCCAAAACTTAAACTTATAGCAGGTATCGGCAAGAAAAACGAAGGTAAAGTAAAAGGGGAGAGAGAGAGAGAGAGAGAGTTGGGTCCAAATTCGATTTCTGTTCGCCTGGACCGGTATTTGGACCCATTTTATTTTGGGCCTTTGGTCCATTTCCACCTGTCCTAAAATTCTAGAAATACAAAAATGATAAAAGAAACAAGTGCTTAGGCCCAAAAACAATAAAATACAAAATTTAGGAAAATAAATTCGGGCTTCTTGGCCCAAATCTTCAACTTCTCGGTCTTTTTCAAATTCTTTAAACTTAGGGACCTGTACGTCTGTTAAAAAATATGACTAATTGACTTGGAATAGGGAGCTTGATCCTTTACGACTCTTTCTCGAAATGCGAAAGGAAAATTAGAGTTCATGATGAACTCGGGAAATATTTCACATGCAAAACAAAGTAGGGAAAAGGTTAATACATTATTCGACCAACATAAACATATAAGCATACAAAACTTCACTAGGAAGGCATGCAGACACAACAACGAATAAATTAATACATGATTAACACATTTACTGACATTTGAATATGACAATTTTATAGGAGCAATTAAGAGGGTTTAAATAGAAAATTAGCCGCTAACAATTAATGAACCATTATTCTAATGGACATCACATGTACGGAAGGCTGAATCCTACACTGGCAACAAGGAATAAGATTGATAGCTAATAACAATATTTTGAAGATGATTACTCAACCATAAACACAATTATTATCAAGAGGTATTGCAAAAAATTGATTCTCACAGAATAGTTAACTCCTGCCCCAAATTGAGGCATAAAGAAATGAGAGCCAGTGTGAGACCAAAATTTCCAAAGGGCAAAACGAATGCAGTCAGGAACGAATACACAAATTCCTAGAATCCATTCTTGAAGCAACCAGAGAGAACAACAACATAAAACACATAAACATTAAAAGAATAGTAAAATAAAAATAGAGAAAATTGGTAGCCATTTGGCTCAAAAACAGAACAAAGCATATATTCACATGCTCGACTAGACATAGAACTTATTATGGTGTGATTAGAAATAAGCTAAAATTTTCCGTCATGTTAAACGATTATCAAAAATGGAGCAGACATCAACCTTGGAGGGGAGAATTAACTGGAGCAAAAGGAAATCTCCAAAAAAAAAAAAATTTAACAAGAACTCACACGTCATGCAAGGTAAAAATCTAAGGGAAGAGCAAGAAATCAATAGTGACTTTATCAAGGAAACACAACTATACTAACAAAAGAAAAAACATTTAATAGTAACGAGCGAGAAACATGCCAGAAATCAGGTCATCTTACTAGCATGCTCTCCCAACATGAATAGGTATTGCCAACTCAAAGATGAAACTATATGAGCTTAAGAAGAGCTAAAATCTCAGGAAAAAAAAAAGTCCGCAGTAACCAAAAATTCAACTTATTATGGTAGAATAGTATACATGAATCGAACGCTTTCTTCTCAATCTACATGGAAACCTAAACAAAACGGAGAATATACGTAGCATGCTTTCCTATTCAGCTATGAGACAACGAATCGCTAGCGGGTTAAGGGAACAACATGCCAAACAAACAAAAATAACGCCACGAGCATCCACCCATATTTTAAGCAAGTAAGATGAATATAAAAGATCAGAGAAACAAGTTTGGGATAAACATAGGAAACAACACAACATGGAACAGACCAATGACAAATAAAAGAAATACCACCAATAGACAAATGAAATCACCAAAGAATCGCAAGTGCGATATGTAGCTATGTTAGGAACTCAATAACCAACAGTAGCAACAGAAACCCCTAGAACACTGGAAAACGCCATTTTTTAAACATAGAGGACGAGAAATTACTAAGAAGGAGGAGATGTTACCTTTTGAAGTGTAGCAAACCAGGACGCGACGAGCCGGAGAACAACGACCTTCACTACACGAATCCAGACACAGGCAGCGACAAGGAAACCAAAGCAAGATCCTGAGTCTCAAACAAACTCAAAGGAACACTGGCAACAAAGTGATAAAGGGACGTAGACTAAAAGCGACTATCTCCTTTTCTTCTCAAGTACTTTAGTGCATATTTCGATTACTCTGCTTAAGGTATCTGTAATCTTGCCTAAAAAATGTAACTCAAAACTGATACGCTCAAACTTACTTCTCAAATAAGAAGTAAAGCGGTCGCGTCAAGTAAATAACCCAACTAGTGAGGTTGGGATCGTTCCCACGAGGAAAATAGTCTAGACTTAACTTCAACTTGTTTATTACTATTGCTCGGTTGATGACTTCCTTGGAAAGTAAAAAAACATAAAAAGGGGGGTTTGTATTTCCTAATAAGTAAAAATAACTAGCAAAATTGAAAGGTTTGAAAGTTGGGTTTTAATCAGTTAATCAAAGTAACTAGGGTTTACGTGTTCCCCACAGGTTCATAACTCGATAATTCTAACTATAACAATTCTTTCCTAGTATCTTGCATGCAAAGTGATAAGTTATGTATTTCTAAATCCTTGGTCCGGCATCTAGAAAATCTCACTCCGCACCTTGGTCCGGCTACGTGTGTTGCTTTCCTAACCCTTATCTTTACCTCATATTAAGCATCGTATTCGATATTTGACTAAGTTATTACCTCGTACCAATCAATACTAGCCTATTAGATAGTATACACTAAATCTATGTTAATAATTCTTTTCCTATTATCTACCTCCTTGGTCCGGCAAGTAGCATTAAGGCGAGTTCTAACGTTGATCATCCGTTAAAAAGACTTCTAAGCGAAAGAATTATTAATACATGCAAGACACTATTCTAGAATTGTTATTTTAGCTAGGGTTTATCTCATTATTTGCCTATGGTTCCCACAACCCTAGTTATGGAGTTTAGTTACTCATAGCCATAAACACAATATTCAAATATATTAAATAAGAATTCATGTACTTACTTCAATGAGAAAGAATAAAGTCCAAAAGATTGCTTGATTAATCACCAAAAATCACTTGCAAGAATTCTCAAAGTAATCAATAATCTCACGAAAAGTCTAATGATTATCAAGAATCTCACAATACAATGTTTACCAATACGGAGTTTTAACAATCTAAGAGTCTAACTATCAGGTGTCTAACCTCAAAAACGAGGTTTTTCGAACTATTTATAAAAAAACAAAAACCTAATTAAACAAGAATTCTAATTGCTGGAAATCTGCCAAAACGCGGCTGGGTCGACGGACCACGCGACGGACCGTCGTGGTCACAACGGACCGTCGTGGACTCCGTCGTCCCATACTTGTGCAATTTCTTCTGCTGCTCTCTTCATTCCCCTCGACGGCAAGTATGACGGACCGTCATAGGCACAACGGTCCGTCGAGGGTCTTCGTTCCAAAACACTTCAACTCTTGGAATCTGGGTACTGGGATCACTTCTCTGAACTTCACGACGAACCTGCAGGACGGACCGTCATAGCCATGACGGACCGTCACAAGCTTCGTAATCCCACACTTGGTCAGACTTCCCCATCTTCCTTCAGCAGCTGCACTACGTTGCCACCTACGGACCGTCACAAGCACGACGGACCGTCATAAGCTCCGTAGGTGGTCTCTTCTGCATTTTTTCGCTCAAAATCTCCGCATTCAGCTTTGGACAGATTTCCTGCAAAACAAAGAGAAACTTATATCAAAATTAGCACAAAAAGGCTTTCGGACACACTAAACTTAAGGAAAAAGTATTAATTATACCGTGAAACCACGGTATATCAACACCCTCAACTTAAATTCGTTGTTTGTCCTCAAGCGACGCACTATGACTCACTACACAATCTTTGTACAATAGTATCCATGTTTTATCCTTTGCAATCATTTGGCTATCAATCCCGATTAATCTCATCAAATCTATGCATGCTATCACTATTAGGCTTGAATTTTTGTGGGATCAGAACATGACACAGACTCACCATGCATTAACACCTATCCTCTTCAATTTCTCACCGAGGTGCTAACAATTCTGGTATTGCAACTAATGTCCTCACTTTAGAACAAAATCCTCATTTTTCACACAATGATTTCAGTTTGAGTATAAGGATTACTTTTCAACACTCGCTCTCAGAACAAAGTCACACTCATTCATACCTATTGCCATAAGCTTGCCCTTATTTTCACTGCCTTAAGTTCGCTATACAACCCTTAGGATCACGATAGGACTTTTTTAGCTTGTAACATAGGCTCAGGGTCAGGTAGGGTATATTTTTAGGTATACTTTAGTGACTTTTTGCCCTCCTTGACATATCGGCTAAACCTTCCCTTTTTATCATCTTATCTCGCCCAGTTTCTCATATTCTTTCCCTTTGCTCAATTTTCTCTTCTTTCTTCATTTGTGTAAGTGATTTTTTCTTTTTCTTTACTTTTCTTTCAACTAATTTTGAGTCACCTTACTTTTGTTCTTTCTCTCTCTTTTGTTCTTTCAACCCCACTTTCCAGAGCATTCCTCGTAATAGCCACCCTCAACTCATGGCTTTGCCATGAGTCAAGGTACACAATACCCAAAGTTGGGTCAGGGCCAAAACGAAGGTTGTTTACTGCATTAGCCACCCTCAACTTATGCTTTTGGCATAAGCTGAGGTGCACATGTCCAAGGAGGGACCAGGGCCAACACATTGTTCCCAGAAAAGATCAGTTGGGGTGAAAAAGAAAGGTCTATTTTAAGCTCAAATCATTTGGATCAAAGAGGGATTAATTTCATTCGGTTTTTTTTATTTAGGCTAAAAATTGGCTATATTGAACAAGGGCCTATGATCCTTTCCTAATTGTCTATTACAGCTTACTTTTAGCAGGACTAACCAGGCAAGTTCTAGCTCAGTACCAATAGTGGACTATTCAAATTTTCCTCACACTCACTTGACATCTCATCACTATACCAGATTGTCAGACACCTAGTTCGAATTTAAGACTTAGGGTAATGCAATGGTGTAACTCTATTTCATGCTTAGAGCCACACAATTATTAGTTACTATGCCTAGTCATGCATTATTTTCCAGTTTATCAGGATATCATTTTAGCCATCATGCTCTAGAATTAAACTATGTACAAAAGATATAAACATGCCGGTTCAACAGAAAAAGTAATCAGTCTTTTGGGGAAAAAGAACACAGGCAAGAAAACCCCAAAAGAGGATAGTGAATTGGGCTACTCAGACTTCACCCTAACACTCACTATCCATTTACCCCACCCCCAACAAAAAAGCATGCAATTGTCCCCAATGCATAAAAATGTAAATACTAGAGTGGTAGGTGAAGCAAACCTGTGGCGCAAAGCGCCGTCGATCAGCAAGATGGTGGGTCCGGATCCCCGGAACCCACGTCGTCTGCAATCTGAACACCCTCAATGGTGTCCTCAGCAACAACCGCACCTTCAGTAGTGCCTCCTGCTGTATCCACAGTGCGGGAGCTAGACGCCCCAGCCGCTAACTGTGATGCTCTGATCTGGTGCGCCTCCTCCTCAGCAAGTGAGGCTCTCCTCGCAGCCTCCATCTCTCGGCGCTCCTTCTTCCTTGCTCGCGCCTCATCCTCTGCTCGACCCCTACGCCTCTTGGCAGTATCTCGAGGGGGAGGTGGTGGAATTTCTGAAGTAGTAAACAGGGCCGCTAGCACGGTGTCCTCAGCAGGCTCGACAGAAGGGGCCTCAGACTCCGGCACCCTTGCCTCTAGGATCGTGTCGATGTCTGCACGAAGACTGTCGACTGCAGCCTGAAGAGTCGACACATCCACCGGAGGGGCTGGTCGGGCTAACACTCGCAACTCAAACGCATCCAGACGCTGGTTGACCTCAGCAATCTTCCGCTCAGTAAACTGCTGCATCTTCCTCTCTAGACGTGCTTCAGACTCTGTAATCGACTTCTGCATCCACGGCTGAATATGGTGCAGAAGGGTGGCCATTTGTGCCTCTAGTTTCTGGACCCTAGCAAGCGGGACCAGTAACGGTAGAGGGGCTGTGCGAGAGGAGCTCGGGGCTGTGCTACTACCCGGGATAGACTCGACCGGGGTAGTGTCAGTGGATGCCTGTGTAGCTGTGCGGGCCTGGGCTACCGTATCAGCAAGATCATCAGCAAGTGGGGGCAGCTCTGGACGGGGCCCTCTGCGTGGGGCCAACTCATTGGCCTCGTCTCTGATGAGGCCGACGTCAACGGTGCCCTGCGGGGTCTTCAGCTGATCTATGTGCCATATGGGCACACCTGCGGACCTGCAAAGGGCAAAGATCATGCACGGGAAGGGGTAGGTGGTAGTGACCTTGAATGCCCTCTCGTGCATGACTGCCTGGAGAAGCCATGCGAAGTCCACCTCGAATCCGGCTATCATCGCCGCCATCAACACTGCTCGATCCCAGGTAACGATGTTGTCAGCAGCTGTGGGGGAGAGGCAGTGACGGACAAGCAGCCACAAGAACATTGCTGTGAACGTGAGGTTGGCCTTCTTGATGGCCCCCTTCGGCTCAGTCACCCAATCGGCACCCTCTCCATCTACTGACAGGTGCAGGGCCATCCACCTCTTGGTGGTCTCTCTCAGTGATGGCTCGCGCAAGAACTGGCCATCCTTAACTATCTGCCAGCGGTAGTCGAACTCGGCAGTGAGGGGGGTCCGAGAAGCATCAATACTCTCGCCGTATAGAAACCGGCGGATGGCTGGCAAGGAAATGTCAACCTGTACGCCCCGGACTCGGACCTGCTCCAGTGGGGCCTGTTTAGCGGGGGCAGCCCGCCTATCGATCTGTGATCGGAGAGTCGCTACGTAGGATGCGTAGAACTCTCGGACCATTTCTTCGCTGTATCGTCCCAACGGACGTGCTGTCCACTCCAAGCGATGCCTGGTGAAGAGATTGTGGATCTCAGGCATCGTTGGGAGGCTCCCTGTAAGTACCCGCCGCTCCAAAGTGAGTGTTCGAGTCATCACTCCTTTATCAGTCAGGAACATGGCGTCGGAGTAGACTTGAAACTGCCCGTCGACACACCACCGGTTGGGCTGGTCAGTGGCTGGGGTGGGGACCTGAGCTGGTGAGCCGGATGTAGAGTCTGAACTGTCAGCCTCATCAGACGAGGCCGACGCTGCAGCGGTGGCGGGTGCGGGAACCTCAGCAGAGCCAGAGGCTTCCTCGGACCATGATACTCCTAAGGAGCCAGACGCTCCTTCCTCATTTGTGGCTGACCCAGAGGGTGTGCCGGTCAGTGTGCGCTCCTCATCAGACTGGGAGGCAGTGACTACGCCGGACGCCACCTTTTTGGGTGTGGCTTTGGGAGCACGCGCAGCACGGGAAGGGGTGGAAGTGCCTGGGGGCACGTACTCAGGGTCACGCTCATCATCAGAGCCAATGACCATGCGGGCAGACGGGGCGACAGACTTCGATCGCCCGCGTGCGTAGATGCGGTCTTGCTTGGGTGCCATAGTAGATAGTACCTGTAAAGGATCAATATTAGTACGAGTAGTGGCAAACAAGACAAGCAAAACCATACTTAACAAAACATTGAAAATAGTAGGTAATTGCTATAGAAACAGTGGCACACGACGGGCCTGGTGACGGCTCGTCGTGACTATGACGGACCGTCATGAGGTCCGTCGTGTTTTACTTAGACTATGTATATATAGAGAACCCTGAAGGAGAGTCTCTGACTAGCATGACGGTATATGCAGGACGGACCGTCACAGGTACGACGGTCCGTCGTAGGTGTCCGTCGTAGGACACTTAAAAAAAATATGGAGACCCTTAGCAGAGGGGTCTCTGACCGTCATGACGGTCGTGCAGGACGGACCGTCGTGGGTATGACGGTCCGTCACATGTGTCCGTTGAAGGACACTTAGAAAAAGTGAGAGACCCTTAGAAACAGGGTCTCTGACAACCGGAACGGTTGTGCAGGACGGACCGTCGTGAAGACGACGGTCCGTCACATGTGTCCGTTGGGACAGGGTGCTAGGGCTTTTGGAACGGACCCTACGACGGTCCGTCGTGGGTACGACGGTCCGTCATCGGGGTCTCGTTCTGAATAACAGTGACAGAACTGGGGGTACCCCATGCATCCCCGATGAACCCACATGGTCTTGTAGTGTTTTGGACCTATATTTGTCTATCCCAACTACCTAGGAAACTAGCAATGCAAAATCACCTATGTCTAGGGTTGTCAACATGGCAAATTCGAACATTTTGAGCCTAGGTTTAGACATAATCATATAAAGGAAACAATATACGACTAAGAACTAAGCTAATACTAACTAATAAACAAAAATGCAAGATAAATGAGTATAAATTTAGAGACACATACCTTAGAAATGGAGAAAAAGCAAATGGACAATGACTCAGGTGGCAAGGTAGACACCTACAGCAGCAGCTCCGACTAGTAGATGATAATTTTAAGGCTTTGGAGAATTGTGGGGGCAATGATCAGTGGGGGGGAAATGTGGAATTTGAAAAGAGAGGGGAGATGAGAGGAATAATGAATGAATGGGGTGAAAATGAGGGGTTGGGGGGTTTAAACGGTCAGATTTTGAAAAAGGGTCCAGCCGGGTCGGGTCGGGTATAATTCATTAATCACGCGACGGTTCCCCGACGACGGTCCGTCGCAGTTGTGACGACCCGTCGTAGGTTCCGTCGTGTGTGCCCTAATTTCAAAATAGCAGAAAAACGTACCTGGACGACGGATGCATACGACGGTCCGTCGCATGCGCAACGGTCCGTCGTTATATCCGTCAGTGGCTGCTGCAGAGTAGTTTTCTGCAGAATTTCCTGGTGATGTGCCTGCGAATTTAAAAACCCATTAGTAGAAAAATGCTATCCTTACTAAAAAAACGACAAGTATTGGGTTGCCTCCCAACAAGCGCCTGATTTAATGTCGCGGCACGACTGGGGACACTTGATTACTCAGCCTTCATCAAGATGGTTTGCCTCTATTACTTTATTCCCCGATGCTTTATGCCCAAAATAGAGTTTTATTCGTTCTCTATTCACCTTAAACCACACTCCCTCCTTGGCTTTTAACTCAACTGCTCCATGAGGGAATACTTGGGTAATCAAGTAAGGGCCAGTCCATTTGGACTTGAGCTTGCCCGGAAGACGAGGCGACCCAGAACTGTCTACAAGCACCAAATCCCCAACCATAAACTCTTGTTTTGCATTTTCCTGTTCAGTCTCCTTCTTCATCTTTTCTTTGTGGGATATGGCAGATACCGATTGGAGCTCACCACTCTGCCTCATGGTCCTACAAATGTTGAAGGTCGCTTCTTCATTATTCAACCGAAATGTCATCTGTCCCTTCTCCATATCAACTAAGGCTCTACCTGTGGCAAGGAATGGCCTCCCAAGAATAATAGGCACTTCGAAATCGACCTCACAATCAAGAATAACAAAATCAGCCGGAAAGATGAATGACTCCACTTTTACTAGCACATCATGGAGTATCCCTATAGGCCGTTTCACTGTCCGATCAGCCATCAGTAGCCGCATCGCAGTGGGTTTTGGATCCCCCAAACCCAACTTCTTGTAAATTGAGAGGGGCATGAGATTTATGCTTGCCCCCAGATCACATAATGCTTTCGCAAAATGTAATGACCCAACTGTACAAGGGATAGTGAACGCACCAGGATCTTCTTTCTTTTGTACGAGGGATCTAGTAGCGATAGCACTACAATGCTGCAGTCTATCATCATCCTCGAAAGTGACCGATCTTTTCTTTGTGACCAGATCTTTCATAAATTTGGCGTAACCGGGCATTTGTTCTAAAGCTTCTACCAAAGGGACATTGATAGAAAGTTGCTTCAACATAGTTATAAAACGCCGGTATTTACCATCCTCGGTCTTTTTCACTAATCTCTGAGGGAAGGGTGGTGGTGGCCTAGGCATGGGAATTACCTTGATGGGTACTTCTGCATCTTTTCCATTACTTTCCTCTGCTTCACCACTACCCTTTACCACCTTATCATTATCCTTTCTCACATTTTTCTCAGCAGATGGCATAGGTGGGTCAATGGTTTGCCTACCACCCCGAGTAGTAATTGCCATACAGTGCGCATCATTCTTTGGATTTTGGACAGTGTTGCTAGGAAGAGTGCCCGGTTGCCGTGTGTTCACTGTCGCAGATAATTGGGCCACTTGCAATTCGATCTGTTTAATCGAAATTGCGTGTGTATCAACTTTTTGCCCAATACTAGCTAAATCACCCCTTAATTCTTTAATGTGATCATCACTAGCATCGAACCTCCTTATCATTTTGTGCAACATGTCCTCAACTCGCGCCATACTATCTCCACCATCCCTAGGAGTAACTTCACGATTTTGAGGAGGAACATAGGGTCCACTCCTGTCGTTTCTATTACCATAGTTACCCCTGTTGAAGTTGTTGTCGCGGTTGTAGTTTCCATCTCGGACATAATGACCCTCACGGTTGTAGTTACCGTAGTTCCGACCTTGGTTCCCTTGACCTTGGCGCCAATTATCCTGATTTGAGCCTTGGGCGCTTGGTCGGAAACCCCCCATCTGTTCATTTACTGCATAAGTATCCTCCGCATAGTAACATTCATCGCTAGGGGGTGGTGGTTTAGCCAAGTAGTTGACTGCATTTATCTTTTCTGCACCCCCAGTGACATGTTTTAGTACCAACCCAAGCTCGGTTCTCATCTGAGCCATTTCTTCACGAATCTCATCTGTGGCTGGGTTGTGAGTGGACTGCACTGCGAAGGTGTTTCTCCCTGTATCAGACTTCCTAGTACTCCAAGCTTTGTTATTCCGGGAGATTTTCTCTAATTTTTCGGCGATCTCAGCATAAGGGCATTCTCCATAAGATCCACCTGCTATAGTGTCCAACACCGCTTTGTTGTTATCATCCTGTCCCCGATAGAAGTATTCCTTCAGTGACTCATCATCTATACGGTGATTTGGAACACTTCTCAAGAATGAGGTGAATCTATCCCAAGAACTACTAACTGACTCTCCTGGTAGTGCCACAAAGTTATTCACTCTGTCTTTGTGGTTTAGTTTCTTGGAGACCGGATAGTAGCGTGATAAGAAGACATCCCTTAGTTGGTTCCAAGTAAAGATGGAGTTGTATGGGAGCTCAGTGAACCAAATAGCAGCCTCTCCCGTCAGTGAGAGAGGAAACACTCTGAGCCCTATTACATCTAGATCCAAATCAGGCCTCCCCACACAACTTTTACACACTGCCCTTACCTTAGCTATATGGGCATGTGGATCCTCAGAAGGTAGCCCTGAAAACAAACCTCTGGCAGTGAGCATTTGCATCAGACTACTAGTTACCACAAAAGTGTGGCCTGTGGGTAGAGGAGGCAAAACCAGTGGCCCATCGGAATCTGCTATGTTATCATAGCCTCTGTAGTATGCTTGGGGCCGTGGAACGGGATTTTGTCCCCTCTGTTGGTGTTCACCCGGAGCATCGGGTAACAACTGACCATGAACATCAACCGGAGCTGGGATGTTCTGGTTCGGATCATCATCATTTATTCCCAAGTTTCGATTCATATTGCGTAGTGTACGCTCTAATTTGTGATCGTAGGGAAACAACGGTTCTCTTCCTCTCCGTGTATTTGGCATACAAGGAGGATAGTTCTGAAAAGAAATCAAAAACAATAAAACAAAGTAAAATCAAGAAAATATCAACTAAACTATAGTAATAAGTTCAAGTTAATCTAAAAGCTATTTTCCCCGGCAACGGCGCCAAAATTTGATACGCTCAAACTTACTTCTCAAATAAGAAGTAAAGCGGTCGTGTCAAGTAAATAACCCAACTAGTGAGGTTGGGATCGTTCCCACGAGGAAAATAGTCTAGACTTAACTTCAACTTGTTATTACTATTGTTTGGTCAATGACTTCCTTGGAAAGTAAAAACAATAAAAGGGGGGTTTCTATTTCTAAATGAGTGAAAATAACTAACGAAATTGAAAGAGACACTTAACAGCTTTGAAAGTTGGAGTTTAATCAATTAATCAAAGTAACTAGGGTTTACGTGTTCCCCACAGGTTCATAACTTGATAATTCTAACTATAACAATTCTTTCCTAGTATCTTGCATGCAAAGTGATAAGTTATGTATTTCTAAATCCTTGGTCCGGCATCTAGAAAATCTCACTCCGCACCTTGGTCCGGCTACGTGTGTTGCTTTCCTAACCCTTATCTTTACCTCATATTAAGCATCGTATTCGATATTTGACTAAGTTATTACCTCGTACCAATCAATACTAGTCTATTAGATAGTATACACTAAATCTATGTTAATAATTCTTTTCCTATTATCTACCTCCTTGGTCCGGCAAGTAGCATTAAGGCGAGTTCTAACGTTGATCATCCGTTAAAAAGACTTCTAAGCGAAAGAATTATTAATACATGCAAGACACTATTCTAGAATTGTTATTTTAGCTAGGGTTTATCTCATTATTTGCCTATGGTTCCCACAACCCTAGTTATGGAGTTTAGTTACTCATAGCCATAAACACAATATTCAAATATATTAAATAAGAATTCATGTACTTACTTCAATGAGAAAGAATAAAGTCCAAAAGATTGCTTGATTAATCACCAAAAATCACTTGCAAGAATTCTCAAAGTAATCAATAATCTCACGAAAAGTCTAATGATTATCGAGAATCTCACAATACAATGTTTACGAATACGGAGTTTCAACAATCTAAGAGTCTAACTATCAGGTGTCTAACCTCAAAAACGAGGTTTTTCGAACTATTTATAAAAATACAAAAACCTAATTAAACAAGAATTCTAATTGCTGGAAATCTGCCAAAACGCGGCTGGGTCGACGGACCACGCGACGGACCGTCGTGGTCACAACGGACCGTCGTGGACTCCGTCGTCCCATACTTGTGCAATTTCTTGTGCTGCTTTCTTCATTCCCCTCGACGGCAAGTATGACGGACCGTCATAGGCACAACGGTCCGTCGAGGGTCTTCGTTCCAAAATACTTCAACTCTCGGAATCTGGGTACTGGGATCACTTCTCTGAACTTCACGACGAACCTGCAGGACGGACCTTCATAGCCATGACGGACCGTCACAAGCTTCGTAATCCCACACTTGGTCAGACTTCCCCATCTTCCTTCAGCAGCTGCACTACGTTGCCACCTACGGACCGTCACAAGCACGACGGACCGTCATAAGCTCCGTAGGTGGTCTCTTCTGCATTTTTTCGCTCAAAATCTCCGCATTCAGCCTTGGACAGATTTCCTGCAAAACAAAGAGAAACTTATATCAAAATTAGCACAAAAAGGCTTTCGGACACACTAAACTTAAGGAAAAAGTATTAATTATACCGTGAAACCACGGTATATCAAAAACCTCCAGCAATTTTCCCACCAAAGACCCTTAATCCGAAGATCTCTCCTAGTTTCCAACTGAAATTTCCAACTTCAAAGTAACCCCTTTTACTCAAAAAAATTCCCTCAATTGAGCTTTTTTTTGAAGTTGCTCTATATGTTTTCGCTAAGAATTTTGACTAAAAAAAATCTCCCACCTTTTTTTTACCCCCCTCGTCAACCGAGAAAAAGATGTTTTATAGAGGGAGAAAATCTAGTGTTCGGAATTGGGGGTAAAAAGGGTAGAATAGGTAATCCTCAACTCAAACCTCAATTCAAAATTTTTCTTCCCCTGACCGAGGAGCTGCTGCTTTTCTGCGATTTTATCCAGATTTTGGCCAAACATCCAAAAGTTGAAAGGGACGCGAACGGTTCTGCTCAACCTCCCATCCTTGAAGCTTGACGTGGAGCGATCTCGTGCGAGCAAGGATGATTTGGCATGGTTGATGCAGAGAAAAAGGGAGGTGGAATTGCGGAGAGTCGTACGGAGGTAGTACCAAGATGAAAACACTTAAACACAACTACTTTTCTTCTATCTCCGTCTCCACCATGTATCGTCGTGAATCTGTTCTTCGCATCATATCCATTACTTTTGTCGCGTAGCCTAATTATCCGTTGACGCTGTTCCTCCTCTATTTTTGTTATTTGGCATTGTTGTTTTAGCTGGGAACATACACTGTTCTGGGTCTTTGGACCATAAGAGCATGGGTTGGTTCAGGTCAAGGAGAAGATTGGGTTGGGTCGATTGAATTAAAGAATGGACTTAACTAAATTTTGAAAAAAAATTGGGAGATGGATTTGGGAGGGGACATTCAAAGTGTGCGGGGAATTTCTTGAGTATTAAAGGTTGGGAAAAATGAGTTGAGTGGGATGGATTAAAGAATTAGGGAAAATTCCCACGTTTGACTTCTCGTAAAGAGTTGACGATTAATTAAGTTCGGCCAATCTTAATCAATACGAGTTTAAATAAGATCAATTGATGAACTTCCTAATCTTGCGAAATGAAATAATTAACTTAAATTCATGATTCAAAACCTTAATCATAATTTAAACTAAATTAATTTTAATGATATACTTACTAAAATTTAAAATCTTTTGAGATAATTTTCGAAATACTTGGAAGATATAATAAACATATACATAATTATTTAAATCATATGTATTATCTAAAAATTATAAACAAAAGTGATGAGATTAAAAACTTAAACATTTTAGAACTTATAAAATCTAATTATTTTAAATCGTTTAAAATTAGGAAGCTCGTCAATTAATTCCTAGGAGGGAGGGTCAAAATTGGATGTCAACAATGAAAGGATCATAACTTTTGTATTTTTGTGGTGCTTAACTTCAATTATATTATGTTGTTGGTCCACTCTTGTGTCTTGATGAGTCCACGATTTGTACTCATTTAGGGCTTTATTTTAGTAGATTTAGTGTCCTCAAATGCATATTTTACGTGAATAACTGGTGTAAATCCTTGAATTTTAGGTATTTGGATTGAGGAACAAAGCATGGACACTAACACGCAAAAAGGAACAAGGAAGATGAAGGAACGAAGAAAACAGCGCTTGAGGATTGCCTACACCGTTAGGAGAGTCACCGAATGCTATGGTCTCACCTTATTTTCTAGTGCGCCATGTCTAGAAAGAGAAAATCAAGTCGGTGATAGAAAGGAGCAATTGGCGAGTTGCCGAATGCTTCCGCGATATAGTTCCTTATTGCCAAAGTAAGAGAACTCATAAATTCTAAAGGCCAAAGCAGAAAGGCGATGGAATTGACCAAAAGGCATAATGCCGAGTGGATTGGCGATCCCAACTTATTGCACCGGATGGTCCTTCGCATCACACTTTTTGACGACTATGAATGCTTGTTTAAATTTTTATCTTAGTATCCAACTCTTTGTAGAATCATAATTTTATTCAATTTTTGAAGTTTGAGCCTAAAAACTGAGTTTTTGGAGACATTTTTCCTTAGCTTTGCAGATTTCCAATGCCAAGAAATTGGAAGTGGGTGTCGAAGATTCTTTATCTTAGACTTGTGTAAGTACAATATTAATCGTTCCTAATTGATGGAAAAACATTTCAATATCGATTTTTATCTTTTTACTATGTCAAGCTAAAATCCCAATTCTTGGGGTGTGATTATGTGATTATGGGTTGATTTAGCTTCTTGATATTGCTATTTGGTAGTATAAATCTTGTTTTAAATTGATTTCATTCAGTAATTGTGGATTAATATAAAAGGTTATAGTTGTAAATGCAGCTCTACCTTCGTGTTTTTGGCTTGCTCGAGAGAGGGGTTTGAAAACAAAGATAACTTAATTGATGGTCTGTGGAAATTGGGTTGTCATGGATTCAGATCGAGAGAGTGAATCCCAAATCCTTTTCCATCCATTCAGCTCGAGAGAGTGAATGGACTGAAGCGAAGGTTGTTCTTTATTGCTAATTTTGGTGTTCGAGAGAAACCAATTTGATTCGGGGTAAACTACTCAAGGGAGAGTTTATCCCCACTAAAGTCTAGCTTAGTCACTGATTTACAATAAATTGACTATTAGTTTCAATTACCCAATTGTGTACCTTAGCTCGTAATCCAATCTCATCATAAAAATCCCATTTGTGTTTGTATTTTTGTGTTATTTTCTGTTTTTAGTTGTTAGTTAAATACAACCCCCTTTGATATTTGACACTTGTGTCACTCTAAACTTGAATTATGTTTTTATTTGTAAATGTTTTTAGCTATAATTGATTTAAACATATTCATACTTGGTTGTTATTTCTCAAAACCACTCTCTGTGGAAACGATCCCAACCCGTTCGGTTGGGTGATGTACTGACTAACGATCATTGGTACTTTAACTGGAAGTAGTGATTTGAGAATCATCAAAAGGTCAAAATGGTGCCACTGCCGGGGAGTGGTGTTATTTGAAATTTTTTAGTTAAGTTGGATTTTTATCTTGTTAGTTATAGTGATACTTAATTTTTAATTTTGTTTTACTTGTTTGTGTCTTAATTTGGGAAGTATGAGTGTGAACGAAGCAATGGTAGTCAAGTAGACCATCAAGATGATATCGAAAATGTCAACGATGTAAATGAGCCTAAGGCTAATGACCCCATATAACATCCCTAAAACGAACTAGGTGAAATTAGAGCCTAACATGTATGTCATGAGTTTATAAGGTCTTAAAATGATTGATTATAGTGTTAGAAGTCAGTATGTTGAGTTAGACGTTCAAAAATTAGCCTTGAGATGTGCTTGTGTGTTCTAGTGTGTCTTTACATGTGTAATGTGTTGTCTGGAGTTCAAATTCGTTGAAGAATTTCCTGACATCTAGACGAGCGTGTTTAGGGTGGAAACGTCTGGGCAAAACTCCCCAAGGACTGCCTTAGGGGTCCTTGAGGATGACCAACCTTGGGATAGCAAGCTACCCAAGGCAGCAACCAATTATGCATGAGTGGAACACTTAGTTCATCAAGGACCAATTTTTGGTCCGCGTCGTGGAACAAAGCACGGACTCCACTGTCTCAAAATTTATTTTTAAAAATCTTGCGGGAGCAGCTCCCCGTTGCGAACTTGTTTCCCAACGATAATTCTGAAAATTTAAGTTAACTTTGACTTGTCTAGAAAGGTCCAATTAATGTGGGGGTATTTTTGGTACTTTGGGAGTTGGTTAGAAATGGTTAAGTCATATTTGACCCATTTCCCAAGTCAAAACCCCAATACCCAATAAGAAATCGAAATCCAAAATCCTCTTCTCTTTCAAGTTCTCTCAAACTTCCATTGGAGGTCAAATTCAAGATCGAGCTAGAAGGTGATTTTTCTAGTGATTTATTCTCCAAATTTCATGGGATTTTCTTCCATTAAGGTATGGTGTTTCATCCATGAATCCTCTTACTTTGAAGGAGTCGATTTCAATGGTTTTTAAATATGATCAAAAACATTAAATCTTTTAAATTGAATTCTAGCCACGGGTTCTTAGATAAAACGATTTGAATCAATGATTTATGATTGAATTGATTTTAGTTGAATGATTTTAGGTAAAAACTCTATGAACCTATGCAAATAATGATTTCCTATTTTTGTCTCTAACATGGGTGATTTGATCAAGGCTTAATAACATTGATATCTTAGGTAGATTACGTTGGGCTATTGAAATATGTACGAATTATGATACAATTGTATATAGGCTGCCCTAATTTTATCATTTTCATATTGTGTATTTTTGGATCAATTGTATGGTTTGGTTTTGGGTTTGGATTGGTGTATATGGCTATTGGTAAGAGCCTTTGTGAATTGAATAGGTTGGAATGGTTAAGGATTGGAGGTATTGATGATGGAATGGTGGTAAGTTGACCTAATCTCCTTATATTGTATAGTATGTGCATTGAATTGTGTTGATTGGTATGGTCCACTTATGTTGGCAGTGCTTATATGTTATAATTGTGAAATACATAGCTTGTCGGCATTTCGTTATGAATTGTGATATTATCATGTGATATCTTATATAGTTGATCAATGTGAAGTATGATTATGTATATGTATATGTGTGAAGTGAAAGCATGAGTTATTCTTATTGGTAATATGTGATCAAGCTAGGCTTGGGTGATGTCTTTAGTTATGTTGTTAGTGTATCTTGCTAGGTTGACTTAGTTGATCCTACATGATACTTGAATATTGTTGAATATGTGATATGATGATCATGCGTGTGTCTTGAATGGTAGACTATGTAGTTCTACTTGTTACATGCTAAGTATGTGAATACGAACATCTTGACTTAGTAGACTCAAGTGCCTTTGTCTTGTATGTGTATGAATCAATGTTGAATGAATGCTTAGGATCGGTGGATCTAAGATGTTACCCTTCTAAGTATGAATAGTAAATGACCTTGAACATGTGAAGAGGTTCATATAACTTGGAACCTTCAAGCTATAAAAGGAGGTTGAGATATCCTTGAAGTTGAAAATCGTAATGGTATCCTTCTTTTGTGAATGATGGACTTAGGGGTAGGTTGGCTGGAACGACATGGAACCTTCTCTAAGAAAGTCATTGAACTATCCTATTAACCATTGAGTGGTAGCCCTTGAGGACACATCTTTGGTAGAGTCATTATGGTAAGGTAAGGCTAGAAGTGTTGCCTTGTCATATGTCTTGTGTGATTGAACTACTCTATGAGAACTAAGGTAAGCACCGAGTGACTATGTTTGGGCAATGACTATAGTTAAGTTGAGACTACAGTATAAAGAAACCCTTGGTGTTCCTTAACCATGTGCCTACATGGATGTATCCTAGTTCTACCCTTGACAAGTTGAACACCCTCCATCGGAGTAGGGAAGACTCCGGATTCCATGCATAGTAGTATCGTATATGTCGATTAATGCCTATTCTCATCATGTGGGATACATTTAGTATTGTATAAGTTCTATAACGTTTAGATAATGGATTGAGACTCTATCTAGACATGGCACAAGTAGGATTTGAAGGTACTAGGGTGTAGGTTCCCTAGGTCTTTTCCGAGACCATTATGTGAAGTCCTCTACATGCTTAATTGAATCTTAATTGACTTAATGAATGATTATGACTTAGGCTAATATAAGTTGAATAGAAGTATCCCTATCTAGGGTAGCTTTGAGGGATGCTTAAGTAGTCTTGAAGAGGGTGTATGGGCGGTCTCTTCATGTTATACTCAAGTGAATCTTAGAGTAACCTTAGGTGGTGAGTTAAATGCTAAAAAGGGAATAATATTATCTTGGGTAATCTTAAGGATTATTTAGGTGTGCTTTAAGAGGGTGTATGGGTGGTCTCTTACTTAAGTAAGTCTTAGGATAATCTTTGGTAGGAGTGTTATATGCTTACATGGTTTGTAGTAATGTTAATGTTATATTGTGAAATGTGTCTTGTATGTGAAGTTTATGTTGAAAGTGGTTATTGTACTTATGTTATGAAGTTTTCTTCAAAAGAGCATAAAAAGGCATGTTTTGTGCAAATGCATATTAGCATGGTTTTATTGCATGTCACCATACTTAGTGCATTCTAATGCACTAATCCCATATATTGTGTTATCTCTAAAGTTTAGGTGGCAATTGAGAGGATTCATTTGAAGTGAATCTTAGAATTAGCAAGTTGTGGTATGTCCTCAATTAATTCGAGGACATATCTATGTTTAGCTTTTCTATTTAAAGACATTTTAATAAACTTAGTTATTTTCTATTTTGTTGATGTATGGACTGCGACCCAAGATATTCGTTAGTCTAAGATGCTTACAACAGACTTAGCATTTCCTATTTTTTCTATAAAAGAGATTTTGAGATAATGTTGTGAAAAGTTTCAATTTCACACTACTTTTCATATATATATATATATATATATATACATACATATATATATATACGACTTGAGAATACCTTTCTTCTAGGGTATACTCTTCGGTCGTGACATCCCATCTCATGGGTGATATTGGCACCATTCGTTTGCCACTGGTTGAAGGGAATGTGGTGTTCCACATCACGAGTATTATGTTGCAACTGTGGAAACTAAAGGGACTTTTCAGTGCTTTGCCTTATGAGGATCCCCATAAGTATATTAGAAATTGCGTGGATGTACGCGGACCGTTATCTTTCAAGAACATCTCCCAAGAATCAGTTTGGCTGAGGTTATTCCCATTCTCTTTGATAGGAGAAGCTTGCAAATAGCTGGCCAAATTGCCGCGTGAAATCAATCACTTCGTGGGAAGAGTTGGTTACTGCATTTAATGTGCAATTTTTCCCTTCATCGAAGATGATGAATCTTTGGGACAACATCCAAAGCTTTAAGAATTGGAGGGAGAGCCAATTCATGAGACTCAGATGTGATTCAAGAAGTTGGTGCTATATTGCCCAATACATGGCTTTCCCAACAATGTATTACTATAGTGTATTTACAGGAGCCTTGACACGTTAAACAAGGGTGTCGCTGACCTACTTTATCTAGAAGCTTTAATGAAATTACTTTATGTGGTAACAACTCAACTCTTCGATGGTATGACTAAAATCAATCGGGCTTGGTACACCTGCGAAGATCAGGTCTCCCCTCTTACATTTAACCTGACCAAGGAGTACATGGAAAATAATCAAGAGAGTGAACAATGCATGGGTAAGATCATGACACAACTTGTCATTTTGTCAAAAAATTTTACGGGAGCTGGTGCTCGAACTGTCAATGTCGTAGGTGTTGGGTGTGCTAATCCTGAAGAGGCAAAATTTGAGGCTTTGTACAGTGGAGGTGAATTTTGTAGCAAACCAAGGTGCTGGTTATCATTCAAACTACTCGAGATAGGGTGGTAACCAATGTTGGAATATGGATGAAGGTTGGAAACATTGTAAACGAGAATGGAGAGACCAAAATCCAATTGGAAGGACGGGGATAAGGATAGGTATGTGCCTCCCCATGAGCACAAAAAGCCATAGGATTTGTAAGGTGGGTGTTCTGAGGATATTCTCTCTCGTATCCACAACAAAGTTGAGGGGTCAGACAAGATTTTAAAAGAAATGAAAGAAGACATGTCAACTCTTAGCAAGACCGCTACCTCCCCTTTAATATCGATCACGAAATTGGAAACTCAAGTGGGTCATATCTCGTCTCATCTAAACATGATAAAATAAGAGACCCAAGTTAGTTCCCAAGACTGCCCAAGGCAGCCCACCAACGGATGGCATTCGACGCCTAATGGGTCAGTCGCCCCGTTGGTGGTGTCTCGTCGATTGACTCTGTGTCTTGGGAGAGGAGAGACCAAAGATAAGCCTCAGTCCCAGACCACTGACCAGCAGGATGGTATGTTGGTCAAAGGACGGGACGTCGATGGTCCTAAGTCGATGGGTCTGTTCGTGTATGCTATTCACTGTAAATTGAGGGGTGAAGTTGTAAATTCACCCACGTCCAAATAAGAGAAAGGGCGGTTCCTAAAGGGTCTTTTGCGTATTTTAAGTATGTTTAATCCTAAAACACTTAGAAGATTTCATTGATAAAAATCAAAACCCAAATTCCCTTAGAAATTTCCCTAGGACTCCATTGGAGCCAAAACTCAAGGAAGGGCTTGGATTGGAAAATTGAGTGGATATTCTTCATTATATTGAAGAATTAGCTTCATTGAGGTATGGTTTTTTATCCTTGAAACACTATTCATCAAGGATCCCAACTTTTAAAGATGTTTTCTAAAGTTTTCAAAGATGAATTGTCCAATTTCATGATCGATGCATGGATTCTTGCATTAAAGGTTTTTAAGCATAGAATATTGATTGAATTGTTATTAATTAGATGATTTTAACTCAATTAAACCATGAACCCATGTAATTGATGAACCCTAGTTTTTGACTACTTTATGGGTTAAGTAATATTGATCTAATGTTATGAATTCTAGTGTAGTTTTCTATGGGCTATCTAATAATGTAAGAATTGTATTCAATTGATGTATAGAACGTATTATATTGATAAATCTATGTTGATAACCTAGTTTCATTGAGTATTATGATTTATGCATTGAATTGATGTTCATGGTCATGGGTAAGGGCCTCATGGTATTGAATTTGATGGTTTAGCATTGAATTGAGATGTTGAGGATGGAGTGGTGGTGCGCTTCCCTAATTCCCTTTATTTTATGTTAATTAGACTTCAATTATTTTGTGATTTGTATGGTCCACTTATGGTGGCGGTGCTATGTGCTTTACTTGCAATTGATGTGGCCTTGTCGACGTTACTTTATGTATTATGATGATTATGGCCTTGTCAAAAACTACTTGAAGTAATGTGATAATTTGTGTAGTTTATTATGTGAAGAATGATAATATCTACCTACATGATAAGTAATGTGAAGTATATGTGTTCTTCTATTGATGTTAAGTAGATGATCATGTTAGACTATGACTATGGCTTTGTGTGTATAGTCTTAGGGTTGATGCATGGTTATTCCTAATTGTCTATATGAGTCTATTATGGTCATATTGATGATGATATGGTAGTGTATAGTATGACTTATAGATGATAATGTCTTATTTTATGTTCTTCTAGAATGATATTTAATATGTGTTATAGTAAAATATGTTTTGTCTTGTCTTGGTTGACTTGTGTCCCTTACTTGATGCATGTATGAATGTTAATAGGAGATGTCTTGGCATAGCATGCTAAAGACTCTTAGTCTTGTATGTGTGAATGACATAAGACCTTAAATGATATTAAGAGAATTCATTATGTGAAACCTTGAACCTAGTGGTAAGGTTATGAATGTTGAAGTCGAAAGCCGTAATGGTATCCTTCAAAGTAAAGGAATGATAGACTTAAGGTTGATTGGCTGAAACGTCATCATATCAAACCTTAGGAAAGTTATAATGAGCTTCTTGTCGCCATTGTAAGGTAGCCCTAGAGGAACTCTTTGGTAGGGTAAATGTGATTGTGTTATGAACTTGATATGGAACCCCTTTATATGAACCTTGAATGTGAATTACTCTATGAGAACAAAGGTTAGCATCGAGTGAGTATGGTAAGGGAAGTAGTTCTAGTTAAAGAATGAGACTAGATTACAAAGCACTCCCTTCATATTCCTTAACCATGTACCCACATCGGATGTGTCTAAGTTTTACTATTGGCAAGTAGAACACCCTCATTAGAGTAGGTTAGAACTACGGATTCCATGTCTTGCTATAATGGTATATGTCGGTTATTGCCTATTCTCATCATATGGGATACCTACTAGCATTAGAGAAGTTCTATGAGGTTTAGGTAGTGGTATGAGACTCTATCTAGACATTGCACAATAAGCTTTGAAGGTGTTAGTTTGAGTCCCTAGGTCTTGTCCGAGACCATTACTTGAATCTCTTTATGTGATGAATGAGTCTTAAATGAACTAATGAAAAGTAATGACTTAAGTTAATAAAGTATTTTAAATGAATAAGTACTTATGTAGAGTAGTTAAGAATTGTCTAGTTAAGGTGTGAAGGGGGCATAGGAATGATCACTTCGCATCTTACCTAGATAATTCGTAAGAATGACTCTAGTTAGGGTAGATATTGATTATGTGGACATGATCTAGGCCTTAGGTAGTCTTAAGGATTATTTAGGTAATGTTGAAGAGGTCAATCATGGACTTTATCTTCTTGATTTACTTAAGTAAGTCTTGTGATAGCCTTTGGAAGAGAATGTCATATTATCTATATGTTGTTGTGTCAAGTGAGAATGATTCTATCATAGGTAGTCTATATGATCTCTTAAGTGTGTGTGTAAGGGATTGTATGGGCGGTCGATTCATGACTCAGTCAAGTGAGACTTAAAATCACCTTCGGTAGGAGAGTCTCATGTTCATGTGTATGGTGTCGTATAAGTGTGTATGTGTCTCATTATAAGTAGTCTTGAGGATCATTTAGGCATTCTTAGAGAGGGTGTATAGGCAGTCTCTCTTTGTATGACTTAAATGAGTCTTAGGATAGCTTCTAGTGAGGTAAGTACATACTAGAAGGTTTCTTAGGTGAAGGTAAGTAACTTCACTGTAACAGTGAAGAACTTCACTGTAAAGTGCTTCCAAAAATGTGATAAATGGTTTAACTATTTCCTTATGTGTTTCTAAGTTGATAATGTTATTCTTATGATTATGATATGATTTTTAAATGGAAATATGCCTTTTTCTTATGAATGTCCATTTTCATGATTTTATGCATACTGTCATACTTAGTACAACTGTTTGTACTAATTACATAGATTTTGTTATCTCTTAAGGTGTTGGTGAAAGGTGAGAAGGATTGTGAAGGAGAGCTTGAATTGTAGAGTCATTTAAACAAAGTGAAGTATTTCCTCAATTGACTCGAGGGCATACATATGTGTCTTTTATTTCGTAGTATTATTATAGACTAGTGTTTCTATATTTTGAAGTATGGGTTGCATCCCAAAGTATTCTTGTGAGTTAAGTTTGATGAGATTGAGACATTCTAATGAAAGATCTTATTAAAGATATTTTATGAAAAGTTTTAATTCCGCACTATTTTTCATTATGTATATGCGATGAACGATATGGAAAGGGCTTGTGCAAGACCTCTGAGAGGTCAAGTACGTCGGTTGCAATCCGAGATTGACCCTAACTTCTAGGGTGTGGTTTTGGGATGTGAAAAGTTTGGTATCAGAGCATAAGTTATGAAAGTAGTCTTAGGAATCAAGAAGTCTCATCAAGTCACATCTAGTAGAGTCTTGACCATCGATGTAGTCACGATACATCTATGGGCGAGAGTCTGTAAGACGATAGAGTTTCCCTTATTTTATACTCATATGTCTTTCCGTAGAGTTAAAGTTATGAGTACTCTTTTCTTATGGTTTTCCTTGTGTTTCTAGGAAGATGAATACGAGGAGGACACGAGCTAGGAGAGTTGAGGAGAATGATGTGCATCAGGAGATTCATCCTCAAGTTGAGCAAGTTCAGCAAGTTCCTCAAGGTGTTCAAGTCCCTATTGTGGAAGGAGGTAATGATGTTCTGGTAGTTCCCCTGGAGTTGAGTAATAGTGATATTAGAGAGGGCTTTCTTGCTATATGATGCTTAGGAATTGCTCTCTTTCTTGGAAATCTTTTATGGTGACAATAGAGTATACTTATGGTGAGATTTTGCATCTAATCCTATTGTTGTTCTTATAGGAAGCATGAACACTCGAAGGAATGCGACTCGAAGACTTGAGGAGGAAGTTGCTAATGTGAGATCTTCTCACTTTGATAAGCAAGTTTCTCCACTTGAAGAAGATGATAATATCGAGCAAGCCAAGCCCCGACTTACCCTCCACGTATGATGGAGGCTGAGATGAGGGCTATTCTTGCTCAAATGGCCCAATCCATGACTTCTCAAGCACAAGCCGTGAAGGTTGAATCCCAAGCTATGACGGCCCAAGCCAATCGAGATATTGCTCCCCATCCTCATCAATAATTCACTACTATGGCTTATTGTCTAAGGGACTTCTCTCGAATGAACCCTCTTATTTTCTATGCGTCTAAGGTTGATGAATACCCCCAAGAATTCATCAATTAGGTCTACAATATACTATATGCTATGGGGGTGTCATCAAGTGAGAAGGTCGAGTTGGCCACATACCGACTCAAGGATGTGGCCCAAACTTTGTATGTGCAATGGAGGGATAATAGGCTGTTGAGGTGTGGTCCGGTGACTTGGGAGATTTTAAGGCGGCTTTCCTAGATCGTTCTTCCCTAGGGATATAAGGGAGGAGAAAGTGATGAAGTTCATCAATCTTCGCCAAGGAGGAAAGAGTGTCCATGAGTACTCCTCGGAATTCATTAAGTTGTCCAAATATGTTCCTTCTTTGGTCTCCGATCCTAGAGCCCAAATGAGCCATTTTGTGATGGGGGTGTCGGAGGACTTACAAGAGGAGGCGAATAGGCCATGATACATGACAACATGAACATTTCCCCTCTTATGGTGTATGCAAGAAGGGTTGAGGAGGCAAGGGCTAAGCGGTTTTAAGAGATGGCCTAGACCACTATCCCCTTCGGTTATTCAAAGTTTCTTGGGTTTGGTTGATTACTAGAGAATGTTTGTTGAAGGGTTTTCCTTGATTGCCTCTCCATTGATGACATTGACCCAAAAGAGGTTAAGTTCACTGAAGCGTGTGAAAGAGTTATCAAGAATTTAAAAATAGGCTTACCTCTGCTCTGGTGTTGACTTTATCAAAAGAAATCGATGGATTTGTAGTTCATATTGGTTCTTCAAGAGTTGGGTTAGGGTGTGTTCTTAAGCAAAATGGGAAAGTTACTGCTTATTCTTCACGAAAAATTAAAATTAACAAAAAGACCTATCTTACTCATGATTTGGAACTAGCAACAGTTATTTTTCCCTTACAGATTTGGATGCATTACTTATATGGTGTTCATGTTGATGAATTTACCGACCAAAACAAAATAGAATTAAGGTGTATAGGAAAATAAAATAAGATAATAGTCGGGTGTAAATATAGACTTTTGCCGACTATAGGCCGTTTGCAACCGGTTCCTTAGTAAATGGACTTTCTCCAAAGTCATATGAACCAAATAGGGACCATGAAGCAAAGGCTCACCCACTTCAAACTCAGAGGAGGAACCACATGGTGTCCGCCGGGTGCTCGAGCACCCATTAACTTCGTTACGGAATATATATATCTATGTAGAAATTGATAGGTATTTGTATAAAATTAACATAGAGCACCCAATGAATAAATGATTTAGTTTGCCCAATGGCTCCTGGATGGGTACTTAAGAATTTTTTAGTGTTGTTGTACCAAGGTTCGAATCTCACTGTTAACACATATTTTTTATATTTTCACTTTAGAGAACCCACAACCTTAAATTCTTAGATCCGCCACCGTTCAAACTACCCTATATGAGACCTACACCTCCTACTATACAAGGCTTCATAGGGTGCCATGGATATGCATGTATGAAAGCTATTATTATAAGCAGACTCCACCAAAGGAAAATGCTTATTCTAATTCCCTTTGAAATTAATAATACAAGCCTTAAGCATACCTTCAAGGGTTTGAATTGTAGTGAAGGAACGACAAGTTTAAAAAAAAATCAATTTTTTCAATTTTAAAATTATTATTCAATAATTTCTATTGTGTTTTCTTCCTAGTAAATTTTCTTCTCTTTTCTATTTCAAAATTTTTTTTGAAGGAAGAAATAGAATCAAGACTAGCAGCCCAACCAACAATAATGCATAACAATATAATTCATATCATTTCAACAAGGCAAATTTCAAAACTTTAATCACCACACATAAGGTTCAACTTTACATTATGAGGAATATCCTTCTCACAACAGCATGACCTCATACTTTACATGAGTCAATTAGCACAATGTTCAACTTATCAACATGCTATATATACATTTCATAAAGACTCACCATATAAAAAATGAACAACATAACTCAAAGAAACCAAAAGGCAAAATTTCAAATTGTATGCATCAACTTACTGTAATGCAACCCAAAATGCACATTTTTGCAAAACTTCACCAAAAATTATGAAACATCAATTTCTATTAATATCTATACTATTGAAAAGAAGTACTAACCTTAATTGTCAAATATATGTGTAACTGGACTTCAGATCGGCCTCGGCCTCCCATGTTGCACCCTCAACTAGGTGATTTTTCCTTAACACTTTTACACAAACAACTTCTTTATTTCTTAACTTGTTGACTTGCCTATCAAGAATTTGAACCGGAACCTCCTCATAGGAGAGGTTGTCCTTGACACCAAGACCCTCAATAGGTATAATAGACTTGGGATCACTAATACACTTTTTAAGCGTAGAAACATGGAAAACCGGATGAACCGAAGCCAATACACTAGGAAGTTTCTATTCATAGGCAACCTTACCAACTCTTTTCAAGAATTAATAGGGACCCACATAACGAGGGATCAACTTCCCTTTCTTGCCAAATCTAACCACCTCCTTCATAGGTGAGATTTTTAAATACACCTTATCAGCTTCCTCAATCTCCAAATCCCTTCTCCTATGATTGGCATAACCGAGTGAACTAGAGTGAGGAGTTTCCCTTCCCAAATAGGGGAGGTAGGATCACTAAAGTAATCTGGAGAATGGAGACTACAATGCATGTAGCATAAAGAGGTTCCCAATTATATCGCCTAGTTCTTAAACTATGTTGCCCACATAGGAATACTAGCAAGTAGATTGTAATATTTCGAAAATCCAAGACGAGTCTTAAAGCCTAAGATAGGTGTCATGGGGTCTAAACACTGTTTTGAAGACTTATTTTAATGAATATAGGTCATTTAGTGGGTTGAGGAACAAAAACATCCAAGAACGTCCATGATTTTCGGATACTAGTTATAAGGGGTACTAGCATGTCTTAGTCTATTTGACTAGCTTTAGGAGTCCAAAATTCATGAAATTAGGTGGAAGGGTGTATAACATGCGTTTAAGTTGAATTGTGATCGAAACGTCTGTGTATGACTCCCCAAGGACAAGCTAAGGGACCTTAAGGAGGACCGTTGCACGTTGGGTTCAACACTCCCCGGGTAGTGTGTAACCACGAGACACAGTCGATGATCCGTGTGTGGATCGACGGGGCGTCGTTGCCAACCATCGACCAACACTTTGAGTTTTTCTCTATAACCCCAATTTCATAGTCTCTGAAAATAACGACTGATGTGCAGCACGGAGGGGCACGTGACCGTCGACTCACAAACGGACCGTCAATCGTGGTCTCGTCTGTGAGGGTCGAGTTTCCCTACATATTTTTAAGTTAGTTTTATTTAATTATTTAGAGTTTTATCTGATTAATTATGGGTTTAAGGGGATCTAATTATGTTAATTATTCCCCAATATAAAGACCCCCAACCCTCGTTAGTCTAAATACACCTGTCAAAACAAACTCTCTTCCTTCTCTCTTCTTTCTCTCCTATTGGAAGATGCCATTGAAGACAAGCTAGGGGGAGGTTTTGGGGGCTGTAAAGGTATTATTTCACCATGAAATATTCATCAAACATTGAGGTATGTGATCTAATTCACCTTTGAGACTTCTTTCTCAAAGGGCCCCTTCAAAGTATTTTTCTAAAATTTGGGTTTTCAAGTGGGTTTACTAAATTACGAATTTGATGTTATGAACTGAGTTGTTTATGGTTTATTTAAGATATAATGACTATATTAACATGTATTTTAACTTGATTATGATAATTTGTGGGGGTTTTGTCTAAATTGAAGAGCATGATCCTTAACCCTTAACTCTAGGTTTGATCTTGGTGTGAATTGGGTTTTGATTGATTCAATTGACTTGATTATTGGTTAAATAACTATTGTGATTAATTGTGGTTAAGTCATGATGTTATATTGGAGTAAGCCTTGTATTAGGATTGATAGGTTGGTATGATGTTGAATTGAAATGTCTTGACTATGTTGTGAGGTTGATTAAGGTGTATGTGTCATAAGGATGGTGATGACTATCAATGTGCATTATTATGATATGAAAAGCTAATGTGATAAACTCACATAAACGAAATGTAATGAAAGGACTTATACACATACAATTCTTATTATGCTATTGATGATGATGATTATACAAGGGCAATAATTTATGACCTAAACTAAGCTATGAATGATAATAAAAGTCTTAAAGACATTTCAAAAATGGACTCTAGCTTAGCACCGAGTGAACTAGATTGAGGAGTGTTCCTTCCCACACAGGGAAGGTAGGAGCACTTAAGTACTCTTGAGATTGGAGAATACAATGAGTGTAGCATAAACAGGGTCCCAACTATATTTCTTAGTTCTTGAACTATGTTCCACCATAGGAATACTAGCTAGTGGATCCACATAGTTACTATGTTTTATGTTTTGGTACAACCTTGGCAAGTAGTCCGCCTTCCTTCGATGTAAGGTATGATGACAGCGCATTCCACACTAGATCATGTGGTATAGGTCGGTTATAGCAAGATGTTACCAAAAAGTAAAATGAATTAAAGGATTGAATGCTAACTAGGCCAACCTAAGGGTCTAGCTTGGTCTAGGTAGGGGTATCTCTACCTAAGCATTGCACTAGTTATCCTTGAGGGGAGTATTAGGAGGATGTTATTATATATGTGTATGCTTATGATAATTTATGATATGTATATGAAGAACTTGCACATTATTGATACTATATGTTGACTAGTTCACTTATGAGTACATGTTGGTTGATATTGTTGAAGTAAGATTAAATGTATTTCTAAATGCCATCTTATATGAAGTAGAGTGTTAGTCATGATTCTTTTTGGGTTTCTTGATTAACTAAGGTTATGGGTGTTTGCTTGGTCATTGCACCTTTTTACTTGATAAGGGTTCATGGGTAATTGTCTTGCTTTGTTATGATGAAATGCACTCTTATTCATGCATGTGATGTCATTCCTTGATGATAGGGTCGTAGTAGATAATGGGTTCAAGTATAATGATATGCATATTACTTGTTTGAGTTAATAAACATTTTTTGTTACTTGGTATGACTTGCTTAACTGTGCATAAGACTTTTAAAGGTTAAAATATCATGGTTCAACTAAATGTTCCTTTTTAACATATTTTAGCTTGTATATGCATATGGTCTCATACTTAGTACAAGTGGCTTACTAACCCCATTTTCTCCCTTTTTCCCAAACATTTTAGGTTTCGTTCGTTGAAGTCTCATTCGAGACGACTTGAAGAAGACTTGTATATTCTCTATCATCGAAGTGGGTAGGTCCTCACTTTCTGAGGGAGATGTCAATATCTTGCTTATGAAGTTGCTTTGTTTTCCTAAGACTCTTATGTTCATTCCACTTTCATTTGAGTACAATTTGTATAAGCCTATATGTTGCTTGTTTACATTGATGTAAGGATATGCCCAAATAGCCATGGTCGTTTAGATGGTATGAGATGAGATAATATTTAGGACTATTTCCTATCTTATATATATATATATATATATATATGCAATAAAAGTATAAGGCTATGTAACCTTCCTATATGAAGGGTCTATGTATAGTCAATATATATAATTATGTGTATGTAGAGGTCTATGTAAACTTTCAAGTAGAAGTAATAAAAGTTTTAAGTTTTCTTCTAAATTCGACCTATGAATGTGATGATGTAAACTAAGAGGCTAGTCTTAGTCCTCAAAGAGGACGACGACGTCGGTTACGTCTAGGGGTGTAAACCTGGATATGACAAACTTGATACCAGAGCATGAGGTTGAATTATCTTAAAGTCGATGTCACTCTCTACCACGTCTATGTTAGTTCGTGTTCATAATTGTGAAGCGCGACACACTTATGGACGGGAACCTACATGATGCCTAGGAAGTTCTCATCTTCTTGAAAATCTTGTATCGTTTCGTTAGAGTATATTTCTGATGTGCTTTTGCATCTAAAATCCTATTGTTGTGATTATAGGAAGAATAAACACTCGAAGGAATGTGACACGAATAATTGAAGAGTAAATTGCCAATGGGGGAGCTCCTTCCCATGGTGAAGTCAATAAGATACTTGAAGAAGATGCTAATATGGAACAAGCTCCGGTCAATCCTCCACCCTTGACGGATGTAAGGGCTGCCGTCATTCAATTGGCTCAAGCCGTCACTGTTCAAGCCCAAGCTATGACGGCTCAAGCCAACCGGGAGGTTGTACCCCATCCACATCAACAAGTCACTACTATGGGTTCCCGTCTAAGGTACTTCACTCGAATGAACTCTCTTACCTTTTACGGGTCTAAGGTTGAGGAAATCCCCCAAGAATTCACTGGTGAAGTCTATAAGATACTTTTGGGTGTGGGGTTGTACACAAGTGAAAAGGAAGAGTTTGCTACTTATAAACTCAAGAACGTGGTTCAATCATGGTTTGAGCAATGGATAGATAATAGGTCGGTGAGAAGTGGTCCTTTGACTTCGGAGATCTTCAAGAAGGCTTTTCTAGATCAGTTCTTTCCTAGGGAGATGAGGGAGGCTAAAGTGGTGGAGTTCATCAACCTTCGCCAAGGCGGTATTAGTGTTCATGAATACTCTTTGAAATTCACGAAATTGTCAAAATATGATCCTTCCTTGGTTTTCGATCCTAGAGATCAAATGAGTCTCTTTGTGATGGGGATGTCGGATGATTTGCAATAAGAGTGTCTGCTATGTTACATGATAACATGAACATCTCTCATCTTATGGTGCATTCCAAGAATGTGGAAGAGGCAAGGTCTAGGAGGAAGAGTGCGGATGCTAAGAGGGCAAGATCGTTTTCGGGAGGTTCTTCAAATTAGGCTTGAGATACAAGACAAGCCTAGGTTAAAGAAGCGGGGTCCAAGCCAAGTTCCTTCCAAGTTCCCATAGGCTAGTGGTGCTAGGGTGTCTAACCTTAAATTCCAGAAGCGAAAAAGGTACTAATTGACCAAGCGAGAAGCCAATTTGTGGAAAGTGTGGTAAGAAGCACAATGGTTATTGCTTTAAGGGGACAGATAATTGTTTTGGTTGTGGAAAAAGTGGGCACAAGGTTAGGGATTGCCCTAATGTGAGGGGTCAAGACAAGGGTAGTGGTCAAACTCAAGCAAGTTGTTCAAATGAGGCTCCAATGAAGAACCGCTTCTATTCTCTCCGCTCTAGGGGTGAGCAAGAGACTTCTCTCGTCGTGGTGACCGGTATGTTGAAAGTTTTCTCGATTGATGTATATGCCTTACTTGATCCCGGTGCTACATTATCTTTTGTTACTCCTCTAATAGCCAAAAAGTTCAATATTTTACCCGATATTTTGCATGAACCTTTTATAGTGTCTACTTCGGTGGGTGAGTCCATTATTGCTAAAAGGGTGTATAGAAATTGTCCTATAATGTTTCCCAATAGAGTTTCTTATGTTGAACTAGTAGAACTTGATATTCTTAATTTTTATTTTTATATTGGGTATGGATTGGTTGCATGCTTGCTTTGCTTCTATTGATTGTAGACAAGGGTGGTAAGGTTTAACTTTTCAAATGAACTCGTTGTTGAGTGGAAGGGGGGAAACCCTATTCCTAGAGGTCGTATCGTCTCATGCTAAAAGCATAAAAAATGATCTCTAAAGGTTGTCTATCTCACATAGTAAAGGTCAAAAATTTAGACTCCGAAATTGCTCCTACTGAGTCGGTCCCCGTAGTGAGGTAATTTCCGGAGGTTTTTCCTAATGACCTTTCCGGTATTCCTCCCGAATGGGAAATTACTTTTTTTATTGATTTACTACCGGATACAAATCCCATTTCAATTCCTCCTTATCGGATGGCTCCGGCCGAATTGAAAGAGTTCAAGGCATAACTCAAGGATTTACTAAACAAAAGCTTCATAAGACCTAGTATTTCTCTATGGGGTGCTCGGTATTGTTTGTGAAGAAGAAATTTTTTAGGAAGTAAAATTTTATTCTTTATGTTTTATTGGAGAGAAAAGAAACGACTCTTTTTCTTGAGTTATGTGACACTTACTATTTGGGCCTAATTTTGAGTAATACTTTCTTGTGAATGCTTGATTGCTAGTGAAATTGTAAACTTTTTGACATCATAAATGATCATAAGCATAGACATATATAAGAACATCCTCCTACGAATCCACTCAAGGATAACTAGTGCAATGCTTAGGTAGAGTCCCATACCCCTACTTAGACTAAGCTACACCCCTTAGGTTGTCCTAGTTAGTGTTCAATCCTTTAATTCAGTTTACCTTTTTGGGAACATCTTGCTCTAACCAACATAGACCACATGAGCTATTGTGAAATCCGGTGTCATAAAACCCTACACTGAAAGAAGTCGGACTATTTGCCAAGGTAGTACCAAAACATAAAACATAGAAACTATGTGGATCCACTAGCTAGTATTCCTATGGGGGCAACATAGTTAAGAACTAGGAGATATAGTTGGGACCCTCTTTATTCTCCACGCATTGTAGTCTCCAATCTCAAGAGTACATTAGTGCTCCTACCTTACCTATGTGTGAAGGGACACTCCTCAATCTAGTTCACTCAGCGCTAAGGTAGAGTCCTTTTTTGAAATATTTTTAAGCCTTTAATTATCAATCATAGGTTAGTTTAGGTCATAGGGTCTACCCCTTGTTTAATCATCATCATCAATAGCTCAATAAGATTTGTATGAGTATAAATCCTTTCATTACAATTCATATATGTCAGGTTAGAACATTAGCATTTCATATCATAGTAATGTACATTGATCGTCATCACCATCCTTATGACACATATACTTTTAATCAACCTCACAACATAGTCAAGACATTTCAATTCAACATCATACCATCCTATCAATCCTAATACAGGGCTTACTCCAATATAACATCATGACTTAACCACAATTAATCACAATGGGAAATAAAGATAGTGATCATAAGACATACCAAGTCTCCTTCATAGTTCATCATTTGAGACTTACCATAAGCCCTCAATTCAATACAATTTATATGTAACACATCATATTTCAATAATAAATATGATAACAATGCTAGAAGATTCACTACATCATAATTCAATACCAAATCAAAGCTTAAACCAAGATACTTAGGTAAATTCTCATAACCTAGATAATTTCTCAAGAACTAGTATAAAAGTCTACAATTAATCTTAATTTCTTATGATTAGTGTAAAAACATTATCTAATAGTGATTTAACCAATAATCAAGTCAATCAATGACAACCCAATTCACATGAAGATCAAACCTAGGGTTAAGGGTTAAGGATCATGCTCATTAATTAGACCAAACCACCACAAATTATCATAATCAAGTTAAGATATATGTTAATCTAGTAATTATATCTTAAAGAAACCATAAACAACTCACTTCATAACATCAAATTCGTAATTGAATGAAAACCCAACTTTTAGAAATACTTTGTAGGAGCCCTTTGAGGAAAGAAGTCTCAAAGGTGAATTAGATCCCATACCTCAACGTTTACTGAAGATTTGTTGGTGAAATCGTCCCTTTCAAGACCCCAAAACCTCCCCCTAGCTTGTCTTCAATGGTCTCTTCCAATAGAGAGAGAAAGAAGATAGAAAAAAGAGAGTTTATTTTGAGAAGTGTGTTTAGACTAATGAAGGTTGGGGGTCTTTATATTAGGGCTTAAATAACATAATTAGATTCCCTTAAAACCCCTAATCAATCACCTAACCTTCTAACTAATTAAATAAAATTAACATAAAAATATGTAGGAAAACTTGACCCTCACAGACGAGACCCTAATCGACGGTCCGTCTGTGAGTCGATGGTTACTATGCCCTTCCTTTCTGAACATCGTCGTTCTTGTCAGAGACTATGCAATTGGGGTTCTTGGACAAGAATTCTAAGTTTTGTTTGAAGGTTGGCAACGACTTCCCATCGATACACACATGGATCGTCGACTGTGTCTCGTGGTTACACACTGCCTAGGCAGTGTTGACACCAACGTGCAAGGGTCCTCCTCAAGGGCCCTTGGTTGGTCCTTGGGGAGTCTTACCCGGTACGGATATTATTTACTCTTTTCTTTTTATGAATCCTACATTTTAATATATATGTTATTTTTGTTATATATGTATTAATAATCATCTTCCCTACATGTAAATAAGATAATAAATTTCATATGTTTCAGACAACATACATGCTTATACTATACTTCATATTAAATAATTTAAGATCACAAACTTGATATAATATCTTAACTTTTAGTATCATTATTATTTATTTTATCAAACTTTATTTTTCACCATACATCTATAAAAGTAGAGATGCTAAGAGAGCAAGGTCATTTGACGCAGGTTCTTCAAAGAAAAGGCTTGAGATACAAGACAAGCCTAGATTTAAGAAGCGGGTTTCTAATCAAGTCACTTCCAAATTCCCAAGAGGTAGTGGTGATAGGGTGTCTAACCCTAAATTAAAGAAGGTAAAAGGTACTAGTTCACCAAATGAGAAGCATTCTTGTAGAAAGTGTGGTAAAAAGCACTATGGTGATTGCCTTAAGAGGACGAATAATTGCTTTAGTTGTGCCAAGAGTGGTCACAAGATGAGAGATTTCCCAAACTTTAAGAGTCAAGACAAGAGTAGTGGTCAAGATCAAGCAAGTGGTTCTAATGATGCTCCAAAGAAGAACCACTTTTATGCTCTCCGCTCTAGGGGTGAGCAAGACACCTCTCCCTATGCGGTGACCGATATGTTGAAAGTTTTCTCTCTTTATGTATATGCTATACTTGATCCTGGTACTACTTTATCATTTGTTACACCTCTAGTAGCTAAAATATTTTTTTACTCGATATTTTGCATGAACCTTTTATAGTGTCTACTCCGGTGGGTGAGTCGGTTGTTGCAAAAAGGGTGTATAGAAATTGTCTTATAATGTTGCCCAATAGACTTTCTTATGTTGATCTAGTAGAACTCGATATGCTTGATTTTGATATTATATTGGGTATTGATTGGTTGCATACATATTTTGCATCCATTGATTTTCGTACAAGAGTTGTGAGGTTTAAATTCCCAAATGAACCCGTTGTTGAGTGGAAGGTGGGAAATTCTATTCTTAGAGGTCGTATTATTTTTTGTCAAAAAGCATGCAAAATGATCTCAAAAGGTTGTCTTTATCATATAGTAAAAGTCCAAGATCTAGACTTCAAAGTCCCTTCCATCGAGTCGGTACCCGTAGTGAGTGAGTTCCCAAAGGTATTTCCTAATGATCTACCTGTATTCCTCCCGAAAGGTAAATTGACTTTGGCATTGATCTTCTACTGGATACCAATCCCATATCAATTCCTCCTTATCGGATGGCTCCAGCTGAGTTGAAGGCTCAACTCAAGTATTTACTAGATAAGGGTTTTATAAGGCCTTGTATTTCTCCGTGGGGTGCTCCGGTTTTGTTCGTGAAGAAGAAAGATGTGTCCTTGAGAATGTGTATTGATTACCGCCAACTCAACAAGGTCACCATTAAGAATAAGTAACCTCTCCCTCGGATTGTCGACTTGTTTGATCAACTCCAAGGGGCGAGTTACTTTTCAAAAATTTACTTGAGATCGGGGTATCACCAACTTAGTGTGAGAGGTTAGGATATACCAAAGACGGCCTTTCATACTAGGTATGGGCATTATGAGTTCTTGGTCATTGTAGATTAACATGTAATTCAACTAGTTTATGGTAATTGTTCATGGTTTAGTCTAAATTGAAGAATATGATCCTCTATCCATAACCTTAGGTAGTGATCTTGACCTATATTGTATGGTGATCATTTAATTGAGTTGGTTGTTGATTTGATTACTATCCTGTGGTGTTATTATGATTAAGTTAATATGAATTATAGGCCTATCATGCTAGTTCTTGATATGTGATTTAGGTTTTGAATTCTAATGTTAAATTAGCCTATGTATCTTGTCTCAAATTGTGATCTAGAGTTGAATTGTGTAATAGAGATGTAATTGGACTTGTTATTCTATTGGTTATCATTGTGTGATGATTTTACTCCCCAAGTTGGGTTGAGCTATGGGTTAATGGTAAGACCTTGATGATAGACTATGAGGAAGACTTGGTAAGTCTTGGAAACTCTATATTTTACTTCCAATGGTGATTAATTGTTGTTAAGTCATGATATTACATTGGAGTATGCCTTATACTAGGATTATAGGGTGGTATGATGTTGAATTAAAATGTCTTGACTATGGTGTGAGGTTGATTAAAGTGTATGTGATGTAAGGATGGTGAAAACTATCAATGTGCCTTAATATGCTATGAAATGCTAATGTGTTAACCTCACTTATATGAATTGTGATGAAAGGACTTATACTCTTACAATTCTTATTGAGCTGTTGATGATGATGATTATACAAGGGGTAGACCCTATGGCCTAAATTAAGCTATGATTGATAATTAAAGGCTTAAAGACATTTCAAAAAGGGTCTAGCTTAGCACCGAGTGAACTAGATAGAGGAGTGTTCTTTCCCACATAGGGAAGGTAGGAACACTACATTACTCTTGAGATTAAAGACTATAATACATAGCGCATAAAAAGGGTCCCTACTAAATCTCCTAGTTCTTGAACTATGTTGCCCCATAGGAATAATAGATAGTGGATCCATGTAGCTGTTATGTTTCATGTTTTGGTACTACCTTGGCAAGTAGTCTGCCTTTTTTCAGTGTAGGGTTTTATGATACTGGATTCCGCACTAGCTCATGCTGTCTATGTCGGTTAGGGTAAGATGTTCCAAAAAGGTAAAACGAATTAAAGAACTTGAACTCTAACTTGGATAACTTAAGAGGTCTAGCCGTGTCTAGGTAGGGGTATGGGACTCTACCTAAAACTCGGACTCAAAAGTCATATGATTCGATATGGGTGGTTGTGGATCGATTGACTAACTTTGCTCGCTTTATCCTCGTCAAGTCTTCATATTCGGCGGAGGATTATGCAAGAATCTTCCTAGATGAGATTATGTGCCGCCATGGCATTCCGTCATCCATCATATCGGATCGGGGCGCACAATTCACATCTAGATTTTGGAGGTTGTTCTAAAAAAGGTTAGGCACTAGGGTGAAGTTGAGCACCGTTTTTCATCCCCAAATGGATGGTCAAGCAGAGCGTACGATACAAGACCTTGAGGATATGCTTAGGACGTGTATCATTGATTTTAAAGGGAGTTGGAATAGACATTTACCTTTGGTGGAGTTTTCCTACAACAATAGTTTTCATTCATCCATTTCCATGTCTCCTTATGAAGCCTTGTATGGTAGGAGGTTTAAGTCTCTTATTGGATGGTTTGAAGTGGGTGAGCCATCGCTTCTTGGTCCCAAGTTTGTTTATAAGACTTTGGAAAAGGTTCATATCATAAGGAACCGATTGCAAACGGCCTATAATCGGCAAAAGACTTATGCCCATCATAGGAGAAGGGATTTGGAGTTTGAAGAAGGTGATAAGATGTATTTGAAAATTTCACCAATGAAAGGGGTGGTTAGATTTGGCAAGAAGGGGAAATTGATTCCACGTTATGTGGGTCCCTATAAGATCTTGCAAAGGGTTGGTAAGGTTGCCTATGAATTGAAACTTCCTAGTGAATTGGCTTTGGTTCATCTGGTTTTCCACGTTTCTATGTTGAAAAGGTGTATCGGTGATCCCGAGTCCATTCTTCCTATTGAAGGTCTTTGTGTCAAAGATAACCTCTCTTATGAGGAAGTTTCGGTTCAAATTCTTGATAGGCAAGTCAAGAAGTTAAGGAATAAAAGGTGGTATCCATAAAGTTGTTATGGAAAAATCATCTAGTTGAGGGCACAACATGGGAGGCCGAGGCCGATATGAAGTCTTGTTACCCTCATCCTTTTTATAATTAAGGTTAGACATTATTTTTAATAATATAAATATGAGTAGAAATTAAGTTTCTATATTTTTGGGTGAAGTTTTGCACGTGATGCATTTTTGAAAAACTTACAATGAAGTTATTGTAGTATTTCTCTTAAAAACTTTAAATTTTGCTTTGTGCATGTTTTGAGTTATGTTGTGCATTTTGATATGGTGAGTCTTTATGTAATGATATGTAGTATGTTGTTAAGTTGAACTTTGTTCTGATTGACTTATGTAATGTATGTTGAGCTCATAAGTGTTGTGAGAAGGAAATGCCTTATGATGAAGTGTTTTGAGCCTTATGTGTGGTAATATGAGTTTTGATATTTGCCTTGTTAAAATGATTTGATTTATGCTGATTTGATATTGTTGATTGGTTGGGCTGCTAGTCTTGAGTGTATTCCTTTCTTCAAAAGAATTTTAGTGTCATTCGAGGACAAATGTTCCTAAGGGGGGGGGGGGGATAATGTAACACCTTGAAAATCCAAGACACATTGTAAATCCTAACATAAGTGTCATGAGGTCTAAGTACTGTTTCTAAGTCCATTTTAAAGGAATATAGGTCATTTAGGAGGTTTAAGAACCAAAACGTCCAAGAACATCCACGACGTTCGGGAAATTGGTTCAAAGGGATGTTAGTGTGCCTTATCCTATTTGACTAACTTTTAGGAGTTGGAAATGTACGAAAATTTGTGGAAAGGTAGCTAATAGGTGTCTGAGTGGTTTCATAGTTGAAACGTCCGGGTACGAATCCCCAGGGACCAACCAAGGGCCCTTGAGGAGGACCATTGTAGTTTGATGCAACACTGTCTGGCAGTGTGCATCGACGGGATGGAAGACGGCCCTTGTGTGGATCAATGGGGCGTCGATGCCACCATCGTCCCACAGTTAGGCCGGTGGAGAAGGCCCCTTCACCCGCACAGCCTCTGAACTCATCGACGAAGTGCAGAGGTGCAGGCTACGGTCCGTGTGTGGATCAACGGGGTGTCGATGCCACCATCGTCCCACACATAGACAAATGGAGGAAGCCCCTCACCTGCACAATCTCTTACCAAGACGATGGAGTACAGGACGGAGAGGGGGGGGGGCTGTCCGTTGACTCACAGACGGCCCGGTCATCGGGGTTTCATCTTTGAGGGTCAAGATTCCTGCCTAATTTAAGTCGGTTTTATTTAATTACTAAAGGGGTTAGGTGGTTTAAATAGGGGTTAAGGGAGTATAATTAAGTTGATTTAATACCCAATAAAAGTACTCCCAACCTTGATTAACCAAAAGACAACTCTCAAATAAACTCTCTTCCTTCTCTCTTATTTCTCTCTCTACATGAACTCAACATTGAAGACTAGCAAGGATTAGGGTTTGGGGGCTGGAAAGGGACGAATTTACCATCAAATTGTTGACAAACGTTAAGGTATGGGTTCTATACACCTTTGAGACTCTTTCCTTAAATGGTTCCTTCAAATTAGATTTCAAAAAGTTGAGTTTTCTTATGGGTTTCATTCAATTACGAAACTGAAGTTATGAATTGAGTTGTTAATGATTTCTTTAGGTTATATTGAGTAGATTAACATGTAATTCAACTTGTTTATGGTAATTGTTGATGGTGTAGTCTAAATTGAAGAATATGGTCCTCTATCCTTAACATTAGGTAGTGATCTTGACCTATATTTTATGGGGAACATTTAATTGAGTTGGTTGTTGATTCGATTACTATCATATGGTGTTATTATTATTAAATTAAGATGAATCATAGGCCTATAATGCTAGTTCTTCAGATGTGATTTAGGTTATGAATTGTAATGTGAAATTAGCCTATGTAACTTGTCTCAAGTAATGATCTAGAGTTGAATTGTGTTATAGAGATCTAATTGGCCTTGTTATTCTATTGTTTATCATTGTGTGATGATGTTACTCCCCAAATTGAGTTGAGTTATGAGTTGATGGTAAGACCTCGATGATAGACTATGAGGAAGACTTGGTAAGTCTTAGAATCTCTATCTTTACTTCCAATTGTGATTAATTGTTGTTAAGTCATGATATTACATTGGAGTATACCTTATACTAGGTTTATAGGGTGGTATGATGTTGAATTGAAATGTCTTGACTATGTTGTGAGGTTTATTAAGGCGTATGTTATATAAAGATGGTGAACACTATCAATGTGCCTTGATATGCTATGAAATGCTAATGTGTTAACCTCACTTACATAAAGTCTGATGAAAGGATTTATACTCATACAATTCTTATTGAGCTATTGATGATGATGATTATACAAGGGGTAGACCCTATGGCCTAAATTAAGCTATGATTGATAATTAAAGGCTTAAAGACATTTCAAAAAGGGACTCAGATTAGCATCGAGTGAATTAGATAGAGGAGTGTCCCTTCCCACATAGGGAAGGTAGGAACACTACATTACTCTTGAGATTGGAGACTATAATGCATGGCGCATAAAGAGGGTCCCAACTAAATCTCCTAGTTCTTGAACTATGTTGCCCCCATAGGAATACTATCCTATGGTGTTATTATGATTAAATTGAATTGAATTGTCGGCATATCATTCTAGTTCTTGAGATGTGTTTTAGGTTATGAATTGTAATGAGAAATTAGCCTATGCATCTTGTCTTAAGATGTGATCTAGAATTGAATTGTGTTATAGAGATGCAATTGGCCTTGTTATCTTATTGGTAATCCTGAATGTTTGATGATATTACTCCCCAAATTGGGTTGAGTTATGAGTTGATGGTAAGGCCTTTATAGTAGACTATGAGGAAGACTTGGTGAGTATTAGAATCTCTATCTCTATTTCCAAATGTGATAAATTGTTGTTAAGTCATGATATTACATTGGAGTATGCCTTATACTAGGATTATAGGGTGGTATGATGTTGAATTTAAATGTCTTGACTATGTTGTGAGGTTAATTAAGGTGTAAATGATATAAGGATGGTGAGAACTATCAATGTGCCTTGATATGCTATGAAATGCAAATGTGTTAACCTCACTTGCATGAAGTCTGATGAAAGGATTTATACTCATACAATTCTTATTGAGCTATTGATGATGATGATTATACAAGGGGTAGACCCTATGGCCTAAATTAAGGTATGATTGATAATTAAAGGCTTAAAGACATTTCAAAAAGGGACTCAGATTAGCATCGAGTGAATTAGATAGAGGAGTGTCCTTTCAAACATAGGGAAGGTAGGAACACTACATTACTCTTGATATTGGAGACTATAATGCATGGCGCATAAAGAGGGTCCCAACTAAATCTCCTAGTTCTTGAACTATGTTGCCCCCATAGGAATACTAACTAGTGGATCCACGTAGTTGCTATGTTTCATATTTTGGTACTACCTTAGAAAGTAGTCCGCCTTCTGCCAATGCAGGGTTTTATGACACTGGATTCCACACTAGTTCATGTGGTCCATGTCGGTTAGGGCAAGATGTTACCAAAAGGTAAAACGAAATAAAGAACTTGAATTCTAGCTTGGATAACCTAAGAGGTCTAGCTTGGTCTAGGTAGGGGTATGGGACTCTACCTAAACATTTCACTAGTTAGCCTTAAAGGGAGTCTTAAAAGGAGGTTTTTATATATATTTATGTTATGATAATATATGATGTATATAGACCATGGCACATTGTTGATACTATATGTTGATTAGTTCATTTATGAATATGCCTTGGGTTGTAATGTTAATATATGATGAAATGTAAACCTAAATGCCATGTTAGGTAAAGTAGGACATTGGTCATGTTTTCTTGTTGAGGATACTTGATTTAGTAAGGTTATGGGGCTTTGCTTGGTCATTGCACTTGTTGACTTGATAAGGACTTGTGAGTAGTTGTCTTGCTTATTATGATATGTTTAACTCTTATTCATTCTTGGGATATTATTTCCTTGATGTTAGGGTTGTATTAAATCATGGTTTTCAAGTATGTTGGGATAACTATTACTTATTGAGATAATAAGAGTGTTTGGTTGGTTGATATGACTTACTTGACTTTGCATTAAGTCCCTAAATGGGTAATTTGGCATGTTTTGATAAAAAGTCCTTTTTAGCATGTTTTGCTTGTGTATGTGCATAAGATCCCATACTTAGTACATGTAAAGTACTAACCCCATCTTCTTCCCATTTTTCCAAACATTTTAGGTTCCGGTCGTTGAAGAGTTTGGAAGGCGACTTTGTAAAAGGCTTGGATTCTTCCTTTCATCCAAGTAGGGTAGGTCCTCAACTTTTGAGGACAATGTCATCCTCTAGCTTACGGACTTTGTTATGAGCTTATTGACTCTATCATTCCTTTCCTTTTTAATTGAGTATTGTACTTTCGTATGACCTATACATGGTCTTGTTGAAGTGATATAAGGTTTATGCCCATATTGTGATATTCGATTAGATGGTATGAGATGAGACAATTGTTAAGACTATTTCTATATTTTACGTATATGTATAAGTAATAAAAGTAGAAGGCTATGTAACCTTCCTATTCGAAGGGTCTATGTATACTTGATATGAATATATTATGTGTATTTAGATCTCTATGTAAACCTCCAAGTAGTGATAATGAAAGTTTTAAATTTTTCCGCATTTTTCAACCTATGAATGTAAGTAATGATATGAGACTAAGAGGCTAGTCATAGTCCTTGAAAAAGACGACGATGACGGTTACATCTAGGGGGTAAAACCGGATATGACACATGATTTTCATGATGGTCTAAGTTACTAAATTTGTTTATAATATGGTATTGAGGCAGTGTCTAAGAGTTGAGGTGCATTGGAAGTCAAACGTTAAGGGACGACTAAGACGTTCGACGATAAAGTCACCTATGTGCCTCATATGGGGTTCTATGTGTTTATGTGTGGTTCAGGAGGTTATAAGATCCTTAAATGAGTTATTATGGCTTATATAGGCAATGTGTCTAGTTTCGTGAAGTTTTAAGGTCAAACGTCCATGACGTTCAAAAGTTTGCCTTGAAATGACCTTGTGTGTCTATGCATATTTCGTCGAGTTTTACATGTTCGTTTTGTATAAAATTCATGTGAGAGGTCCTAAACTCGTATAAGATCATGTTTGGGTTGGAAATATCCGGGAAAATATCCCCAAGGACCATCCAAGGGAACTTGAGGAAGGACCCAAATTGGTGCCCAAGACTGCCCAAGGCAGCCCACCAACGGATGGCAATTGACGCCTAATGGGTCAGTCGACGCCCCGTTGGTGGTGTCTCGTCGATTGACACTTAGTCTTGGGAATGGAGAGACCAAAGAAAAGCCTCAGTTCCAGACCACTGACCAACTTAAGGATTGTTAATTACATTTCATATTAATCTCAAGTGAAATGTTTCTTTTCCTCATATTCCATCATACGATATGCGATGATAAATGTGATACCTTTGGGTTAGATAGATGGCTGTATATAGGGATTCTAAAACAAGTGTTCCTTGTTTTATACAGTACAATTCTAGAATAAATATGCACCTATTTCAGATTGTATTATGCACAAGTGTGGATGGCCAGCTGCAGTGGTTTATTCAGCTATTACAATCTACTTCAATAGACAAAAACAAGGACAATGGGACGCTGAATACCCATGGAAAATGTTTTAAAGAATAAAGTCACCCGGAAAAGATCCAGCTATGCATAGACACCAGAAAAAGAAGCATGTTTAACTCAAGGTGTATCAGAGATAGGGGATTTTATCTCTGCAATAACAGATGCTTTCTATGTTAAGACTCACCAGAAGACTAAAGTCAACCTAAAAGACTATCCCATTTTGCTTATGTGGGGACTATTTGGAGGACAGAAAAAATCACATACTTCTTTTCTGATTATAAATGTATACAAAACTTATAGTACTAATGATATATGAGCAATATACAATGGAAAATCCAGCATTTATTTTGGATTTTGTGGAAAGTTGTGACTCTTGATATGATCATGTTTTCAACTTGTATACTTTTATGGTAGCCTTTTGGTAATAAACATTAACAAAGAACCATTTTTAAATAATAATAATAAGAACATCAAACTTGGACGAAGTTATAAGTTGTTACATATCTACGAGGATTTTAAACGAAATGACTCAGGATATAATGCACTTACTCTGGGCATGCATCAAGCAATAGCTCAACAGAGTCATCTAATGGACTCCCCAAGCTTCTTCTCTTCCCCCTCATCCTCAAGTTCCTTTAGCCATAGAATTGCATGAACCCTCTTCTGTAATCTTTTGCTAAGTGCTAAACTATATACAACTGTGGGTTCTGTTTATGCTTCTTGTACATTTCTGTCTTCTCTTAATCCTTCAAATAAGACCCCCTTGCACCTGGCTCCATTACCTTCTCCAATAACACCAAACTTTAAGAATCCATCATAGTTGAAAAGGATATTACTACTTCATACAATTATTTATTCATTGACTTCTTATTGTTGTACCAGAAACAACTCCGAATAACCAACAAGAAAGTTACTTTCTCACAATCCCATTTTACCTGTTAGTGAAAAGAAATTCCTCAAGACTATAGAAGACTACAACAAGAATGTCTGCTTTTCTATTTCACAACATATGTTATTTCTCCAAAATTTAAACTTTACCTTCAAAAAGCCTTTATATTAGACCAAAATATAAATTGAAGCACAATGAACCTTGGGATCAAAGCAAGTAGTATACATTATCTCTAAATAAATCTAGACCATACATGCTTACAAAATTATCAAAATTCTGATTCATAATATAATGCTTCACATTACTCTTTATGGTTGCTGGGTTTATGACACGAGGATGTATGATGGTGGTTGGGCAATTACAACGACTCTTTCAAGGTTAATGAAACTTACTGAATGATGAATCACCCCAACTTGCCTAGGAAGCTCAGTTCAAAAACAAAAATACCACAAAAAGTAGCTTGCTGTTTGTGTGGCTAGTAGCTAAGGGAGCAGTCCTTACACAGGAAACACGAGGAGAGGGATCCCATTATGTTCCAAATGTTTCTTTTGCGGTGAAAAGGCAGACTATTAATTATCTATTCCTACATTGCAAGAACATACGACAACTTTGGAGAATATTCTTAAATCTCAAAGGCATCATTTCATGGACTATGCATCGAAAAGGTTTTGAGAAGCACTTAAGAGAGAGATGGGATAAGGCAGGTCTATTGGCAAAAGAAAGAAGTAGATGGAGAATTGTTCATGCCTGAATCTGGTGGGCAATTCGGAAAGAGGAGATCTCTAGATGTTTTGAGAATGTAGAGAATAGCATGCTGGGTATCAAGTTGAATAATATCGTGATCGTGTGTATAGGTGTAATCAGTTAAACTCAAACAATAGTGACCTTACTTGAACATGATCTATTTATAGGCTCGTACCACTGTCTCCTTGAGTTTAGTGGATGACCTGTGGCCCTGAGACCAGAGGATGATTAACATCCTCTTTGTGCGAGGCAGTTTCCGAAGACCCTTGGTTAAAAAAAGAATTTTCAGAAGCTGCTTTCAAAAAATACGATATTGAAGAAGGAACTGTGAAAGTACTGAGTAAATGAGTGTAGAAGCAAAAAATGTAGGATAACCAAAAAATCAGTTTCTCTTTTACGGTTCACCCAAAACAAAAAGGATGGTTCATCTTCCACCAACTTATTGTATGTTTTCAACCTTACACCTCTCAACTTATTGTTTCCATCTAACCCAACATGAGGCCTAATCCTCAACAACCAACGCGTCATCTAAAGTTCATGGATGACCAAACACTATCAAAGATAGTAACTGCATAGCAAACTATAGTTGTTCAAAAGAGACACAAATTCATCTTAAAAGTACCTGTTTCAAAACAACTCACAATGATATAAAAGGATTTAAATGCTCTTATAGGAGGTGTCAACAAAACAAATAATCAATTTTTTACTTTTTATTTAGAATGAAAAAATTCTCAAGACAAGAGAGTTTGTCGAGCATTTCTTTGCTAAACAAAATTAAGAAAAAAAGAAGAGAGCCCAAAAATCCTTTTCTACAGATAAAAGCATAATTACAGAGCAGATTTACTTCAATTGATATTCCCTCTATAGAACCTCTTCTTCTTTCTCCCTCTATTAGAACTAATTGATCAATATTAAATTTCTATGTCTTATTCTAGTGCAACGGTCAGATGGATTTGTTAAGAGAAGTTGTGACACAAACATTGAAGAAGCATGTAGGATACCAAATTCACCACCACAACCACATAAAGATAGAACACGCCATTACTAAAAGTTAGTTAAAAGGTTGTAGATTACTAAAGTGAAACTAACTCAAACTTCCCACATCTCAGAGATGCTAAGAATTCCCAATGAAACCATCAGTGTTTGTCAAATATTTCCTTTGTTCTAGAGAACAAATTCCAACGGATGGAACTTGCACTTTTTCCAAGTCGCACAAGTGAAGCAATTCTTTAACTCAAGAAGGATATGCCAAAAAACTACTCTAAAAGTATAGGCTGAAGCAAAGTAAAAAGTGTGCTAATCTAGAGACAAACACAAGTTTAAGGAGTGACGAAGGCTCACTTCTTGTAGATCACAAACCTTTTCAAGCTATTGTTTGAAGTCCTCTACATTTGACTATTAGAAGAATAAATATTACCTTCTCAATTAGGATATGCCAACAAAGTCATGCAATAACAAAAAAAAAGCCTCAACTAGAGTAGTGCCTCGAGGTTCCATGCCTCAAGGACCCCCAAATCCAACCACCGGGGCCCCCTAAGTTCCATGCGTCGAGGAAATCCCACCCCCAGGCGCCAAGCCTAGAGGACCACCCATGACCCGAAAGCGCCATGCCTAGAAAACCACTGCCCCCCATAGGTCCCCACACCAAATGGCCCCACCGACCCCCCTATGTCTGGGGCCACCAAATTGACATGTCTATAGGACCACCCAAGCCTCTGAAGCGCGATGCCTAGAGGACAACCCAATCCCCCGAAGCGTCATGCCTAGAGGACCACCAACACCCCTACCTAAGGACCCCCTCAAGTCCCCCACCGAACCTGTCACATCCGGGAATATCCCCTAGACATAACTGGCGTCGTCGTCCTCTTTGAGGACTAAGACTAGCCTTTTAGCTTACATCATTACATTCATAGGTCAAATTTAGCGGAAAATGTAAAACTTTTCATTACTTCTACTCAGAGGTTTACATAGACCTCTACCTACCTACACACACACACACATATATATATAGAGAGAGTATATGTAGACCCTTCGTATAAGAAGATTACTTAGTCTTCTACTTTTTATTGCATATAAGTATATAAAATATAGCATAGTCATAATAGTCGTCTCATCTCATAACCATCTAATAAGAGTGTAAGACCTTGGGCATAACCCATAATTAAAAGTAAAAATGCCACACATGGTCTATACAATGTTTCATACTAAATGGAAAAGAAAAAAATATAGAAGTCTTAAATTCAAAACAACTCCATTAGCTAGATAGTGGAATCACCCTCGGAAAGTGAGGACCTACCCTACTCGGATGATCAAGAGATCCAAGTCTTCTTCAAGTCTTCTTCAAAAGCACTTAAACGACCAAAACCTAAAATGTTAGGGAAAAGGAAGAAATGGGGTTACTACACCACTTGTACTAAGTATGAGACCATATGCAAACATACTTTAAAATCATGCTAAGAAAAGGCACATTTCATAAAGGTATGCAACTTACTTTGGAAAAACACATATGCATATTCAACAAGACCATACCAAATAACTTAGTCAAATTCATTAAGTCATAGGCATGTACATCACAAGACCAACAACATCAAGTCTAGTCAAGTCAACATGCATAGCATATAGTTGAATACATAGACAAATAACTCTATCAACAAGTGCAATGACCAAACAAAGCCCCATAAACTTACTTAATCAAGCAATCCAACAAGAATCATGATTAACATCCTACTTCACATACCATAACATTTAATAGTACATAGTGTCATACTTTAACAATATAGACCAACACATATTCATAAGTGACACCCATCAACATATAGTATCAACAATTTGCAAGTTCATCATATACATATCATTTAGCATCATAAACATATTCATACATAAGAACATCCTCCTAAGACTCCCTTCAAGGCTAACTAGTGCAATGTTTAGGTAGAGCCCCATACCCCTACCTAGACTAAGCTAAACCCCTTAGGTCATTTAGTAGAGTTCAATCCTTTGATTCATTTTACCTTTTGGGAACATCTTGCCCTAACCGACATATACCACATGAGCTAATGTGGAATCCGGTGTCATGGAACCCTACACCGAAAGAAGGCGGACTACTTGCCAAGGTAGTACCAAAACATGAACATAAAAACTACGTGGATCCACTAGCTAGTATTCCTATGGGGGCAACATAGTTCAAGAACTAGGAGATATAGTTGGGACCCTATTTATGCTACATGAATTATAGTCTCCAATCTCAAGAGTACACTAGTGATCCAACCTTCCCTATGTGGGAAGGGACACGTCTCACTCTAGTTCACTCGGTGCTAAGCTAGAGCTCCCTTTTGAAATGTCTTTAATGTCTTTATTAATCATCATAGCTTATTGTAGGTCATAGTGTCTAACCCTTGTATAAACATCACAATAATCATAGCTCAATAAGAATTGCATGAGTATTGTCCTTTCATTACAATTCATATAGGTGAGGTTAGCACATTAACATTCTCATATCATGATAAGACACATTGATAAATCATTCACCATCCTTATAACATTTACATCATAAGCCAACACCTCACAAAATCATAGTCAAGACTTTTCAATTCAACATCGTGCCATTCTATGAATCCTAATACAAGGCATACTCCAACACAACATCATGACTTAATTACAATTAACCACAAATTGAAGTATAGAATAGGGATCACAAGACTTACCAAGTCTCCTTTATAATTCATCATCAAGGTCTTACCATAAACCCTTAATTCAATACTACATCATAGCTTAAGACAAGATACTTAGGTTAATTCACATCACTACTTCATAACGTAGATCATATTATCAAGAACTAGCATGATAGGACTACAATTAATACTAATTCATTCATGATTAGAATAAAAACATAATCTAGTAGTAATTCAACAAACAACCAAGTCAATTTCACCAATACAATATAATTCATATCAAGATCATAACCTAGGGTTAAGGGTTAAGGGTCATCTTCTACAAACTAGACCAAACCATCAAGATATGTCATAATTAGGCTAGAATACATGTTAATATGTTTATAATATTCAAAAGAAATCATTAACAAATCAATTCATAACATCAATTTCGAGATTGGATGAAACCCACTTGAAAACTCAATTTTTGGAAATCAATTTGATGGAACCCATTGAGGAAAGAGGTCTCAAAGGTAAATCAGATCCCATACCTTGCTAACTGATGATGATTGAGGGTGAAACTTGACTATTTTCAGCCCTTAAAGCCTTCCCTGGCTTGGTCTTCAATGGTGTTCTTCACTAGAGAGAGAAAGAAGAGAGAAGAAGAGAGTTTGGGTTTGTGAGTTATGAGAGTTTAGATCAGTTTAATGGGGTTGGGATCTTTATATGGGGTGTTAATTAACTTAATTAGGCTTCCTTTAACCCCTAAATAATTACCTAAAACCTTAATTAATTAATTTGAACTAACTAATACGTGCAGAAAAGTCAGCCCCTCACAGACGAGACCTCGACCAACGGTCCGTCTGTGAGTTGACGGTCAGCCCCCCTTCCGTGCTGCACATTCGTCGACGAGTTCAGAGAGTGTGAAAAAGAGGCCCTTCAATGATTTGTCTAAGTGTTGGCCGACGGATGGCATCGACACCCTGTCGATCCACACACGCCTTGTCAACTGTCTTCGTGGGTGCACACTGCCCAGGCAGTCCTTGACTCCAAAATGCAAGGGTCCTTTGGAGTCGTGCCCAGACATTTTGACCATAAATTATCTTAAACACATGTTAGAAACCCTTCCACAAAATTTCATGAATTTCTGACTCTTAAAAACTAGTCAAATAGGCTAAGGCACGCTAGAACCTCCTTAAACTAGTTTTCGAACGTCATGAACGTTCTTGGACATTTTGGTTTCTAGACTTCCTATATGACTTATATTCTTTAAAATAGACCTAAAAACAGTGTCAAAACCTTATGACACTTATGTTAGGATCTAGAACACGTCTTAGATATTCGAAGTGTTACAAAACCCCTAGCCAAGTCCCCCAGGGCCCCAACTGACCCCCCAATCAACTCCCCTACCACATTTACC
>NC_028637.1:52773562-52789332 GCF_001406875.1 Solanum pennellii
ACCCTATTACCCCTACCCTCCTCTATCCCCTCAAACCCTTAACCTCTCTACCCCCTACCCCCTACCTCCCGACCCCCTTGATCCCTATACCCTAACCCCTCTACCCCGATACACCCCCTCCACCCCCTACAGTTACCCCTTGTAACGACCCAAGAGTACCCCCTAGGCGTCACACGATGTACTTGACCTCTCGGAGTTCTTGTACAAGCCTTTTAATGGGGCGTCGTCTGGTCTGCTAGGCATTGTTAGGGGTCGTCAATGGGCTGTTTTTGGCAGCTTTATGGAAAACGTTTGGGTCCTTCTCAAAGAACTTTTGGGTGGTCTGTGGGGGGTCGTACCCAGACGTTTCGACCCTAAATATGACCAGCTAGATGCTAGGAGCCCGTTAACTCATTTTAGACTCCAAACGACACATCCAAACACATAATACATGCAAAGGCACACTAACACACACAAGACTCGTATATGAACAACTTGGTCATTCTTTGATGTTCGACTTCCAAACTCTTTAAAACTAATTGCTAAAGATATATTTCATCATTTTAACACCTTATTAACTCATGAAACACATGTGAAGCTTTAGTTTGTTCTATTTCATTATGAGGTCGTCACAATCTCCCCCCTTAGGAAAAATATTCGTCCTTGAATGACACCAAAATACATTCAAGGACTAATAGACTCAACTAGCAGCTCCAAGTACATATCATCTTGGACACACCATTCATAGTCAATGCACCAAACTTACAATGAACACCAACTTCACATCATTATGCACTCTAATCAACACAAGCAATTTGGAACGATTTCCACAATTCATAGTGCACACATACTTCATCATTTTCATTGCATTATGGAGGAGCTACCTTTTCCAACTTTAGACATGCTCATCATTTCATTATAAATCTCAACATGCACTAACTTTCAAATGACACATTGGCATATAAACATAATAATTTTTGAGGAAATTAAGCAAATTATTTATTATATAGAAGAGGCAAGTTGATGACGACCAAGGGCAAATTTGTCATCTCACAAATATTCTAGAATGTTTGTTTTTATGTTATGGCATAAAAAAGTGGTAATGGATTTATAGATGAAAATCTCCAACTTGAAATTTTTTTAGGTATACATAAAAAAATTAAGGACGATAATGCTCATTTTGAACTGCGTATGCATTAATAGAGCATTTATAGAAGCAACGTAATAATTTCAAAAACTGAGTGCTTATGTAAATGTATTTCAATCATATTAGTATTTGTCCATTAATTTGTATATTGTGTTATATTTTCTTGAAATTTATGTTATTTAAAAATTTTGAATGAAATATCATTTTATATTAAATAAAATTTTTGAAAATTTTAAATGTTATATCACATGAAAATTATAAAACGTAATTACTAGGAAAAGAAATAAAGGATTTATATTATGAAATTAAAAAAAGGAATGAAATAGAAATAATATTATAATATTGTGGAGAGAGAAAAATATTCCTTTTTAGAGACTAAAATAGAGAATTAGATTGGAGTTGGTTGTTTGAATAGAGAACTCTATATTTGGAAAGTAAAATAGAGGATTGAGTTGGGAATGCCCTAATGAAAATACTACCAAATATCTTTTCTTAGATGTCATTTGTATTCTAATGATGTGACATTTAATATGGACCCACATTTTCGATCACATTTTCTATAGATTTTTTGTTCTTTTTATTTTTTTGTGTGAAATTTTCATTAAACAAAAAATATATATTAAACAATGACATTTTAGTAATTTTAATATAATTTAAGGACGAAATAATAATTGTATAATTAATGATGAAAATGAAAAATCTAGAATAATTCATACATGTCTTTTATAATTGGCCCATACTTGTTTTGACATGTTTTTTAAAGAAATTTTTGAAATAATTTAAAATAAAATGTGATTGAATAGTTAATATTTTGTTCCTAAAAATACTTTAAAGGATTATTGCATAAACATATTTTTAATATTATGTTACACAATATGACTAATTAATTCTTGTCTTAATTATTATAATAATCTTTAAAATGACGTATCAACATTTTTTAATTAATTTGAAGCAATATAAAATTATGTGACTAAAAGAATGAACAATATTTGACTATTAAGAAATTAGTGATTTGATAATGTATTCATCAAAATATTAAAAAAGAATCATTTCTATATAGAATATTTTCTTGATATCAAATATGATAAACTATTTAATAGAAAAAAAAATTAGTATTCAAATTCTAAGGAATATTAAAATATAAACAAACGAAAAATTAGTACTTATAGAAAAAACAAAAAATGAAAATGGCAATAGAAAAAGGGTTTGAGAAATATAGAGGAAGAAAAAACCTAAAAAATAAATAATAACTTGTAAAAGAAAAATAAGTATATTGGTTATTTTGTGGGTGTTAGATTCAATGTTTTTCTTTACGCTATGATATTTAGAGTGTAGTATCAAAAAAGTTATTAAAGTACTTTAGAACATAATACTATGTTAATTTTATTGTATATAGAAATAAAATTTTTTTCATGATTGTTTTTATTTTTGTGGAGTCAGAAATCAACATTTTAATAAATACTTTCAATATTTAGAATATAACATTATGATAATTTTTATTGTATATATAAATAAATTTGATTTCATGATTGTTCAAAGTGTTGTGGAAGTTAGAAATCAAGTTTTTAATAAATACTTTCAATATTAAAACCAAAATAAATAGAAGTATTTCGATTATCGAAAATACAATAATGAAATGTATCACTAAATTCACCGACAAAGCAGACTATAAACACATTATACTTAAGTTGAAGAAGTAGAATTTTAAAGGCTTTGAATCGATCTTTGCGAATTGATTGATCAATGATTAGTGTTTTATCAAATGCAAAACTTATGGTGCAAATATTACAAAAAAAAAGATGATAACAATGTAGAAAATAGATACCACTTGCGAAAATATATGAAGATCGATAAACTTTTTCAAAGATATCAACATTCTATATGTTCCTCGAATGTGAAATGTTTTAACTCATAATCTAACAGGTTTCTCTATTTCCTTGTTGCATAGAATTTTTGAAATTCAACTTTCTCGATTTGGGTTGTAAACTACGCATTTATGTCGTATGACCATTTGAAAAAGTTTATTAAGTAATATATTGAAGTTGTTTACTTTAAAAAAGTATAAATCATATAAATATCATATATTTGGAGGCTGATTACATCCTATCGTAGAAGTTTACTCAATTACAAAAATCTCAATTTTTTTGTTGCTCTCAAATACATTCCTTGGTTGCTAAATACATTACTAATGATATATATTACTTCATGGGAGGGATGTATCAAAGAGAGGAAAGAATATATCTGAGAGGCGATTATGATATCTTAAGTTGTGAATATATGTAATTATTTCAACATAATAAATGAAATTAGATACGGGCCTTAAATTATCTAGTATCTTTAGATGCACATTGACATGAGAAATAAAGATTAACTACCAATTTTCCCATGTTACAATGATATCATCAAGAGCATGCAAAACATTTTATCATCAATGGCACTCATAACATAGGAGGACATGCAACTCATGCTCATATGCAAGAATCTAAAATATAACCAAACTACTAAGAATTTTTGGTCTCAAGCTTGAGTAAGAATAGAATGAAAAGATAAGGATATCAACCACCTTACTACTCAACTCATTCTCCCCCACTTGGGTTAAACCCATCTAAAAACAATGCAACCCAATCATAAGGAACTATGACTCACCAGGGCCATTATTTCGCATTAGCTCCTTTGTTAATTTGTAGCATATATAAACGGTTCGTCCTTTGAGAATTAGGATCCAGACCATCATGAGGAGCTTGGTTGGTCTCCTTCCCTTTCTCTTTGAGGTTTGGTCAATCTCTCATCTTATGACCCTTCTTTCCACATCCAAAACATACATCCTACTGGCAAGACACTACCCAAATGTTGTTTCCCATATGTAGTACATCTAGACCTCTGAAAAATAGAGCCACCTCCATTCCATCCTTGAGAATTTTGGTTGGAAACCGTATCCTTGCTAACCATGGGGGAATTTTTATTATAAAACCTCTTCCTAGACTTAGGTTGACTTGGTTTATCCGACCTAACCCTCTTCCCATCTCTATTAATATTTCTAAGCTTGGTCTTCTCAATTTTGGGGCATAGTCTAGAGATATACATATTATGATGGAGCATTGTCGTACGGCACTCTTCTTCAATCAAACTAGACACCTCCATCACAAACTTATTAATTATAGCCCTAGAGTGGGATACCAAGGTTGGGGCATACTTAAAGAGTTGGGTGAACTTCACAGGATACTCCTTCACTCTCATTCTTCCTTGACAGAGATTCATGAATTCCACTAACTTTTTCTCCCTTAACTTTGAGGGAAAAAGCATATCAAGAAAGGCTGCCTTAAACACTTCCCGATCTAATGGGCCTGCCCTTACGGGTCTCTCATCCCTCCATTTCTCAAATCACACTTGTGCCACCTATTTTAGTTGATAAGCGGCTAGTTCCACTTTTTACCTAGAAGTCACTCCCATAACATCTACCAACTTGAAAACCTCATCAATGAAGCCTTGTGGATCCTCATCCACCTTAGTGCCATGAAAAGTAGCAGGATTCATCCTCATAAAATCTCGGATACTAGAAGCGGGAGTACTTGCATTGGGGTTCACTTGATGTCCAACTCCTCGGTTAGCTTGGGTCGTCATGGCTTGAGCTTGAGTAGTGACAACTTGAGCTTGAGTCATCATGAGTTGGGTCAATGTTTTAAAAGCATTCCTTAGAGACACATTATACATATCCCTTTCAACGTTGGTAGCTTGAGGACCTTGGGGCACTTGAGAGGGAACCTCCTCATTCACATTCTGTCCTTGATCCCTCCTTGCATTAGCCCCTTTTATAGCATGTTCCTAAAATCACAAGAATAAGATTAAGAACTCATAGACATAATCTCTAAGGCATGACTTCAAGAATATCAAGGAAGTGTAACTTCTATTGTCCTATATACTTCCGCTCATAGATCTGTCACATCTCATTCCGATGAACAAGACTCTACTAGACGTGGCTTGTGAGACTTTGGACCCTAAGACTATATCCATTTGATGATGCTCTGATACCAAGTTTGTAACGATCCACGAGTACCCCCTAGGCGTCACACGATGTACTTGACCTCTCGGAGGTCTTATACAAGCCTCTTATCTTTTATTTATCACGTATGTATGAAAAATAGTGAGAAATTAAAAATTTTCACAATAATAAGGAAAACTCTTTCATAAAATGTAATAAACTAAGTCTCATCATCACAAGTCATCTTAGACACGTCTTATTATCATAGGATCACAACCATTACATAGAAAAGAAACTCATAGTCTAATACAAGTCTTTAATAGAAAGAAAACTAAACATAACATCCACGTCCTCAAACATATGAGGACGTACCAAGAGACTTGAGAGAACAATCTACTTCCCAAGATTCAACTCTAAGATCCTCACTTCCTTTCACCTATACTTGTAAATATAGAGAATATGGAGTTAGTACAATTAATACACTAAGTATGGCAACATGCAAAAAACACGCTTTAAAGAGAACATTGTAGTTGAATTATACTTTTCATGCTATTTTGTTAAAACCTCATCAATCAAGTGTACAAGACTCATTCAAGTGTCATCATTTAACATACAAGGTAATACTTCCATAACCCTGAATGCAGACATCCATTTTCATTAAGTAATCCTCTAATCATTTAGACCCTCTATCCAAAGTTGTCCTAAGGTCCACCTAGGTAATAGATGAAGAGGTTGCCCATACAACCTCTTCAATACAAACCAAAGTGATCCTTCAGACTGCCAAAGATAGGATATTTCATCTAAACTCAACAAGTCAACATTCATTATTAGAGGAAACATTTATGCATTTAATAACTTCATAAAAAGACAATCCTCTAAGACAACTCCAAGTTACACTAGTGCAATCTGAAAGTAGCATTCCATACTACTACTCCCACTTAGTGCTCTTTAGGAATCACCATATACTAGGAACATCACATTCAATCATTTACATAGCCTTAATCAACATTAGACATAAGATTAACCTGATTAATTGACATTAGATGTAAAGCCAACATACTTCATTAACATCATATAGTAACCCATTCATTCATTTTAAATGCAAGGACACACCAAGACTCCCTCCAAATGTCTACTTGTGCAATGCATAGATGGCATCCCATTCAACCACCTACCCTAAGTAGTACACCCGTAGGAAGACGTAGTTCATTACATTTATTTGTGGGGCCTAGCTTTAACCGATATAGACCATGAGAGTTTGACATGTAATCCTAGTATTAACCCCAAACGGATGAGGGATCCCCACTTGGCTAAGGTAGGGTCATTCTTTTAGCCTTTACATGGAACACGGTAGCTAGTCCTATGTGGGTGCATAGTTAAGGGATAAGGAGATTGCTTCTAAGTACTACATGTCAACTCACGAAGAGTACCCATCTCAAGAGGTACATTTGGATACTACATCTCTACTCACGAAGAATATCCCCCCCTTTTTGAAATCCTCTTGGCAATAAGAATAAATCCCCATGGAGTTTTAGACATTCATTACTTTCAATAGCCATAGGTTAAGAGATTGCTACTAATTACTACATCTCAACTCAGGAAGAGTACTCATCTCTAGAGGTTACTTTTGAATACTACATCTCTACTCACGAAAAGTACCCAACCTCCAACCTATCATTCATTCATTGGAAAGCTCATAGGAATAGTGAGGTTGCTACTAGACACTATATCTCAACTCACGAAGGGTGTCCACCCCAATATCCCTTTTCATTCATTAGAGTTCTATTGAGAAAACCTTCCAATAGACTCTCATTCATTACATTTTCATTAGCTTCATTAATTCATTCATTGTGTGTGTGAGTATATGTGAGAAAACCTTTCATATAACCACCATCATTCATAACATTAACTTCTAAGCATGATCATACCCCATTCATCATAATCAACACACAATCATACTTCACATTTACATTATACTTCAATTAGTCATACTATCTTAAGGATACACATTCATAACTTCATAAGACATCTCTATACATGTACTTCATAACATCAGTTTACTTCATATTCAATGCCTTCAAGGACATAATCATAATTCACATATACATTCATATACATCAAGTAAACACTGCCACCGTAAGGGGACCATACCACACAAGATCAATTCAAGAAGAAGTAGAACAATTTAGATCAACTTACCCTTCATCAAAGCCTTGATCACCTTTTCTCAATTCTCTAACAATTCACATAATTAGGCATAATTAGCAGTAGGTAACCATAATACAACATAGTATAAACATAATTCTAACAATATCCAATCACATTCATCAAATCCACTTCATAAGACAAATTTAGAGAATTAGGATGACCATGGGTTCATGGAGTTTTTGATCATATATTCATCAATTAAAATTGAAAACATCATAATTCATCCATTAAAACCTTTTAATGCAAGAACCCATGCTTAGAATTTGAAATAGGAACTATTAGGATTTTGAAATATTGTAAAAAGACTTTGGATTGGCTCCTTGAATGAGAGAAGAATCAATTATGAATTAATAAACCTTATTAGTAGAAAACCCATGAAATTTGATGAAGCAATCAATGGAATTCTTCAATCCTGGCTTCAACTTGACTTCAAGCTCCCATGGAGTGTTGAGAGAACTTTACTTGGGAGAGGGGTTTGGATTTTGAAAAGTGAGGTCTAATTATAGGTCTAAGTGATTAAACTAAGTTAAAATACTTTAAACACTTTTTGAAATGTTACAACAGGCCCCAGCTAACTCTAGCAAAAATTGAAACTAAAGGACTAAATATTGAAAAGAAACTCATTACTATTGTCCTCGGAGAATAAGAACTCACCACTGAATCTTATGAAAAGGTGATCGGAAATCGATCTAAGCATGATCTGGATGCGGAGAACCTCAACCTACATCACGAGAAGATGTAGCGCACATATGCATCAGTACTTGAAGGTACTGAGCATGTAGATAGATTAAGGCTAAAATAAAACATAACTGAACAAGAATAAAAGCAAGTATAATAATCTAAGCTTGATATACTGAATTTTGAGCTAACTGGATGAAATGACCAAATTTATTACATGCTGAGACTAAATAATAACTGAATTTTAAATATGGTCAATGCATTAGAGAGTATGACTGAAGTGTAGGAGCTACTAATAACCGATAATAAAACCACATAAGCTAAATGTGGAATCCGATGTATACGCCTCATCAACAGGACCCAATATGCCCTTCAAAAGGTATACAGGCATGCTGGCGTGATCACTAAGCTGATGCCCACAGAGGGGACTTACCACCTACTTGGCTAGTAGTTCTGGGACTTATTGGGTACGCTGAACCCTAGTCCAACTTGGTATTATGCTACTCCCAATGAATTATGTACTTAACTGATTATGACTGAGTTTCTGTAAATACTAGATAGCTTAAAACTGAACATGCAAATTGAGAATGCAACAATTAATCTATTAATTATGCATTTATAACTGAGGCATGTATATATGAAGTAACTGAAATATCTGACCTAGCATTTGTAATTCAAGAACTAAAAAAATACATAGCTAGGGTTCTGAAATTCATGTAATAATCTTAGTAATTAACATGGTAATCTGATTTGGAATATATAACTAATAAATTCATGAAGTTCTGTTGAAGTTCTAGAAACCCTAGGTCTAATCATGATATGGGATCAAGAGTCTGACTGAAAACTAGGGACCCAATGGGTGAAAGGAACCCACTATTGCAATCCCACATACCCAGTGATGAAATCCACAGAGAAATATTTAGATTTGGGGACGGAACTGAGGGAATCTTGGTGCGTTCTTGAACTAGGGTTTTTGACCTTTTTCTCCTTTCTTGCTTCTAATTTTCTAAGTTTTGATTTTATGATTTTGACTTAGGTAAGTTCTTGTTATGTTACTAGGCATAAACTGAGTAAAACCTCATAATTTAGGATCTAAACAATGTAGCTTAGGGGTTAAACAAAATAGGAAATGACCAAAAGACCCCTTAATTAACTGTTGTAGGAGTGACAAATGGACCTGGTCCACGGACCGTGGTCCTAACTACGGTTCGTAGGTCCTGGCCGTAGTATGTGGACCAAGAATGATAGACCTGGTCTACGAACCGTTGTCTCATCTTGGTCCGTCCTACTCCGTCGTTGTTTTGTTCAGAGAGTGAGTTTATAGACCATGATCGACGGACCTGGTCCACGGACCCTGGTCCAACCTACGGTCCGTCCTATTCCTTCGTCGTTTCATTCAGAAAATGGGTTTATGGACCTTGATCGACGGACCAAGTCGAAGGGACATGGTCCTACCTGCAGTTCGTACGTCCTGGCCGTCGTTTGGGATATTTGAGCTTTTTGTGGACCAAGATCGACGGACCGTGGTCTTACCTATGGGCCATAGCTCCTGGCCGTCGTCTGTGGACCAAGATCAATTCAAACAAGTATGGGGGATGCCCTTTCGGACGTCCTTTAGTAATTGAGTGATGTTCAAATGAGGAGGTTGATGTTCTCATTGTGATAGTGATGGTGTGATAATTTTATCTAAGGGAAAAAATGGGGAGGAATAGGAGGATGAGGTTTTACAAGAGAAATAGTTAAATAAGATCCCTTAGTTAGCTCCGAAGGAGTTAGTTAGTAGGAGACCATGGAGTTGTCAGAGTACTAGGCTTGAATGTGGTTGTTAGGAGTAATAGTCTTGGGATGAGATTCCCTATAGAGAGGTATAAAACCTGAAACTTAAAGATTTGGGTTAAGATTAAATATAGTAAAAGCATACAATTATACTCAGAACTTAGTAAGAATAACCCCATTCCATACCTGGTTTAGTAGGCATTCAAGGACGAATGATCCAAAGAGATATTGTAACATCCCTAAAAATATTTTGAGTTAAGACTTGAACTATCCTTCGTAGTGAGAAAGTTTTAACCAAGGAATTCAAATTCTCTGTTAAGGTCACTACATAAGAATTAAAGGGAATTCATTCAAGTCATTCCTATGTTCTTCTAAGATTTGGGTCAATTTCAAAGGATCATAACTTTAAGTACAGATTGAGTTAAGTGTGCCATGAGATGGAATATGAAATTTCTTTGAATTATCTTTCCAACGCCCCCATGTTTGCTAAGTCTTAAGGTCGGATGAGTGTGATATGCCCCTTTTAAGTCGGGTTGACTAGTTATGGAAAGTTACCCAAAAATAGTAAGGGAAATTTTGGTCTTTTCCTTAACACATCAGATTTAATTCCTTTTTAGTAATGTTTAAAGGGTCTAATCCTATTAGATTCAGTTTTATGATCCTAGTATACGCCTAGGGTTTTAGTTGAGATTTTAAGAAGAGAAAAGAAGAGAAAATGGGAGAAAAGAGGAAAGGCTTAAGACATTCGTAAAAGTTCTTGAGTATTGTTGCAGATTTTCTCCATGGGTTTAATCCCTAAGAGGTATGTCAACTTTCATAGTATTGAATTTGTTCACCCACACTCCAACCATGTTATTTTTATGCCCACTTTCATTCTTAACTTCATAGATTAGAGTTCTCGATAAATGTTCTTGAAGTTCATTCTAAATTTTGTTTTATTGGGGTTTTGATGATTTATTGAGATGAAATGTAATTATTTGAGTATTATTTTGATAAGATTAGAGTGTACTTATGTTATGTAATTGAATCCAAGTGATTGGGAAGAAATCTTTCGATTCTAGGAGAATTAGGGTAAGGAAACGAGAAAACAAATTCATCGACAGTTTTTGGTGTGGGCCTGGAACGCCATAGAATCTAGTGCATCCAAAACTATAATATGTAGTTTAGGGGATGGCGCCCCGCGTCACTCAGTGATCCTGGGTCGCCTGCCTCGTGGTGTTTGCAGTCGGCTACTTCGTTTGAGTTAATTTATAGTGTACCTTCACTCCCTCTTGATTCTAACTACTCTAATCTACTTATAAAAACCTAGAAAATATTCATAACATGAATCATTACCTTGAGTTCATAATTCATATTCAAGGAATATTAAGAGTTAAGTTTTGAGAATTCATTCAAACATTTTGACAAAAGTCCCTTTGAGTCTTTTCGAGGAGTCATCTACAATTTCTAATAATTTGTTTCAAGACTCGGTCAAGGGAGCATGAGAATGAGGAGAATGTATTGATGAGTCTAATTTATCATCAGAAAATACTTCTATCATGAATAATCACTTTTGAATTTATATTTCACATTCAAGAGAGAATGTGAAGAGTTCAATTGTGAATCCTTTGAGAACAACCATCAATTTGAACTATGTTTTGATAACGTATCTATGAGAATGTGAAGAGTTGCATATATGAGTATCATGTATGTTGACCCTCGATTCGAGTCGTTCATGCCCATAAATTCCGCACGAACTCCATAAGTTGAGTACATTTCAGAGGAGCAATATCTTCAAGTACTAAATTTTTAGGATTGAGTTCATAATATATTTGAGATTATAGTCCTTATCATGGTACTATTGCATGTTACCCATGAATTCCTTGAGTTGAGTAGTTCATGCTCATAATTTTGGATGAACCCTACAAGTCAGGTAGTTTTGAGATGAGAAGTATTTTTTATTTCTCGAGTTGAGTTGTTCATGCCCATAATTCCGCATGAACCCTCTGAGTCTAGTATTCTCTGAGTCAACTATTCTTGAGTCTAGAGTTGTTGTGTATCGAGTATTGAGTTCTAGTAACGGTTATTGAAAACCTTGGATTGAGTCGTTCACGTCCATAATTAAGCATGAACTTGTACAATATTTTGAAACTTATTTTAAGACTTAAGCATTGAGTTGAGTAAGAATAAGAGTGAAGTTTATTTCTTCAAAAGATTATATGGGAGCTAAGTATTTCCAAGAGTAAAATTATTTCACATTTAAACAAGAGAGGAAACACTGATTTCCAAGAGAACTTTTAAGCTAGTTTTTGAGTAATAATCTCTGACCTCAGAAATCATTAAACATATGAGCTGAGTATATTTTTTGGAGTAGTATTGAACACCGTTATAGAGACAAGTTCAGATAACTCAAGTCTCCATAAATCATGTAACCAACGTGGATATAAACGGTCATACTTTTTAGATGATTCCTTAAAGCTCTTTATCATAGACTAGTAATCCACTTAGTTGAAGTGTTCCATATCTGACAAGTTATTGGACAACTCTAGCAGTGTGGGCAAGACGTTGTATCATCACATAGCTCATAGTTATGGTTGTCGCTTAGAGAAACTCTGAAAGAGTTGGATTATATTTTACTACATATGCAAATTGAGTTGTTACTATATTCCTTAATACATTTAGTTTCTATCTAATGTTTTGAATTTTTTTCCATATATTGCATCTTTTATTGTTGCTTTATCCTTGAGTATCTTGGGTTGAGCATCATATCTTGAGTTGAGTACATTTGAGTTGAGATGAATATCTTATTATTGAGTTTAACTATGTTTTTTATCCTTGAGTTGAGTTAGCATAGTGTATTGGAGGAGCTAAGTATGTTTCCTTTTTATCAAGTTCAAGCTTATGTTTATGCTTTAGAATTACATGCTCGTAAAATCAACGTACTGACTCATTTGGCCTACATCATTTCATGATCCAGTTATAGATATTCAGGGTCATGAACATGAGCTTCGTTGATACCATAGGGAGTTTGAATTAGCTATAGTGAGCCTCCTTACTTATACAGGGTTCCACTTATACTTTAAATTATATTAGTTGTTAGGATGTCGTTGGTATTGTGCCAACATCCATCTTTGTCATTTAGAGGCTTTAAAAATACACAATAGAGTTGAGAAGTATGCTTCATTTACTTTGTTAAATGTTTTAAACACTTAAGTTGTCTATTTTGTGGCGAGTTGAATATATTATTTTTGTACAATATTTTTCATTTGAGTTAAAACTTTGTATTTGAGTTTCATGAATTTTATTTTGTTTTAAGATTTCTATGCTTGAGTTAGTCGTCCATTCATATTCAGGCGGGATGAGAGTTTGCTTAGGGACCAACAATGGTTCTCGAGTATCGGCCACGTCAAGGTGTAGGCTCGGGTCGTGGCATAACCTACCTCCATCGAAGAACCAAAGTCAAGAAAACACATTTCCCGTTGTTTTTCTTTCTTCAGTTCCTCAGAACATTTCCAATCAATCAAATATGCATAATTCATAAGTAAACGAGTGTATAGACACTCATATTACTATATGTCTAACGTAGAACAAAAAACTCACTTGAATATTTAATCAGTTTCCTGTATTTTGATGTTAACTAATATTTCAACTCTTGTATTTCCTAAATTTCACGGTTAGGGTTATGCATAATTCATAAGTAAACGACTCTATAGACACTCATATTTAACGTAGACCAAAAAGCTCACTCAAATCTATAGTCAATTTCCTGGAGTTTTATGTTAACTAATATTTCAACTCTTGTATTTCCTAAATTTCATGGTTAGGGTTATGTTTTTACTCCTCCAAATATTATTAATTTGATGGTATTCATAAAATATAATATACCTAATAGTTAATTACCAATACAAATTATTATGAAAACATAGAACTTTTATAGAATAATCACAAGTAGGGAAAAAAATATATATAGAGGAATCAATTTAATGAAATTACAAAACCAGGAACTTCATTATACTACCATTTTCTAATCTCCCCCACTAGTACATTCCAGCACCAATATCTAACCCTAACTTGCTAATATTTCACAATTTTTCCACTTTATCCCTTTAACAATAATTAATGTTCATACTCCTTTTAATTATTTAGGAAAAATAATTTATGAACTAATACACAAACAAATTTTAAATTCCACTAATTTCTTCCTACATATGGCCATGTGGTAAGGGTATCAAAAAAAATTACGGACTCAGCTCATCAACCACCAACTAATAAATTTAATCATTTCATAACCCATCAAATCAATAACGGCATTAAAATGAATAATTCAAAAATCTAATTTAAAATTTAGAAAAAAGATTTTTCTTATGAAAAAAATAGATCTAGTTTTCAAAATTACCTAACGAATAATTACAAGTTCATGTTGAAATAGGAAGCACGAGAAGTGATTATATGCATATAGTCCTCCAATAGAAGTTTCACAGACATACTGAGAGAAAAAAGCCAAATTTAAGTCGTGAATTTATTTTACTTGTGAGATGGATACTTTCCATATAATTATTCTCTTGTTAATTGAGTCTAACTCATATAATCAAATGTATGATGAGTTTTTTTTGAGTAATTATTTAAAACCTTATATAAAAATTTAATAAAAGTACTTACTAATATTCTTAAAGTGTATTTTTCTAAAAATAGATATGGTTACAATGATTAGTCATATATTTACTTATTTAAATATCAACGTTATTTATAAAGAAAATCTTGCGTACGCCACAATTTAAAATGTAGTATGCATGTGATATTTTAAGAAATAAAGCGTGTCGAATAAAATGTAGTATGCATGTGATATTATAATAAATAAAGTGTGTCGAATAAAATGCGACATCGGATCTCTCACATGAGTAATCGTCCTTAAAAAGATATGAGTTTAACCATCATATTGGTACTTGTTTTATGAGCCAGAAAAATGTTTCTCTATGAAAATGAGTTTAAGGATCAATGAAGAGAGAAATAAGGGTTAAGCATCTAGAGGTGTTTGGACCAAGGTTTGTACAATGTTGGATAATCGAAAGAATAAAACCAATCGTAGCACGTATTTCATATCATGTTTATCAAGCGATCAATGGTTCGATGAATAAAATTTTTTCCTGCTTCTTCATTGTGTGACACCCTGCAAAGTTAAAATAGCTTTTCAATGAAATACCCTTTAACCTTTTATCATTTCTTGAAGTTTCAGTCGATGTTCCCATTTTAGTATATTACTAAAAGTCATTAAAAAATACAACGGATATATAGAAAATTGGTTGAATTAATTGAATAATAAACCTATTTACACAAGTTGGCTATTGCACTAACAATATTGGTAGTGAGTGTGAATATTTTTATAATTTTAAACATTAACTCGAGTTAACCTCTTTAAGAGTATGAGGGATCAAATAAATAACTAGTGAAGTAGCGAATGAAGTATGAGATATTGTGAGTAAAAGTATTTTCATATAAGTAGTGAATTCCTTCCAAGTGTGATTGGATTCCTCTGTGGGGTTTGAAAAACCTTAAGGTTAAATTCTTGATGCTCAAATGTCGCAAGAACTATTTGTTGTATGAATTGTGTGACTACTTGATGTTGTATTTGCTTGGGTCTTGTCCACCATGTGCGAAGTGGAGCATGTATGCTTTGGATCGCGAGTCGACCATGTGGACTGATCTGACCCGATCCAAGAAGTTGTCTGAGAAGATGAAAGAACTAATCAGCTTTTATTTTAAAAAGAAAGAAGAAATAGTTCGATAACTGAAAAAGAAAGAAGAAACAATTTATTCCTTTACAGAAAAAGACAACGTAAAAACAGTATGAAAAGAGAACACAAACCAAATGAAAAAGAAAACTCAAAAAAAATTTGTCTGAACGAAAACATTTATTTTATGAATCAAACTTTGTTTCCTAGTTATATAAAGAAGGACTGGAGAAGTTGTGTTAAAATATAAAAATCAATGACTTTCTCTGCATATATATATATATATATATATATA
>NC_028637.1:52790387-52794458 GCF_001406875.1 Solanum pennellii
TATATATATATATGCTAAAATCACCAACACACCTACATACACAAAATTTGAACTTACAAGTTCAAGAGAACACTAAAATTTTATGTTCTGAAACTATTAACTCCTTCATGGATTTTTAAGTCACATAAAAATATATACATTCAAAAGTTGAGAAAAAGAAATAATCTTTTGCCAAAACAAATAAAACAACCAACGATTTCTTTAAGAATCAAATTGAGAGTATGTGATATATTAAATAGCTCTGTAATCTAGAAAATGTTTCAAGATACTCATGGAGCAGATTTCTTTCTTTTAGAAGATGTGCACATCTTTTTCGTTCTCTTCCTCGAATTAACAACAACAATAAATTTAAAATATAATAATAAATTAAACTTAATTATTTTTAAACATGCAAGAAGTGATTACCTTGACGATGATGCATGTTGATGAAATTATACAGGTTGCGAAGTTTTGGTTAAATGACTTGTAACTTCTTGATCAACTTCTTCACTAAACTCGACAAAAAATCCATGGATCAATGTCTATAAATGTACTCATAAAATATTTTAAGCATTTTATAAACTATAGTTAAGACTCCTTAATCTAAACACTCAAAAGTCAAATGTAGATCCATTTTATTCACTTAATTATTACAGAATTATTATGTAAGTACAATGCACACATATTTGTCAGATAAGACTATGTTAATATTAAGATATCAAGTGATAATATAATTAAATGATTCAAAATACTAACCTCATTGTCAATAACATTGTTAATCCATATGTTTTTTGATGCATCATCTCCATCCGAATCGTCAGATGTGATTATGACATCTAAAAGTTATTAATTAAAAGTTGAAAATATGATAAGTTACCATAAAATTCAAACAATCACGAAATTCCTTATTTAGAAATTTATTTATCTCTTTATTTATACAATTTTAGAATATAAAATGATAATCTTGTTGTTTATGCTCTTTACGACTATTTTTATGATATATAAATGAAGATCTAGTGAAAAATCTAAAATTTAGCAATTTCACAAATTAATTGATGGTTTTATTGTTCAAACTATATTATTTCAGAGTTTAAGATAGATTTTTAAGAACTTGTATAAAAGGTTAAAACTTAAATAATTTCGAGAAAGAAAAAAAATATAAGAAGCTTTGACCATAGTAATTCGTGAAATACTATAAATTAGAATATATTTTAATCAGTTTTAGATCAAATTCATCATGTCATTGTACATGCATCAAATTATTTAATAAAAAAAGGATAAGAGGTAACATTGATCAAACCTGAATAAAAAAAATAATGTTCGTATCATACAATTTACTTAGCTAATGACCATGTACATGATGAACAAAAATCTTCAATAATAAAGCTGCATATATGAAAATGAAAGAAAAATATATAAGGAGGTCCATTGATTTTACTTTTTTTATTTTAGTTCTTGATTAATATATTATTGGCATGGAGGATGCCTTATGTTAAAACTATTATTGTGGAATATCACACATAAATATTGTTGTATTGCTTCTTCTATAGAGTATATTAATTTCATTTAATCCTCTTAATATTTTGGGTTTGAAAATAAATATAATTATAATTTATTATAATTATTAAATGTGAATAAGTTTTTACATGTAATAAAACTCTTGATCATAAAATGAATTGAAAAGTCAATTTTGTGCAACATATTTATTTTTTGTTCACATTATTTTTTGGAAAATGATTATTTTTTCACTTTATTCTGGTAAACAAATCAAATTATTTTTAAAAATCTTATATTGATGATTATTATAAATATAGAAAGCATAACTTTGAATTTTACATAGCTATAAGTGATATAATATTTAATTTTTTTTGTAAAATCCTCTGATTTGCTAATATTAAAAAGTAAAATTCTTGTCTGAAAATATAAGGTCGTTAAATTAAATTTTCTTTTTTTCTATACAATAACTTTTGAATTTAAGATTCAAGGGTTTCTTATCATTCAAAGGGTGAAGAGGATATCATTTTTAAAATACAAAGAGTTGAATTACATGATTTGATTAAAATTTACTCATCTCTATATAATAACTTTCTGTTGACGATTTAAGATGTGAAGATTCGTTATTATTTAAAAGGGGAATAAGAGTATCATCAGTAATATTAAAACGACAAACAAAACTAGTAATTGTTATATAGATCGACAACACCTATATAACATAGTTAAATACAAAAAGGATGTGCATACCTTTGTCTGCCATAGCAACGAATGACTGAATACAAGCTAGGCTGAGTCTTCCTCTCTTTAGGCTTATTGACAGCTAACACCATATGAGAATATGTCTCTTAGCTTAAGCCAGGAGAGGAAACTTAGCCTCATGTTTATAGGCTCAAAAGCTTTTAACCTAGTGGGCCTCCCCATTACGGGCTCACGGGTCTTCGATATGCCTACACTATTTCCATCCCACACGTATAACATGAAATGGATACAAGCCTATATGGTATTCACTCACATACACGACCCGTGTTTGTCAAACTAATATTAACATTCAGTTCGTTTTACTAAAACACAATAATAAGTTAATATTAAGTCAACATTCAATAAATACTTCTAACATTATCATCACCCATCAAGAAATCTTAAACCCTTTAAAAGTGCAATCTCACCAAGTTAACCAAATTCTTTTAGATATATATTTTTTTTCAAAAAAAAATAGTTAAATTGGTTTTCAACATTTTATAATCAATAAATCAGAACATAGTATTACATAATGAAATCATAACATCATTTCCGTAACATATAAGAATTTTACAATATAAAACATGAAGTCTACAATAATTTAAAAGCTTGTTTTGAAGAATTTACTTTGAACATTGTTTGTTGTACCCATGCATAAACTATTTTTTTAAATGAATTTATATGGACTGATTAAAAATCACGAATAACTACTTAATTTTGATGATTTTAAGAGGAAAGATCTATATGAACAGATGTGTGTACATATATAAATTGTTGTATTTCTACGGTTCATAAAAAGTGTAACGACCATAAAATAATAAGCTGAACTACAGACTCATTGTGTGGGTTAGTATGACCTTAAGATGATGTCTAGGCTGTTTTATAACTTATTTGAGCAAGGAAGAGGCCTCGGGTGCAAGCAAGGGCCTAAACTAGCAAAATAAAGTGGAAGAAGTCTTGTTCTTCAAGGGACTGTTTGGCAATGGGGGTGCTTGATCGCCCTTGTTCCGTTGTGATCGCCTAATTTGATGTCTCATTGTCCTAGTGTCACGACCCAAATCGGGCCGCGACTGGCACCCACACTTATCCTACTATGTGAGCGAACCAACCAATCTAATCCCCAAAATTTCAACCATAAATAACAAAATATAATGCGGAAGACTTAAAACTCATTAATGAAAATTGATTAAATAACTTATAAGAACTCAATACTATTTATTCCCAAAACCTGGAAGTCATCACCACAAGAACATCTATCCTCAAATTACTAATATAAGAGTATCTAAGAAACTAAAATAAGTAAAAAGCTAGTCCATGCCGTAATCTCAAGGCATCAAGACATGAAGAGGAAGATCCAGTCCAAGATAGAAGCAATAGCTCACCCTGAAATCTGGCTTGATGAACACTGGCTAGAGTTGCGGTTGAGTTGAAGACGATGGCACGTTTGCTGCACTCCACAAATAACAAAGAAAACAATTACAAGTAGGGGTCAGTACAAACACGAGTACTGAGTAGGTATCATCGGCCAACTCAAAATAGAAAACAGTATATATCAGATAATATCATAAATCAACTACAATACTCAACATGTAGCAACGACAAGTTCTATAATCATTAATAAGCACCGCCAAGTTCACCCATGAGGACTCAAGTCTCAATACCATATCCATTTGGGAATTAGGTTCATTAGATTGGGTATATTAACATTTTTCAAGATTCATTATCTTTATTTCTCTCGTGTCGGTACGTGACACTCCGCTCCATATACTATCCTGGTGTCGGAACCTGACACTCCGACCCCTAATTCTACGTGTCGGTTCGTGACACCCGATCCCCTAATTCTACGTGTCGGTTCGTGAC
>NC_028637.1:52797149-52851533 GCF_001406875.1 Solanum pennellii
GGGGTAGGTTGGGGTGGCATTTCCTCATCCTGCACTTGTTCATTTTCCCCATCCTCCCCTTCTCTTACCACTTCCTCAGTTGGTGGAGGAGTCACCGCCCTAGTACCAGATGGGGCAGGTGCTCGTCCTCTTCCCCTAGAGGACGTCCTCCCACGACCTCTACCACGGCCTCTTGCCGTTGCTCTTCCTCGAGCTACATCCCCAGCGGCTGGCTCAGACGAACCCTGTTCCGCCGGTGCTGTTGTTGGCGTAGTCGTTGCTCTAGTTCTAACCATCTGCGAAATAGAGTGAAGATGGTCAGATACCAATTTGTATCACCTAGATACCAATTGGATTCAAGTAATAGCACGAAAGAAAGAAAGAATGGAATTTTCCTAAAGTCCTATAGCCTCTCAAAGAAAAGTAAAGGCGTCCCCCTACCGTTCCTTAAGACTCTACTAGACCTGTTCTTGTGTGATGAGACCAACGAACCTAATGCTCTGATACCAAGTTTGTCACGACCCAAAACCGAGCCGCGACTGGCACCCACACTTACCCTCCTATGTGAGCGAACCAACCAATCTAAACCTTAACATTTCAATTTAATATCAACATAAAGCAATGCGGAAGACTTAAACTCATTAATAAAAGACAATTCAATAACTTCTAAAATTCAACATCTATTATTTCCCCAAAATCTGGAAGTCATCACCACAAGAACATCTATGATCAAATTACTAAACTAAGAGTATTCTAAGAAGCTAAAACAAATAAAAGCTAGTCTATGCCGAAACTTCAAGGCATCAAGACATGAGGAAGGAGATCCAGTCCAAGCTAGAAGCATTAGCTCACCCTGAAGATCCGGTGTGACGAAGACTGGCTAGAATTACTGTTGAGTCGAAGATGACGGCACGTTTGCTGCATTCCACAATATACAAGAAGAAAACATAAAAGTAGGGGGTCAGTACAACCACAAGTACTGAGTAGGTATCATCGGCCAACTCAAAATAGAAAGCAATATATCTCAGATAACATCATAAAATCAACTAATATTCTTAACATGTGATAGCAACAAGTATAAACATCATTTATAGCATCACCGAACATATCTGTGAGGACTCAAGCCTCCATACCATACTCATTTGGGATACATGTTCTTTAGATTGAGTATATTAGCATCTTTCAAGATTCATTATCTTTATTCCTCTTGTGTCGGTACGTGACACTCCGCTCCCCTACTACTATGTGTCGGTACGTGACACTCCGATCCCCTAATTCTATGTGTCGGAACGTGACACTCCGATCCCCTAAATCTACGTGTCGGTTCGTGACACCCGTCCCACTAATTCTATGTGTCGGTACGTGACACTCTGACCCCCTAATTCTACGTGTCGGTTCGTGACCCCCGATCCCCTAATTCTACGTGTCGGTTCGTGACATCCGATCCCCTAATTCTACGTGTCGGTTCGTGACACCCGATCCCCTAATTCTACGTGTCGGTTCGTGACACCCGATCCCCTAATTCTACGTGTCGGTTCGTGACACCCGATCCCCTAATTCTACGTGTCGGTTCGTGACACCCGATCCCCTAATTCTACGTGTCGGTTCGTGACACCCGATCCCCTAATTCTACGTGTCGGTTCGTGACACCCGATCCCCTAATTCTACGTGTCGGTTCGTGACACCCGATCCCCTAATTCTACGTGTCGGTTCGTGACATCCGATCCCCTAATTCTACGTGTCGGTTCGTGACACCCGATCCCCTAATTCTACGTGTCGGTTCGTGACATCCGATCCCCTAATTCTACGTGTCGGTTCGTGACACCCGATCCCCTAATTCTACGTGTCGGTTCGTGACATCCGATCCCCTAATTCTACGTGTCGGTTCGTGACACCCGATCCCCTAATTCTACGTGTCGGTTCGTGACATCCGATCCCCTAATTCTACGTGTCGGTTCGTGACACCCGATCCCCTAATTCTACGTGTCGGTTCGTGACACCCGATCCCCTAATTCTACGTGTCGGTTCGTGACACCCGATCCCCTAATTCTACGTGTCGGTTCGTGACACCCGCTCCACTACTCTCATCACTTTAGTTCATCAAGCCTTCTTTTATACCAAGGCATCATCAATCTCATTAACAAAGTAGATTAGGGTTTTTCAAGATTTAGGATTCAATAGCTTCATCATGCTTATTTTATCACAATTATATAATCACATTCATACAAGCATACAATTAAGCATATAGAAGGGTTTACAATACTACCCAATACATATCATTCGCTATTAAGAGTTTACTACGAATAGCATAAACCATAACCTACCTCCACCGAAGATTTCGTGATCAAGCAAGCAAATCCTCAAAATCTTTGCTATCCTCTTCGTTTCCCTCTTCTCTCGATCGTTCTCCCTCTCTTGTTCTTTCTATTTTTCTTATTCCAAAACCCTCTTTCTTTTACCCTAATTAGTATATAACTAAGTCTAAAAGATGAATAAAGTAACCCACTTTTTATTTTAAGATTGTCTCCTTTAACCCCCAAGAAATTGAATTATTAATATTAATCCATTAACTTTATAATTATAAGCATGAAAAGTCCAAAACGCCCCTTTAAAAACTTAACAGAATTTCCGACCCGAGTGAGCTTACGGAGCCTGTGACGGTCCGTCACGATTGTGACGGTCCGTCCTACAGGTCCGTCACAAACCTCAGAGACTTGATTTTAGTAAAAGTTCTGTGACGGCCCGTCATGCCTGCGACGGTCCGTCCTGCCATTTCGTCACGAAGTTCAGAGAGTCGATTTCAGTACCCAATTTTCAGAATTTCTAAGTGTTTTGGAACGAGACCCCCTCGACGGTCCGTCGTGCCCATGACGGTCCATCGTGGGATTCGTCGACTCAGCCAGTTTTTCCAGAAATAAAATTTGCTGCTCAAAACGACTAAACAGGTCGTTACACCTAGATTCTGCAAGAAAAGGTGAGCTAAGTCATAGCTCGCCAAGTAGGTTGGTGTATCGCCCATTGGTCTTCTTGATCGCTTAATCATCTGCCCAAGTAGTGATCTTACTGAAAATTTGGGTGAGCCAAGGGTGCACTTGGCAAGTAATACAGTTCCCTTGGAGAGACTAAGGTTCCAAAGGGAGAGCTTAGACGTGCAAGGGGTGAAATTCTATGTTGAAACTTTAAGGGACCTTAGTACTTTTCCATAGTTGTCCTAATAAATTTATTCATTTGCTAGAAACTATATAAATTCTAAGAGATGAAATTCTTCAATGAATTCACTTTTTAACAAATCCAAATCAAATCAAAAGAAGTTGTTCCCTCCAATATTTCTCTCGCTAAACTCAAAGCAGAAAAGGAAACCATTGAAGCTAGGGTTATAGATTCTCAAGGTTCTTCCCCAAATTTCTAGGAGATTCTCATTCAAGGTATATAAGTTTTCATCCATGTATAGTTATCACCCATGGAACCCTCTCAAAAGATTTTATTTAATTCTCAGATCTCGAAAATCTAGGGTTTAAACTTAACCCCATGGATTCCTTTCAAAGTCGTTTTAAAAGGTTGAATTATGTTTTTTATAGATCATACTACAGATTTTAGATGATTGTAACTTGAACTCAAATGGATCGACAAGTTTTTCCCAGTCCTAGCTGTGACTTTTCTATACTTTATGAATGTTTAGAAGTTCATATAATTGATTGAATGTATTGCATGATTTAAGTATAACTCGACATGTATTCTTCATTAACCTAAGATTCTAGGGTGAAATTGATATAGTCTAGGTTTATATCAGGATTGAGGCAAATTGAGGGGTTAGATGTGAACTCCTAAGATTGATGAACTTTTTGATGAGTTACCTTAGACTAGATTACCTAGACATTAATTGCTTATGATTGAATCTTGTAGACATGAATCAACTTGATTAGGTCTTATATGATGAACCATGGATAATTAGTATTGAGATTTGGTTTGCTTAATGTTACATGACGATAATTGAGTAAGAATGGATCATATGGTTAGTTTACCTGGAACAGATGGATATATATGATGATCCACTTGAAAGTTGGAGGTGTTTATGTATGAATTATTGATGCACTTGAATGGTGGAAGTGTTTAGTTATAGTGTGTAAATGATTGATCCACTTGAAAGGTGGTGGTGTTTAGCTATAGTGCGTGAATGATTGATCCTCTTGAAAGGTGAAGGTGTGTACTTATGGTGCAATTGAATTTTATAGGGTACTATTGTGGAAGGTTATACCCACATGACCTTCAATATTATTATATGAGCTTACACATGCAATGAATGAATTGCTTGAATTATGATTATGTCCATAGCTAGTATGGTGAATGTGGATGCGTTGATTAACATGGTCTATAAATCCTTGAACACAGTATATGATTATTATACGTAATTATGATAATATTCACATGCTTATGAGCACTTTGATAGGGAATTATTTATGATGATGTTGTTGTTGTTGTTGTGTCATTGTAAGGGCAACTACACACACTCTATGCATAAACATGATTATGGTGTATCTATGGTGTCAATTGAAAGTGTAGTTCTCATATTCACCTTTACACATTATTATATATTAAATGTACATGTCTATCATGGTCCTATTGTGTTGATTGAAAGGTTATTCTCATGAAAACACTATGAATGTATTTAAAAGGATTTATCACATGTATATGATGATTCTAAGGGTGAAAGGTTGTTATCACCTTATTGAATCAATGAGCTATGTTAAGAGTAGTGTTGAATGAAGGGAAAAATACTCTGTCACATATGTAAATGCAATTCACACTAACAATGTATAATTTTAAGAATAATTCCTAGCACCGAGCGGATATGGAAAATGAGGTAGAGGCCTTCCCGCAAATACAATAGGTTGGGTCTTCTACATATGTTCTCATGAGATGTAAACTCTCCCACTAATACAATAGGCCGGGTTTCTTGAAGAAATCTCCCTATCCCATAACTATGTGCCCACAAAGGTCTTTAGCTAGTGGATCCACCTAAAAGCTAAATATGTTAGTTCTACTTATGCAAGTAGGATGCCTTCTTCTTTTGTGGGGTTATATGACACGGAATTCTATTTAGCTCACATGGTCTATATCGGTTAATACTATATTCTCTCTATTGAACAAGAACATGAATTATGAATATGAAAGCGAGTTATGTGCTATGGATCCTCAAAATTGAATGGTAGTATGGGATTCCATTCATACATGTCACAATTGGACTTTGATAGTAGTCATGGTGTGTTCCTCTTATGTGTATGTACTATGAATATGATGGATGTCTATGTACTATGAATATGAGTTATGTGTATGTACTATGAATATGAATTATATCTCTGAAATAGCAATATGAACATGATTATGAATGTGAAGTATACATGTGACTTCTTAATGAGCTTTACTTAGTGCAAATACATTGCACAAGTAGACTTATAAAGAGGTTATGGTATGGTTTCCTTATGATATGAAGATTTGTGAATCCATAGATGTATGCTAAGAATATGTGCATGAACTATGACTGATGACTCCTCGAGATGATTTACATAGTATGATGGGTATTATGGGATCCCACTCATGTATGGCAAAAGTAGACTTCTAAAGTAGTCATGGTGTAGTTCCATTTTATTATGAGGGCTTAGGAGTTAATGCATGCTCTAATTGAGTAAGTGTTATGATTGACTTTCCTTGACATGAACTAGTGATTATTAATTTATCTTTACTATGTGTATGTGTTTCCAATCTGTGTTATCAAAAGCAGAAATTACTGATTCTAATAATATTGAATCCATTTATCAACATTGTTTGGTCAAATTTAGCATGCCATTGTTTGGGTGCTTGCTTGAGTCCATAAAGTGACTTCACAAGTATGCACACTTTCTTTTCTTTACCAAGAACTATAAACCCTTCAGGTTCTTTCATGTAAATTTCTTCCTCCAACTCTCCATTTAAGAATACTGTCTTTACATCCATTTAGTAAATTTTAAGATCATGTGCTGCTTCTAGTTCTATTAACATCCTAATTGATGTTATCCTTGTTACTGGAGAGTATGTGTCAAAGTAGTCAAGACCTTCCTTTTGTCTGTACCCTTTTGACTACCAGTATAGCCTTATATTTGTCTATAGTCCCATCAGGTTTCATTTTCCTTTTAAATATCCACTTTGATCCTAAAGGCTTATTTTCTGGAGGAAGATCAGCCAATTCCCAAGTGTAATTGCTTAAAATTGTTCGATCTCACTGTTGCTGCTTCTTTCCAATAAGTTGACTCAGACGAAGACATAGCTACTTTAAATGTTTAAGGCTCATTTTCAAGCAATAGTGCTACAAAATCTTTTCCGAAAGAAGCAGATTTTCGTTGCCGAGTACTACACCTACGTTCCTCACTAGTTCGAATATTTTCCATTCATTCTTCTCGTGGTCGTTTAGGTCTTTCACTTGTTGAGTCACTTTCAATTTTATATGGATAAATGTTTTCAAAAAATTCTGCATTGTCTGTTATAATTATCGTATTAACATGAATCTTAGGATTATCTGATTGGTGAACCAAAAACCAACCGGCTTTACTGTTCACAGCATACCCAATAAAGACACAATCTATTGTTTTTAGTCCAATTTTAACCCTTTCGGTAAAGGAATCTCTACCTTGGCTAAAAAACCCCACACTTTGAAATATTTCAAGTTGGATTTCGTTCCTTTGCACAACTCATATGGAATTGATTGTGTTTTTCGATGGGGTACTCTATTGAGTATTTTATTAGCTGTAAGGATGGCTTCCCCCCAAAGGTTTTGTGGTAAACCAGAATTAATCATTAAGACATTCATCATTTCCTTTAATGTTCCGCTCTTCAGTTATGCCAAACCATTTGACTTCGGTGTATAAGCTGCAGTAGTTTGATGAATAATACCATATTCCAAACATATCTCTGCAAAAGGGGATTCATATTCTCCACCCCTATCACTCCGAATCATTTTTATCTTTATATTCAATTGGTTCTGCATTTCATTTTTGTATTGCTTAAATGCATCAATTGCTTCATCCTAACTATTAAGCAAATATACATAACAAAATCGAGTGCAGTCATCAATAAAAGTTATAAACTACTTTTCCCACCACAAGATGGTGTTGACTTCATATTGCATATATCTATGTGAATTAAGTCTAAAGTCTTAGAATTTCTTTCAACAGACTTATAAGGATGTTTAACAAACTTATTTTCCACACAAATTTTGCATTTCGATTATCGCATTTAAAATCAGACAATACTTCTAGATTGACCAATTTTCGCAAGGCTTTGTAATTTACATGTCCCAAACGGGCATGCCATAAATCATTTGACTCCAATAAGTAAACAGAAGCAGAATTTTTATTAATAATGTCAACAACCATTACATTTAGTTTGAAAAGACCCTCATTGAGGTAGCCCTTTCCTATGAACATTTCATTCTTACTTATTACAGCTAAATCACTAACTAGGACACACTTAAACCCGTTCTTAAGGAGTAGTTCATCAGAAAATAAATTCTTCATAATTGTAGGGACATGCAGAACATTGTTCAAAGTCATCACCTTGCCGGATGTCATTTTCAACATTTTTTTTCAGTTCCTACAATCCTTGCTATTGCTGTGTTTCCTATGACCAGCCTTGCAACAATTGTAACAGTTGCCTTTGAATTTCTTCTTGGCCTGTTCTTACTTCTGCCTGTTGGACTTCTTTCTCTTTTTGTCTTTGGTAGGAGATTCTTCAACAATATTAACTCCAATGATAGTTGAACTCTTACGCGACATTTTTTTGGCATTTTTGTTATCTTCCTTAATCTTTAGCCAAATCACAAGATCTTCAAGCTTCATTTCTTTAAGCTTGTGCTTTAGATAATTCTTGAAATCGTTCCACGAAGGAGGCAACTTCTCGATCAGTGCAGCCACTTGAAAAGCTTCATTTACTACCATATCTTCAGCAATCATATCATGGATAATAAGTTGAAGTTCCTGCACTTGTGATTCAACAGTTTTACTATCTACCATTTTATAGTCTAAAAACTTTGCGACCACAAACTTTTTCAAGCATGCATCTTCTGTCTTATATTTCTTCTCAAGTGCATCCCACAACTCTTTTGAAGTTGTTATTGCATTATAGACATTATATAAGTCATCCTCTAAAGTACTCAAAATGTAGTCTTTACATAGGAAGTTTGCCCATTTCCATGATTCAATAATCATGATTTTTTCTCTGTCTGGCATATCATCAGCAGGAACTGGAGTATCTTCACTTGTAAATTTCTGCAAACCAGGAGTGCTAAGCCAGAAAAATACTCGTTGTTGCCATCCTTTGAAATTCACACCTGTGAATTTACCCGGTTTCTCTGCTAATGGTACAACAGTTCGGGTTGGTGCAGCAACAGCCACTGTAACACCATTGTTTGCTGTTTCTGATTAGCAAAAATTGATACAATCTTAGTATGCAATAAATTATAATTACAGACTTAAAGGAGTATAAAATCACGAAAATTTTTGTCTCCACCAGAAACACAAATGTTTTTAAAAAATCCTTAGGATTGTTGCAAATCTGTGTTATCAAAAGCAGAAATTACTTATTCTAATAAATTCTTCAGAAACACGAAGTAACTGAAATTTATAGAATCAGTAAGAGAGGTGAACAAAAATTTAATTTACAAAAACTAAAATATGTAAAAACGTACCATAATCAGGAAAAAACTTTTTAAATTAGAAAAAGATCAAGTCCACTGAACTCACAGTGTCCCCTTAAGGAAATTATTCTCCTCTAGTATTTGAGGTTTGATTTGGAATATAACCTCCCAGGATAAAATGATCTTAATCAGCAAAGAGTAGATACCAAAAACTCTACTGTTAGCGAACCAATCCACAGCAGGAAAGTACACAACGAAAAATGTGTGCAGAAGAACAAGAAGAAGATCAGAAAAATCATTGGGAAATATTCTGAAGACTGAGTGGTATTTATAGGCAAGAAGAATATGTTCTGAAAGACCAACCCTTCCAAAAGTCACACGACCATTAATGAAAGTTTGCAACCTTTCAAATGGTACTGACTGTTCCTGAAAGTTGCAACCTTTTAGAACAGTCATGGCAGAAAATTTAAATAAAAGGAAAAGTTCAAATAAAACAGGTCGCGCGCGGATCCGAGTGTGGTCGGGTTAGTCAACTAAAAAGTTGAAATATTTCAGTTAATTTCCAACTTCTGTTATCAACTAATTATTTGAAAACATTTTTGACATTTAATTAATTAATTAAATAATTAATTAAAACAAACTTTGTCCAAAAAATAATCTCTCGATCGATCATTTGCCAAAGCCGAAGCCGAGACGAGCGAGTGACGACGACGACGGCACGAGGGGGGTCCCTCTTTACAACCCTTTTAACAATTAATAGAAGTGTTTTGGTATTTTAAATCTCCTATTATTATTTCCATCACCGATGAGGGACAAATACCTTTTAATCAAAGCATAAGAAGATTTTTCAAGTTCCCAACTCTTCAAGTTCTCAACTTTTAAAATTCCTCTCCTTCCCTATATTTCCCATGAATTCTTGCTACATACCAAACAATCCCCCACATTGATGGAGAATGGTTATAACATAGGAATGCACGAACAATTGTGTACTTTACAGTCAAGGAGTAATTGCATCTGGATAAGTAGGTTTCCCCTTGCACTTTCCGTAGTGAACATATGTCGGATATACTCGGTCAAGCGATATATGTGATATCTTTGAACCGTCGAGCTTTGGTGTATACCTAGACAACCATATGTCACACAATTAACCCTTTACTATTTATGGTTCTTATGATTGTGTTCGTTTCAGCCATGAACACCTCCTAGTTTCATGAGTGTATAGAGAATAGGCTTTTGACATGAAATTCTCTTTGACGCGGCTTCCACTTCACACTCACATAGGTGATTTCTAACCGTGTCATCTCGTAGATACACTATTTGGTCAAATCTACCAAACTTAGCTAATCATTAAAAACTTTAAGCTTTAATACCTCAATAACAAGCCTTAAAGTCTTAACCTTGTTCCTGAACATTGTCTTCATCATGAGAATGGATTGAGTTTATTGACAATGCCGAACCGTCAGCCACAACTTTGTTTTTCTCATTGAATCTAGCTCTTGTGATTTCCGGTCTGCTAGATAGAGTTACCATCATGCTGACTTGTCCTAAGCCGTAAACCCTTTCCCTTAGATGATCTTTCAACTGCTTCTCTCATTAGGCCTTTCGTTAGTGGATCTGAAACGTTATTGCTTGACTTTACATAGTCAATTATGATAATTCCACTAGAGAATAGTTGTCTTACGATGTTATGTCTCCGTCGTATATGACGAGACTTCCCGTTGAACATAATGCTCCCTACCCTACCTATTGCTTCTTGACTTTCGAAATGTATGCAAATTGGTCCAACAGGTTTGGGCCAGAATGGAATATCCTCTAGGAAATTCCGGAGCCATTCAGCTTCTTCACTAGCCTTATCCAAAGCAATGAATTCAGATTCCATTGTGGAGCGAGCAATACATGTCTGTTTGGAAGATTTCCAAGAGACTGCTCCTCTACCAAGTATGAACACGTAACAACTCATGGATTTTACATCATTTGACCCGGTGATCCAATTTGCATCACTATATCCTTCAATCACAACAGGATATTTATTATAATGCAAAGCATCATGTTGTGTATATTTTAGATAACCAAACACACGTTTCGTTGCCATCCAGTGAGTTTGATTCAGATTACTAGTGAACCGACTGAGTTTACTGATAGCACATGCTATATCTGGTCGCGTACAATTCATAATATACATCAAACTTCCCAACACTCTGGTATATTCCAGTTGAGAGTCACTTTGACCTTCATTCTTTTTAAATGTACAGCTTAAATCAATTGGAGTTTTGACAAGATTGAAATTCAAATACTTGAACTTATCCAATACTTTTTCAATATAATGAGATTGCGATAATGCTAGTCCCTGGAGAGTTTTCATAATGTTGACCCTTAAGATCAAATCAACAACTCCTAAGTCCTTCATATAGAACTTGCTGGACAACATACGCTTAGTAGAATTTATATCGTCAATTTCTTTACTCATTATTAACATGTCATCAACATACAAACAAACAATGAGTTCATGATTCATATCATTTTTAAAGTAAACACATTTATCACATTCGTTAATCTTGAATCCATTTGCCAACATTGTTTGGTCAAATTTAGCATGCCATTGTTTGGGTTCTTGCTTGAGTCCATAAAGTGACTTAACAAGTCTACACACTTTCTTTTCTTTACCATGAACTATAAACCCTTTAAGTTCTTTCATGTAAATTTCTTCCTCCAACTCTCCATTTAAGAAGACTGTATTTACATCCATTTGGTGGATTTTAAGATCATGAGCTGCTTCTAGTTCTATTAACATCCTAATTGATGTTATCCTTGTTATTGGAGAGTATGTGCCAAAGTAGTCAAGACCTTCCTTTTGTCTGTACCCTTTGACTACCAGTCTAGCCTTATATTTGTCAATAGTCCCATCAGGTTTCATTTTCCTTTTAAAGATCCACTTTGATCCTAAAGGTTTATTTGCTGGAGGAAGATCAGCCAATTCCCAAATGTGATTGCTTAAAATTGATTTGATCTCACTGTTGACTGGTTCTTTCCAATAAGTTGACTCAGATGAAGACATAGCTGCTTTAAATGTGTGAGGCTCATTTTCAAGCAATAGTGCTACAAAATCTGGTCCGAAAAAAGCAGATTTTCGTTGTCGAGTACTACGCCTACGTTCCTCACTAGTTAGAATATTTTTCATTGATTCTTGTAGTGGTCTTTTAGGTCTTTCACTTCTTGACTCACTTTTAGTTTTATATAGATAAATGTTTTCAAAAAACTCTGCATTATCTTATTCAATTATCGTATTAACATGAATTTCAGGATTATCAGATTTGTGAACCAAAAACCAACAGGCTTTACTGTTCACAGCATACCCAATAAAGACACAATCTACTGTTTTGGGTCCAATTTTAACCCTCTTTGGTAAAGGAACCTCTACCTTCGCTAAACAAGCCCACAATTTGAAATATTTGAAGTTGGGTTTCGTTCCTTTGCACAACTCATATGGAATTGATTGTGTTTTTGATGGGGTATTCTATTGAGTATTTTATTAGCTGTAAGGATGGCTTCCCCCCCAAAGGTTTCGTGGTGAACCAGAATTGATCATTAAGGCATTCATCATTTCCTTTAATGTTCTGTTCTTCTGTTCTTCCAAACCATTTGACTGTGGTGTATAAGGTGCAATAGTTTGATGAATAATACAATATTCCAAACATATCTCTGCAAAAGGGGATTCATATTCTCCACTCCTATCACTCCGAATCATTTTTATCTTTAGATTCAATTAGTTCTCCACTTCATTTTTGTATTTCTTAAATGCATCAATTGCTTCATCCTAACTATTAAGCAAATATACATAACAAAATTGAGTGAAGTCATCAATAAAAGTTATAAAATACTTTTTCTCACCACGAGATGGTGTTGACTTCATATTGCATATATCTATGTGAATTAAGTCTAAAGTCTTAGAATTTCTTTCAACAGACTTATAAGGATGTTTAACAAACTTATTTTCCACACAAATTTTGCATTTCGATTTATCGCATTTAAAATCAGGCAATACTTCTAGATTGACCAATTTTCGCAAGGCTTTGTAATTTAGATGTCCCAAACGGGCATGCCATAAATCATTTGACTCCAATAAGTAACAGAAGCAGAATTTTTATTAATAATGTCAACAACCATTACATTTAGTTTGAAAAGACCCTCATTGAGGTAGCCCTTTCCTATGAACATTTCATTCTTACTTATTACAGCTAAATCACTAACTAGGACACACTTAAACCCGTTCTTAATGAGTAGTGCATCAGAAACTAAATTCTTCATAATTGTAGGGACATGCAGAATATTGTTCAAAGTCAACACCTTACCGGATGTCATTTTCAACATTATTTTCCCAGTTCCTGCAATCCTTTCTATTGTTGTGTTTCCCATGAATAAATCTTCATCCTACTCAACATGAGTGTACGTTGGAAAGGCTTCTTTCGCACAACAAATAGTTCTAGTGTCACCTAAGTCGAGAAACCACTCCTTGGGATTTCCAACTAAGTTACACTCCGAGATCATTGCACACAAGTCATCTGCATCTTCCATCTTCTCATTGATGTTTGCTTGAGTTTTGCCTTTGCCTTTGTGTTTGTCCTTTTTTGGAGCACGGCAATCAGAAGACCTATGACCAGCCTTGCAACAATTGTAACAGTTGCCTTTGAATTTCTTCTTGGCTTGTTCTGACTTCTGCCCATTGGACTTCTTTCTCTTTTTGCCTTTGGAAGGAGATTGTACAACAATATTAACTCCAATGATTGTTGAACTCTTACGCGACTTATTTTCGGCGTTTTTGTTATCTTTCTCAATCTTGAGCCAAATCACAATATCTTCAAGCTTCATTTCTTAAAGCTTGTGCTTTAGATAATTCTTGAAATCGTTCCACGAAGGAGGCAACTTCTCGATCAGTGCAGCCACTTGAAAAACTTCATTTACTATCATATCTTCAACAATCAGATCTTGGATAATAAGTTGAAGTTCCTACACTTGTGATTAAACAGTTTTACTATCTACCATTTTATAGTCTAAAAACTTTGCGACCACAAACTTTTTCAAGCATGCATCTTCTGTCTTATATTTCTTCTCAAGTGCATCCCACAACTCTTATAAAGTTGTTATTGCATTATACACATTATATAAGTCATCCTCTAAAGCACTCAAAATGTAGCCTTTACATAAGAAGTCCGCCTATTTCCATGCTTCAATAATCATGAATTTTTCTCTGTCTGGCATATCATCAGCAGGAACTGGAGTATCTTCACTTGTAAATTTCTGCAACCAGGAGTAGTAAGCCAGGAAAATACTCGTTGCTGCCATCCTTTGAAATTCACACCTGTGAATTTACCCGGTTTCTCTTCTTGTGGTACAACAGTTCAGGTTGGTGCAGCAACAGCCACTGTAACACCTTTGTTTGCAATTTCTAATTAACAAAAATTGATACAATCTTAGTATGCAATAAATTATTATTACAGACTTAAAGGAGTATAAAATCACGATGATTTTTGTCTCCACCAGAAACACAGATTTTAAAAAAAAATTCTTAAGATTGTTGCCAATCTGTGTTATCAAAAGCAGAAACTACTGATTCTAATAAATTCTTCAAAAACACGAAGTAACTGAAATTTATAGAATCATTAAGAGAGATGAACAGAAATTTTATTTACAAAAACTAAAATCTGTAAAAACGTACCATAATCTGAAAAACCTTTTTAAATTGAAAAAAGATCAAGTCCACGGATCTCACAGTGTCCCCTTAAGGAAATTATTCCCCTCTAGTATCGGAGGTTTGATTTGGAATATAATCTCCCAGGGTAAAATGATCTTAATCAGCAGAGTGTAGATACCAAAAACTCTACTATCAGCGAACCAATCCACAACAGAAAAGTACACGAAGCAAAATGTGTGCCGAAAAAGAAGAAGAAGATCAGAAAATTCGTTGGGAAATATTCTGAAGAATGATCGGTATTTATAGGCAAGAAGAATATGTTCTGAAAGGTTGCAACCCTTTCAGAATTCACACGACCATCAATGAAAGTTTGCAATCTTTGAAATAGTACTGACTGTTCCTGAAAGATGCAACATTTTAGAACAGTCATGGCGGGAAATTTAAATAAAACGAAAAAGTTCAAATAATCCGAGTCTGGTCGTGTTATTCAACTAAAAAGTTGAAACATTTCAGTTAATTTCCAACTTTTATTATCAACTAATTATTTGAACACATTTTTGCCATTTAATTAATTAATTAAATAAATAACTAAAACAAACTTTGTCCAAAAAATAATCTCTCGATCATTTGCCAAAGCCGAAGCCGAGACGAGCGAGCGACAACGATGCGTCGAGAGGGGGGTCCCTCTTTCCAACCCTTTTAACAATTAATAGAAGTGTTTTTGTATTTAAACTCTCCTGTTTTTCTTTCCATCACCGATGAGGGACAAATGCCTTTTTATTAAAGCATAAGAGGATTTTTCAAGTTCACAACTCTTGAAGTTCTCAACTTTTCAAATTCCTCTCCTTTCCTATATTTCCCATCAATACTTGCTACATACCCGACAATCCCCCACATTGATGGAGAATGTTTATAACATAGGAATGCACGAACAATTGTGTACTTTACAGGCAAGGATTAATTGCATCTGGATAAGTAGGTTTCCCCTTGGACTTTTCGTAGTGAACATATGTCGGATATACTCGGTCAATCGGTATATGTGATATGTTTGAACCGTCTAGCTTTGGTGTATACCTAGACAGCCATATGTCCCACAATTAACCCTTTACTGTTTATGGTTGTTACGGTTGTGTTCGTTTCAGCCATGAACACCTCCTTGTTTCATGAGTGTATAAAAAATAGGCTTTTGACATAAAATTCTCTTTGTAGTGGCTTCTACTTCACACTCACATAGGTGATTTCTAACTGTGTCATCTCGTAGATACACTATTTGGTCAAATCTACCAAACCTAACCGAAGCCGAAGCCGAAGCTGAGACGAGCGAGCGACGACGACAATGGCGCGAGGGGGGTCCCTCTTTTAAACCCTTGTAACAATTAATAGGAGTGTTTATGTATTTAAACTCTCCTATTTTTCTTTCCATCACCGATGAGGGACAAATGCCTTTTCATTAAAGCATAAGAGGACTTTTCAGGTTCTCAACTTTTCAAATTCCTATCCTTTCCTCTATTTCTCATCAATTTTTGCTAAATACCCAACAGTATGAACTATGTATAAGAATAATGTATAGTAAGTATGAGTATGGCGATCCAGAGGTGGTACTTAGTGTAAGTGGGGTTATGGGGCTTTATCTACACATGGCTCAAGTGAAGCCTAGGTTGCGTATGTGGTTGACCATTCTATTATGTCTTATGATGATTGATATTTACATTATGATGATTGGAGGATATACTTCTATTGATGTTGCTACCCTTAATGAAAAATATGAGAGTTGCTTATGATTTGTGATTTCCAACTCTTTTAAGATGATATTCAAAAGTTTCTTCTTGCACGAAAACTAAATGTCCCTTTTATGCATGTTTTAAGGATTTTGTGCATGTCTTCTATACTTAGTGCTTAATTGTGCTAGCCCATATTTTTTCTTATTTTACTACGAGTGTAGGTTTCGGCAAGTGATAGAGTTCTCTAGATGAAATTTTCAAAGATAAATTGGTATGTCCTTATCATTCAAGGACAAGTGTTTAGAAGTTTCTTGTATTTAATTTTTATCGATTATGTCTATTTATATTTTAGACTTTAGATTGTAAAGGGTCGTGACACTAGATTTAGATTTAAATGTTTTGGTTAGTTGGCCATGTGAGATGTTAGACTTCTGTTATGTTTTAAGATGTGTTTTTGAAGTGTTTGGTTTTAAAATAAAAAGTTTTAATTCCCAATCATTTTTTCCCTATAATCGAATTTTATTAATGCTATGAGGCTTGTATGGGACTCCACTAAGTCTTGTATGCCGTGTCACGGCTAGGGGGTGCTCTCGGGGTGTGACAAAATTGAGGAGGATATATAAATGAAAACACTAATACCTTTCAAAAGAAAGTCTAAAATGGTAAAAAAAAAAGTGAAATGAGTTACATTTTTAACAAATTTATAATTAATATTTGTTTCTAATGTAGATTACCATAATTTCCATCATATTTCTCTTATAGTTTAATTAATTATTAATAAAATACCATAAACGGCAAAGTTATTGATCAATGTTTTAAAATTAAATGTTAGACGATCTAATCTAAACATTAATTCAAACAAATCAAAAACACTGCATGATAAATTTGGTAAATTAGTTATGTACTTTCTAGTTATTGTGTTATGGTATGAACATACAATAGAACATTTTGGATATTTATGGCATAAAATATATCAAATACTTATAATTAAAGTTTGTTGAAAAATATAAAGTTGACCAAAATTTATTTTAACTTAGTATAAATATAAAATATATATTTGATATGGAAATAAAACTAAAACACTATATTTTCATCATAAGTGCTTACAACTCCGCCCCACCCCCAAGCACCACAAACGAAGATTTGAAAATGTTTGGCCTCTTAGTTTTGATTCACTTCTTATGAGGCTTAGTTATTATATTTCATGGATAAAATACAAAATGTATCGCCTTTAAATGAAGAGAGAAAACTCAATTAGGGATTTCATGATAAAAAATTTATTGGAAATCAATTAATTATTACACATTTTGTAAGTGATAATTAATCATATATAGTATAATTTCTCTCAGTCGCTACCTTAAAGTTTCAATTGTAAGTTTCATATATTTAAAAGAAGATTAAAACAATTAATATTTTCTTAACTAGTATCACGACCCAAAGATCAAACATAATGACACATATCTTATCCCACCAGGACAGGTCAACTTAATCAACCCTCTACATAAAAAAGTGCAGAAGAGAACAATATTAGGGTCTTTTGGATTCAACACTGTTATATGTGCTCACCAAGGGAGCAAAGTAGGTTAGAGGAATGTTTACCATCAATAAGGGTTGTTGGAAGACGGTCAGGCTAAGAATTGAACTAGGGTTTGGTTGTCATTGGTTAATCGTAGAGCACCAGAGATTTACACTTTCTTTTTTTTTGGTCCACCATTTCTTTGTATTTTAAAATTAAGCAGTGTTATCTTATCTTAAAGGAAGTACGTAATTAGTCAACAATATCAAGAACACACATGAGGACTCAAGCCTCTAATCTACGCTAGTTTGGTAAATGTATTCATTGAGGATTCCTATAAGTTATTTTAATATATTTTTAATGTTATCATATCTGAACATGACACTCGATCCAATAACATTTTTCTAGCTCATGGCACTCGATCAAAATATATCATGCCAGATCATGGCACCCGATCTAACAATATAGTTAATTCATCATTCTTTGTCATCACTTCACACTTCATTGACGATATTTCATTGAGTCTTCTTTATTAAAGACATCACTTTAATAGAGAAAGTTCAAAAGTGTGGACTTCATAAATTTGGAATTACAGACCAATCACAACATGTAAATAATCCAAACCACAACAATTCTGTACATAAGAAATTTCACAACATTACTCAATGATTATCAATCTCTATTGAGAGTCTCCTTATCAAATAGAACAAATCACAACTTGTAATACCACTAAAAGATTGATCTAAGATGCAAACAATCCTTCATTATGAGTAAATTCTTACCAAGGAATTTAGATTTTTGAAGTGTTATGGTCACTAGATATAGAAAAATGAGTTCCAAAAAGAATTAAAGAGAATTCGTTCAAGTCATTTTGAAGTTTTTCTAAGATTCGGGTCACCTTCAAACCACCATAACTATCAATACATGATGAGTTAGGTATGACATAATATGGAATATGAGAAGTCTTTGAATTATCTTCTCAACATCCCTTAATTTGTTAAGTTTCGGGTTGGGTGAATAACATATGCCATTTTGAAATGAGGTTGTGTAGTTACGGAAAGTTACTTGGAAATAGTATGGGGTATTTTGGTCTTTTACTTATCAAATAAGATTTAATTCATTTTTTGTAAGGTTTTAAAAAAAATAAAAATAAAGAATCGAAGTCAAGAAGCAAAAGAACCCCAAGTCAAAGAGAGCGTGGATCAGATTATTTGTAATATACGCCTAGGGTTTTAGTTGAGATTTCAAGAAGGGGAAAGAAGAGAAAAAATGTAGAAAAGAGGATAGGATCATGGCGTTCGTCGAAGTTCTTGAGTTGTGTTATAGATTTTGATCATGGTTTTAATCCCTATCAGGTATGTAAACATGTTATTTTCAACACATTTTTATTCTTTAAGTTTAAAGATTATAGTTCTTGGTGAGTTTTTGCTATGTGTTCTTAAAGTTCATTCTAAATCTAATTTTGTTGTGGTTTTATGATTTCTTGAGATGAAATTTAATTATTTCTGTGTTATTTTGAGTATTTTAGAGTGTATTTATGTTAAATAATTTAATCCAAGTGATTGTGGAAAAACCATTTGATTCTAGGCGAATTAGGGTGAGAAAAGGAGCAATGAAAATCTTCAGCTTTTCTGGTTAGAGACATGGCGCTTCACGGCAGAGAGTGCGCCCCAAATTATATTATGTAGTTTAGGGGCTCGTACCGCATGCAACTAAGTGTGCCAGAGATGCCCACGTCTTCCATTTTGCAGTCGATTGCTCCGTTTGAGTTTTTTTAAAGTGCACCTTCACTCCCTTTCAATTCTACCCACACTAAGATACTTCTAAACACCTATACAACATTCATAATATGAATCTTTATTTTTAAGTCATAATTCAAATTCAAGTAAAATTTAAAAAAAACTTTATGAAAGTCGTTTTGAGGAATTTATAACAACTTCTAATAACGTTTTTCAACACTGGAACAAGTGAGTATTAGAATGAGGCGAATATATGAATGGTTCTAATTTATTATCACAATATCCTTTATATCATGAACCAACACTCTTGAATTCATAATTAACATTCAAGAGAGAGTTAGGAGTAGAGTTTAAGAAAACTTTTGAGTATAATTGTCAATCCTTTGAGTTCAACCATCAATTTGAACTAAGTTTTGAGAAAATAAGTATAAAAAATTGGAGCAGTGTTAACATGTGTTCCGGGTTGTTACGTAGATTCTCGAGTCGAGTCGCTCATGCCCGTAAATTCCGCATGAACTCCATAATTTGAGTATCTTTGAGAGGAGCAATATGTTAAAGTTCTATGTCTTGAGTATTGAGTTTATAATCCTTCGAATAGTATAGTACTATTCATGGCACTATTATATGTTACTAATGAAGTCCTTGATTTTTAGTAGTTCATGCTAATAATTCTGCATGAACCCTATTGGTCGAGTAGTCTTGAGATGAGAAGTATCTTTGAGTCCTTAACTTGAGTATTTCATGCCCATAATTTCGCATGAACCCTCTGTGTCAAGCATTATTGAAGCGAGTATTATCATTGAAGTTCATGAGTTTTGAGTTGTCGAGTCTCGAGTATTGAATTCTAGTTACGGTTATCGAAAACCTTTCATTGAGTCTTTTACGTCTATAATTCGACATGAACTTTATTTCGAGAAGTCTTGTAACACTGTTGCAGACTTTAAGAAATCAAAGGTGCCAGCGATGGAGCCAACTATGGACCTTCAGTCTACTCCATCGATGAGACAACTGACTCTCAGTTCTAAGTCATAAATGGCGGTGAACTAGCATGGACCGTTGGTAGACTCCACTGATTGAACAACTAACTTACAGTTCTCAGTTGCGAACGAAGTTTGACCAACACGGACCATCAATTGACTTATGGTCCGTTAGTCAACTCTGTCGATTAGCTAGCTAAATTTCCACCCTTAGTCCCAAACAACGGTTGACCAGTACGGACCGTCATTCGACTTACGGTCCATTAGTCGACTCCGTCACTGACTCTGACAGCTTTTAAGTCAGGGCTCTTTTGGTCTTTTGTTTAACCACTAAGATACGTTGTTTGGACCCTAAATCATAAGATTTTAGACAGTTTAAGCCTAGAAACATAACTCACACTTACTTAGTAAAATCTTTAATCAAAACTTAGAAAATTAGAAGCAAGAAAAAAAGAAAAAGGTCAAGAACCCTAGTTCAAGAATGCAACAAGGTTCCATAAGCTCCAGCCCCAAAATCTAAAGATTTCTCCAAGGATTTCCTCACCAGGCATATGGGATTTCATTAGTGGGTTCCTTTCACCCATTAGATCCCTAGTTTTCAGTCAGATTCTTGATTCCCTCATCATGATTAGACCTAGGGTTTCTAGAACTTCAGTAGATTATAATTAATTAGTTTGTTATATGTTACAAATCAGATTACCATGTTATTACTCATATTATTGTATGAATTCCAAAAATTTTGTGATGTACTTCTTTGGTTCTTGAAAAACAAGCTAGGTCAGATATTTCAGTTATCTAGTTATATATGCCTCAGTTATTAATGCATAATAATCATATTAGTTGTTGCATTCTCATTTTTGCATGCTCAGTTTTGAGCTATCTGTATGTACATAAATTTTGTCATAATCTGTTAATCATTTAATTCATTGGGAGTAGCATAATACTGAGTTGGACTAGGGTTCATCTTATCCAAATAGTCCCAAAACTACTGGCCAAGTAGGTAGTAATTCCCCTCTGTGGACATCAGTTTAGTGATCACGCTAGCATGCCTTTATACCTGTGGCAGGGTGTATTGGGTCCTCTCGATGAGGCATATACATCGGACACCACATTTAGCTCATGTGCTTTTATTATCAGTTATTAGTAGCTCCCACAGTTCTGTCAAACTATATTTCATTGACCATATTTATAGTTTGGTTAGTATTCATTCTCAACATGTTATAAATTTTGTCGTTACAATCAGTTACTAAGAATTTAGAATATTATACTTGCTTTTGTGCTTGTTAAGTTATGTTTTGATACTAGGCGAATTAGTGTGAGAAAATGAGAAAATCAATTCATCAGATATTTTGGGTTGGGGCTTGGAGCATCGCACCATCCAGTGCGTTTAAAATTATAATCTGTAGTTAGGGGATTGGGCCCCGCGACACTCAATAAACCAGGGTCGCCTGCCCCATCATGTTTGCAGTTAGTTCCTCCATTTAAGTTCTTTTAATGTGTACCTTCACTCCCTCTAGAGTCTAACTAATATAAGCTACTTTTGAACACCAATAAAACATTCATGACATGAATCATTACCTTGAATTCATAATTCAAATTCAAGGGAAGATTTAAGAATTAAGTTCTGAAAGTTCTTTCAAGCATTTTGAGAAAGTCCCTTTGAGTCTTTTTGATGAGTCTTCTACAACTTCTAATAAATTGTTTCAAGACTCGGGAAGGTGAGCATGATAATAATGAGAATATATTAATGAGTCTACTTTATCATCAAAAGATCCGCAGATCATGAATCATCACTCATGAATTCATATTTCACATTCAAGAGACGGTTAAGAGTAGAGTTCAAAACTTTTGACTTGAATTGTGAGTCTTTTGAGATCAACCATCTATTTGAACTAAGTTTTGATAAGCTAAGTGTAACATCTCCTAACTTGAAATAACTAAGAATAAGCTAAGAAACCAAGAATAATCATTTTTGGAAATAAATAGGGGAATCTCAAAAATTCTTCCAAGTGTAAAAGTGAGTTTTTGGTCATTTTCAAAAGGCCATAAATCCCAGCTTAAGGGTGAGTTCTTTATATGGTTGGAAATACCTTGGGAAGATATTTCCAATGACGTCGAGTTTGCACATTTTCCATGTCGTATGAGGGAGATATGCCTTTCCGAAATTGGAATGTTGGACTGAAGAAAGTCAAATCCAGATTTTAGTAAGGGTAAACTAGTCTTTTAACCATACTATTTCCTAAAATTTTTAAGGGTTTAATTGGGGTGAAACAAAGTTTTAGTTCAAATTAGAAAAATACTTTTTATTCTTAGGGTTTGGAAGAAAGGTAAAGAGAAGAAGGAGAAAGGAGGAAAGAGCAAGATTTCACCAAGAACGCCAAGAGATTCTAGAAGAATTCTTCAGGGGTGATCCCTATTGAGGTATGTGAGATCTTTCTCAGTTGGGGTCATTCACCCACACACCATGTTTAATTCAAAGAGCTTTTAGATTAAATGAAGAATATTGAATTTCTTGATGAACAATTATTGAATTCTTGTTGGTTGAGTTGAAGCATATATTAGTTGTTTTAATTTGTGTTTCTGGGCTGTTTTACGAGTCTAAACTATTCGGTACTGAGGTATTTAGTTATCTTAAGTATTTGGGGAAATATCCATGGGAGTTTAGAAGGTTTAGAGTTAAAAATTGGAGAATAAAAGTCGTATAATCCTGTCTGACAAACCCTGGGGCACTGCACCTGCCAGAGCCCCTCAGGGCAAGCTCTGTCTAACAAGCCCTGGCGCGCCGTGCCAGCAAGAGTGCCTCAAACAAGTGTTTGTCCATCAGGCTCTGGTATTCTGCGCCTCTTATAGCGGCAAGGTCACCTGGAGACCTCATTTTCCCCCTATCTTTTCGTATGAGTTCCTAAGTGATGTACCTACAATTCTAGTCAATTCCAATACTCTAAGGTACATATAAAAATCATGTAATCATACATAAACATGCATCATGAATCTTGAAACCATAAATTCAATTCAATGAAAGTTAGGAACAAAGTCAAGGAAGTTAAGGAGTTAAGTCTAAAGCTATGAAGTGAGTTAAAGTAAACATTCTTAAAGCTTGTAAGAGTCTTATTTAAACAGTATAACTTCCTTTGAAGGATCAAGTTTTGAGTTAATGAAAGAGTTCAGTAGAATTCTAAGAAGTAATAAGGGAACTAAGTATTCCATAAGAGTAAAGTTTCAACTTAAGCAAAGAGTAAGAGCTGAGTTCATTTTTCAAAAGTTATAAGGGAACTAAGTACTCCCTAAAAGTTTATAAATGTTTTCACATTTAAGTTTAAGAGGAAACTAAGGTTTCCAAAGGAGTTTTGAGCAATAAAAGGGAACATTGATTCCAAGAGGGCTTTTTAAAGCTAAAAAGAGGGTTGAGCAAATTATCTCAGCCTAGATGAAAGAGGTTATTTTAAAATCATGTGCTTAAGTATATTTTGAGAGTAGTATTGAGCAACGATGTGGGGAGAGAGTTCATATTAATTTAAGTCCCCATGTAAACCATGTAACCATCATGGTTATTAATGGGTCATACTTTAAATATTATCACGTGAAGTTAGCTAGTGGATCCACTAGGTTGGCGATGTTCTACGCGATGGCAAAGTATAGGATAGTTCTGGCAGCGTGGGAGAGACGTTGTATCACCACTTAGGCTCATAGTTGTAGTTGTCGGTTAGAGAAACTCCCACAGAACTACATTACTTTCATATATAAGTAAAGTTGAGTTTGCTATTGCATTTTCTTTGATAACTGAGTTGCTTTAGTATTTTACAAAGTTTATGTCTATTTCATGTGTTTTAAATTGCATTATATATATTCATTATGTAGAGTAAATCCTGAGTTTAGCAGAGCCAAGTTAAGATCATCTTATTCTCATCAAATTTAACTCGTAGTTTAGCTTTCCAACTCACATACTCGTACATTCAATGGAGTGATGTCAGTTGGCCTGCATCGTTTTATGATGCAGACGCAGGTAACCAGCATCAGCATGCAGCATTTCGTGGATCCAGTTTGAGCTCAAGAGTTAGTGGTGAGCCTCCTTGCATTCCGGAGGATCTTCTTATTGCTTTCTAGTTAGTTCAATAGAATGTTTTGGGGTTTGTCTCAACATTCATCTCAGTCAGTTTAGAGGATTCATAAACAGATAGTTAGTCAGATTTTTTAGTTTGATGTCTCTTTTATCTTACATTTAAGATATTCTAACTTTTAGACTCAAGTGCCATTTTGGCAAGACTATTAAATTTTGTGTATTTTCCCTTGAAAATGTTCTTTAGTGTTATATTAAGTTAAGTCTTCTGCTGTGTTAAGTAAGCTAGGTCAAGGGTTCGCTCGAGGCCAACAATGGTCACTGAGTACCAGTCACGCACAGGGTGTAGGCTCGGGTCTTGATAAACTTAGTATCAGAGCACACGGTTTAAGAGTCCTAGGGATTCTATGAAGTGTCTGTAGAGTCTTAGTCATCGGTGTGAAGCGCACCACATCTATGATTAGGAGGCTACAATATTTAGGAATTTCTCCCTTCTTTCATACTCACTTCGTGCGTTAGAGTTTATCTCTAGAAAGTTTCCCTCCAATTCGTGCTTGCGCATGTTTCAGAGATCATCGTGCTTCCACGAAGAGCAATCAAAGGTAGAGGAGCCAGAGGTACCTAATGCACCCAAAGTGCAACCTCAAGGGAAAGTTACCAATACTTAATTACGTGAGGTTATCCAGATGTTGAGTCAAGTGGTGACCAACCAAGTCGGGCAACAAAGAGTATCTCAAAAAAAGGGTCCGATACTTCAAGGATTTGGGAATTCTTGAGGAAGAAACCCCAAGCTTCACTGGTTCAAGCACCACGAAAGATTTGGAAAATTTTGTAGAATAGTTGAAGAAGGTATTGATGTAATTCATATTTTTGGTGTTAAGAGAGTTGAACTGGCTGCATTCCAACTCAAGAGTGTGGCTATGACTTGGTACGACCAGTGGAAGGAGGGTAGATATGAAAATGCATGCACAACAACCGAATTGGGCTTGCTTTGGAGAAGCTTTTTTGTGGTGTTTGTTTCCCCGAGAACAGAAAGAGGCAAAGGTACGTGAGTTCCTTACCTTGAAACAATACTCACTAAGTGTGCATGAGTACGGGTCGAAATTCACCCAAATATACCATTATACTCCGAATATGGTTAAGGACATGAGGAGTAGGATGAGCTTGTTTCTTGCTGGATTGGGTCGTGCTTCAAGCAAAGGGGGCCGGGCTTCAATGCTTATTGAGGACATGGACATTTCGAGGTTAATGGTCTATGTGAAACAAGTTGAAGAAGAGAAGTTGAGAGACAGAGTGAAGTAGATAAAAAAGAAAGCTAAGATTGGGAATGATTCTGGTCAACATAAAGGTGGTTCAAGTCGACCACAATTTCAAAAGTGAAAGGGACATGCACAAGCATCTGAGTGCACCTAAGCCCAGAAATAGAGGTGAATATAATGGCCAGAATTTGTAGGACTTTAAGTATACACAAGCCTAGTCCCAAGGTAGTGTGGCAGAAGCAGGAAGTTGGGCTCCTACATGTGCTAAGTGCGGTAGAAACTACCCCGGTAAATATCGTGATGGCCAGGCAGTTTGCTTCAAGTGTGGTCAAGAGGGTCACTTCATGAGAGAGTACCCTAAGAATAAGCAAGGTGGTGGAAATCTGGGAAATAGAGCTCAATCTTCATCAGTTGATCCTCCAGACAAGGCTGCACCTAGAGGAGCCACTTCTAGTACTTGGGGAGGGGCAAACCGTCTCTATCCAATCACTAGCCGCCAAGTAAGAGAACTCGCCAAATGTTGTCACGGGTATGATAAAAGTTTTTACTTTTGATGTTTATGATTTGTTAGACCCAGGGGCAAGTTTATCTTTTGTAATTCCTTATGTTGAAATTAGTTTGAGATACTCCCTGAAGAACTTTGTGAACCCTTCTGTGTTACTACTTTTGTTGGGGAGTCTATTCTAGCGAAAAGAGTCTATCATGATTTTCCTATTTTCATCAATCACAAGAAAACCATAGTTGATCTAGTAGAGTTAGACATGGTAGATTTTGATGTCATTCTAGGTATGTACTTTCTCCATCCGGATTACTAATGAGCCAGTTATAGAGTGGAGTAGTAGTTTAGTAGTGCCTAAGGGTCGTTTCATTTTGTATCTTAAGGCGACGAAGTTAGTTTCAAATGGGTGTCTGTATCACTTAGTCTGAGTTAATGACTCAAGTGCTGATGTACCTTCCATTTAGTCAGTTCTTATAGTGAAAGAGTTCACAAAAGTGTTTTTTGATGATCTACCCGGAGTCCCTCCTGAAAGTGAGATAGACTTCAGCATAGACATCATTCCAGAATTCGTCCTATTTCTATTACGCCATACAGAATTGCACCAGTAAAGTTAAAAAATTTGAAAGAACAACTGAAAGATCTATTAGATAAAGGCTTCATTCGACCAAGTGTCTCACCTTGTGCGCTCCATTCTTGTTTGTAAGAAAGAAGGATCGTTCCCTCAGGATGTCTATAAACTACCACCAATTGAATAAGGTGACTATCAAGAATAAATATTCTCTTCCAAGGATAGATGATCTTTTTGATCAGCTTTAGGGTGCTTCTTGATTCTCGAGAACTGATCTCAGATCATGCTACCATCTGTTGAAGGTTAGGGAATTTGACATTCCAAAGGCAACTTTTAGAACTAGGTATGGGCATTATTATTTTTTAGTTATGTCCTTTGCTTTGACAAATGCACCAGCAACATTCATGGACCTTATGAATAGAGTCTTCAAACCTTATTTAGATCTGGTTGTCATCGTCTTCATCGATGACATACTGGTTTATTCAATAATGAAGAAGATTACGCTAGTCACCTCAGGATTGTTCTGCAGACTTTGAAAGATAAAGATCAATATGCCAAGTTTTACAAGTGTGAGTTTTTGCTTAAGTCTGTGGCATTCTTGGGCCAAATCATTTCTGGTGATGGGATTAGAGTTGATACCCAAAAGATTGAAGCAGTTCAGAGTTGGCCTAGACCCACGTCTCCAACAGACATAGGGATTTTCTTAGGTTAGGTTGGCTATTATAGGAGATTTTTTGAAGGGTTTTCATCTATCTTATCTCCTTTGACCAAGATAACTCAGAAGACAGTCAAGCTTCAATGGTCTGAAGCTTGTGTGAAAAACATTCAGGAAGACATTGACTACCACTCCAGTTGTGACCTTACCAGAGGGTACTCAACGTCATTTGGTGTAATGTGATGCATCGAGAGTTAGTTTGGGTTCTGTATTGATGCAAAATGGCAAGGTTATTGCTTATGCCTCCAGACAAATGAATGCTCATGAGAAGAATTATCCAACTCATGACTTAGAATTAGCTGTAGTAGTTTCTTGCTCTGAGGATATGGCATCGCTACTTGTATAGTTTACCTCTTGACATATTCACGGACCACAAGAGCCTACAATATGTGTTCACTCATAAGGAGCTGAATCTCAGATAGAATAGATGGTTAGAATTACTCAAGGATTATGACATGAGTATTCTTTACCACCCAGTTAAGGCTAATTTGGTAGTTGATGCCTTCAGCAGGTTGTCCATAGATAGTACCACCCATATTGAGGGAGAAAAGAGGGAGTTGGCTAAAGATGTGCACATACTTGCATGTTTGGGAGTAAGACTTATAGATTCCATAGAAGGAGGAATAGTGGTGAGCCATGGGGCTGAGTCATCATTAGTGTTATAGGTGAAAGAGAAGCAAGATCAAGACCCTATTTTTCTTTATTTGAAGGGAAGTGCCCATAACCAAGGAGTATTGGGTTTTGAATAAGGGGGAGATGGGGTGTTGAAGTACCAATGTAGATTGTGTGTACCTAAGGTGGATGGACTCCAAGAGAGGAAACTGGAGGAAGCTCATAACTCAAGATATTCCATTCATCCGTGTTCCACCAAGATGTACCGCGATTTGAGAGAGGTATATTGGTGGGAAGGAATGTAGAAAGATATTGTTGAGTTCGATGCGAAGTGCCAAAATTGCCAACAAGTGAATGTAGAGCACCAGAGGCCTGGAGGTTTGTCTCGAAATATAAAAATTCCAGAATGGAAGTGGGAGATGATTAATATGGACTTCATCACAGGTTTGCCAAGGTCTCGCAGGTAGCACGATTCTATTTGGGTGATTGTTGATAGAATGACAAAATTAGACCGTTTCTTGCGGTAAAGACTACCCATTTGGCCGAGGATTATCCTAAGTTTTACCTTCAAGAGGTTTTGATACTTCATGGAGTTCTGGTCTCCATTTTTTCATATAGAGGTTCACAAGTTACTGCACAATTCTAGATTTTTTCTAGAAAAGTTTGGGTTCAAAGGTGAACTTAAGCACTGGTTTTTATCCTCAGATAGATGAACAAGCAAAGCATACTATCCATGTCTTACAATAGATGTTGAGAGCTTATTTGATCGACTTCAAAGGGAATTGGGATGATCACATACCCCTCATTGAGTTCTCCTTCAAGAACAGTTATCATTCGAGCATTCAAATGGCTCCATATGAGGCTCTTTATGGGAGAAGATGCAGATCTCCTATTAGGTGGTTCAAAGTTGGTGAAGCAGGGCTAATTGGAATATACCTAGTTCACCAAGCCATGGAGAAAGTGAAAGTGATTCAAGAGAGATTAAAAACGGCACAGAGTCACCAAAAGTCCTACATAGATGTTAGGAGAAGGCCATTAGAGTTTAAGGTGGACGATTGGGTGTATCTAAAAGTTTCACCCATGAAGGGGTTATGTGGTTTTGAAATAAGGGGAAACTTAGTCCCCGATAAATTGGACCTTATAGAATCTCCAAGAGAGTGGATAATATGGCTTATGAGTTGGAGCTACCCCAAAAGTTAGAAGTTGTTCATGTGGAATCTGATGCGTCTAAGTTGAAGAAATTCTTGGGTGATCCTTCGCTAATTGTACCATTTGACAATGTTTGGGTTAAGGATAAATTTTCCTATGAGGAGTTTCAGGTTCAAATTTTGGATTTTCAAGTTTACAAGTTGAGAACAAAAGAATTTGCATCAGTCAAAGTCCTTTGGAAGAATCGGCTTGTTGAAAAAGCAACATGGGAAGCTGAAGAGGATATGAAGAGGATATATCCACATCTCTTTGAATCCAGAGAGAATGCAGACCAAGGTACTAAAATATTTTCTTATCACTTTATGTGACTATGTGTAAGCAGGTCGTTATTTGCATTTGTTGTTGAGTGCTGAAACGATGTTACTACACTTAGCTTAGTGAAAGATTTCTCAATCGAGGACGAATGTTCCCAAGGGGGAGAGATGGTAACATCTCTTAACTTGAAATAAATAATAATAAGCTAAGAAACAAAGAATAATTATTTTTGGAAATATATAATGAAATATGGAAAATTCTCCTAAGGGTAAAAGTGAGTTTTTGGTTATTTTCAAACAGCCATAACTCCCAGCTCATGAGGAGTTAGAGTTGTTTCTTTATATAATTGGAAAGCCCTTGGGAAGATCTTTCAACCTCGTCAAGTTTGTGCATTTTCGATGTCGTATGAGGGACATATGTCTTTCATAAGTTGGGTTATTGAGCTGAGGAAAGTCCAATCCGAATTTTAGTAAGGGTAAACTAGTCTTTTGACCCTACACTTTCCCAATATGTTTTAAGGTTTTAATTGGGGTAAAACAAAGTTTTAGTTCAAAAAAATGCTTTTTACACTTAGGGTTTGGGATAAAGGAGAAGGGAGAAAAGAGCAAGATTTAACCAAGAACACCAAGAGATTCTAGTGGAATTCGTCGGGGGTGATCCCTATTGAGGTATGTGAGCTCTTTTTGTGTTGGGTTGTTTCACCCACATACCAACATGTTTAATTGAACAATTTTTCATTCGATTAAAAGAAGAATATTGAAGTTCATGATGAACAATTATTGAATTCTTGTTGGTTGAGTTGTAGCATATCTGTAGTTGTTTTGATTCATTTTTTGGGCTATGTTACGAGTCTAAACTATTGGGTATTTAGGAATTTAGTGATCCTAAGTTTTTGGGTAAAGATCCTTTCGAGTTAAGAAGGTTTAAAGTTGAAAATTGGACAAGAAAAGTCAGAAATCCCGTGTCACAACCCCTGGCGCGCCGCGCCTGCCAGAGCCCCTCAGGGCTGGCTTTATCTGAAAGGTCGTGGCACTCCGCCCCAGCCTGAGATCCTTAGAGCAGAGTCTGTCTGTCAGGTTATGGTACAGCGCATCTCTCAGAACGCCAAGGTCACCTGGAGACCCCATTTTCCCCTATCTTTTCGTACGTGTTCCTAAGTGATGTACCTACAATTCCTAGTCGATTCCAATACTCAAAGGTACATCTAAATGTCATGTAATCATACAAAAACATGAATCATGAACCTTGAATCCATAATTCGATTCAAGGAAAGTTAGGATCAAAGTCAAGGAAGTTAAGGAGTTATGTCTAAAGCTATGAAGTGAGTTAAAATAAAGTTTCTTAAAGCTTCTAAGAGTCTTATTTAAACGTTTTAAGTTTGTTTTAAGGCTCAAGTTTTGAGTTAAAGAAAGAGTAAGGAGTTGAGTAAAATTCTCAAAAGTTATAAGGGGACTAAGTAATCCCTAAGAGTTAAGTTTCAACTTACGCAACGAGTAAGAGCTGAGTTCATTTCTCAAAAGTTACAAGGGAACTAAGTACTCCCTAAAAGTTGATAAATGTGTTCACATTTAAGTTGAAGAGGAAACTAAGATTTCCAAAAGAGTTTTTAGCAATAAAAGGGAACATTGATTACAATAAGGCTTTTTTAAAGCTAAAAAAATGGTTGAGCAAATTATCTCAACCCAGAGGAAAGAGGTTATTTTAAAAGAATGAACTAAAGTATATTTCGGGAGTAGTATTGAGCATCGTTGTGGGGATAAAAGTTCATATTAACTCAAGTCCTAATGTAAACCATGTAGTCATCATGGGTATTATCGAGTCATAGTTTTTAGATGATCACGTTAGGTTAGCCAGTGAATCCACTAGGTTGAGGATGTTCTATGCAATGGCAAAGCATAGGATAGTTCAGGCAGTATGGGCGAGACACTGTAACTACACTTACGCTCATAGTTGTGGTTGTTGGTTAGAGAAACTCCCACACAACTATATTACATATCATATATAAGTAAAATTGAGTTTGTTATTTCATTTTCTTTGATAATTGAGTTGCTTTACTGTTTTACAAATTTTATATGTATTGCATGTGTTTTAAATTATTTTATACATATTCATTGAGTAGAGTAATTATTGATTTGAGCAGAGCCAAGGTAAGTTTATCTTATTTCCATCAATATTAAGTTGTAGTTTAGATTTACAAACTCGCATGCTCGTACATTCAGTGTACTGGTGCCAGCTGGCCTGCATCGGTTTATGATGCAGATGCAGGTAACCAAGATCAGTACACAGTGCTTCATTGATCCAGTTTGAGCCCACAGTCAGTGGTGAGCCTCCTTGTATCCCGGAGGATCTTTTCAAGTGCCATTTTGGCTTGACTATTACATTTTGAGTATTTTCCCTTGAAAATGTTCTAAACTGTTATATCAAGTCTTCCGCTTAGTTAAGTACGTCAGGACAAGGGTTCGTTGAGCCCAGCAATTGTCACTGAGTCTTAGTCTCACCACGGTGTAGGCTCAGGGCGTGACAGTAAGTATGAGAATGTGAAGAGTTTTTTACAAGTGTTTCTTGTATATAGACCCTCGATTCTAGTCGTTCATGCCCATAAATTCTGCATGAAATTCATAAGTTGTGTATATTTGAGAGGAGCAATATCTTCAAGTACTAAATTTTGAGTATTGAGTTCATAATATTTTTGTGATTATAGTCCTAATAATGGGACTATTTCATATTAAACATGAATTCCTTAGTTGAGTAGTCTATGCTCATAATTCGCATGAACCCTATTAGTCGAGTAGTCTTGAGATGAGAAGTCTCTTTGAGTCCTCGAGTTAAGTAGTCCATGCCCATAATTCCGCATGAACCCTCTTATTCAAGCATTCATGAAGAGAGTATTATAATTGAAGTTCTTAAGTTTGGAGTTGTTCTGTCTCGAGTATTTAGTTCTAGTTACGGTCATTAAAAACCTTGAATGCAGTCATTCACGTCCATAATTCAGCATGAACTTTATTTCAAGACGTCTTACACAAAATTTTATAACTTGTTTTAAGACTTGAGCATTAAGTTGAACAAGAAAAAAAGTGCAGTTCATTTCTTCAAAAGATTATACGGGAACTATGTATTTTCAAGAGTAAAATGTTTTCACATATAAACAAGATAGGAAACATGATTTCAAAGAGAGCTTTTAAGCTAGTTTTTGAATAATAATTTCAAAACACAGAAAGAGTTAAGTTTTTTAAACATATGAGCGGTGTATATTTTTTGGAGTAGTAATGAGCACCGATATGGAGACGAGCTCAGATAACTCAAGTCTCTATAAACCATGTAGCCAACGTGGATAGAAAGGGTCATACTTTTTAGATGATTTCTTAATGCAGTTTAGCATAGACTACTGAATCCACTTAGTTGAGGTGTTTTACATCCCGACAAGTTATAGAAAAGTTCTGGCAATGTGGGTGAAACGTTGTATCATCACATGCTCATAGTAATGGTTGTCTGTTAGAGAAACTCTCACAGAGTTGCATTATGTTCTACTATATATAAGAATTTAGTTGTTACTGTATTCTTCAATGCATTGAGTTGTTATCTAATGTTTTAAATTTTTTTTGACATATTATATCTTTTATGGTTGCTTTATCCTTGAGTATCTTGAGTTATGTATCATGAGTTGAGTATCATATCTTGAGTTGTGTACATTTGAGTTGAGTTGAATATCTTATCATTGAGTTGAACTACATTTCTTATTCTTGAGTTAAGTTAGCATAGCGTGGTAGGAGGAGGTAAGTATGTTTCCTTTTTGTCAAGTTCAAGCTTATGTTTTGTGCATTAGAATTACAGTCCACGTACTGGTCCATTAAGCCTTCATTGTTTCATCTTGTAGTTATAGGTATTCAGGGTCATCAACAGGAGCTTCGTTGATACCACATGGAGTTTGAATTAGCTATGGTGAGCCTCCTTGCTTCAAGAGGGTTCCACTTGTACTTTCAGTTGTTAGGATGTCGTGGATCTTATCCCGACATCCATCTTTGTCAGTTAGAGGCTTCACTGATAGACAATAGAGTTGAGAAGTTTGCTTCATTTACTTTGTTAAATGTTTTAAACACTTACATTGTCTATTTTGTGGCAAGATGAAAATATTATTTTTATTCATTATTTTTCATTTGAATTAAAACGTTGTATTTATGTTTCGTTAATTTTATTTTGTTTTAAGCTTTGTATGCTTGAGTTAGTCTTCCGCTTGTCATCAGCAAGGATGAGGGTTCGCTTAGGGACTAGCAATGGTTCTCGAGTGTCAGCCACGTCTAGTGTGTAAGCTCAGGTCGTAACATAACCTAGCTCCATCAAAGAATCGAAGTCAAGAAAACTAATTTACCAATGTTTTTGTTTTTCAGTGCCTCAGAACATTTCTTATCTATCAACTATGCATAATTCATAAGTAAGCGAGTCTATAGACACTCATATTACTATATGTCTGACGTAGACCAAAAACTCACTCAAATCTTCAATCAATTTCCTGGATTATGATGTAAACTAATATGTTAACTCTTGTATTTCCTAAATTTCATGGTTAGGCTCATGCATAATTCATAAATAGACGAGTCTATAGACACTCATGTTACTATATGTCTAACGTAAACCAAAAAAACTCATTCAAATCTATAATCAATTTCCTGGATTTTGATGTTAACTAATATGTTAACTTTTGTATTTCCTAAATTTCATGGTTAGGGTTATGTTTTTATTCGTCCAAATATTATAAATTTGATGGTGTTCATAAAATATAATATACCTAATATTTAATTACCTCTATCAATTATTATCAAAACTTAGAACTTTTATCGAATATTCATAAGAAGGAAAAAAAAGATAAAGGAATCAATTTAATGAAGTTACAAAACCAGCAACTAAATTATACTACTATTTTGTAATCGCCCCTAATATCACATTGCAACAACAATATCTAACCTAACTTGCTAATATTACATCAATTTTTTCCACTTTATCCCTTTATCAATAATTAATGTTCATACTCCTTTTAATTATTTAGGAAAAATAATTAAGAACTAATAAATAAATAAATATTGAACTCCACTAATTTCTTCCTACACAGCCATGCGGTAAAGGTATTAAATAAATTATGGACTAGGCTCATTAAACACCAACTAATAAAACAAATCATTCAATAACCCGTCAACTAATTAACGGTAGTTAAATGAACAATTCAAATTCTTATTTAAAATTTACAGAAAAGATTTTTACGAAAAAAAATAGATCTAGTTTTTAAAAATGACTTAACGAATCGTTACAAGTTGATGTTCAAATGGGAAGCACAACAAGAGATTATATCGTTACAACATTGTATTTAAGTTTCATGAATTGTTTTCACTTGTTAGATGGATAATTTCCATATAATTATAGTCTAGTTAATTGAGCCTCACTCATATAATCAAATGGATTATGAGTCTCTTGGAGTAATACCTTATAAAAAATTTAATAATATTATCATATATTTATATAAAGGAGAATCTTAGGCCGCCAATGTGGCCCCAACAGAAACAAGAATTCCCTTTTAAATTTATTTATTTCCAAAACTAGTCTTTCCATTTCATGAAAAGTTGTGTCTTTTATTAAAAGTTGTGACTTTTATGAAAAGTTGTGACTTTTATAAAATTTGTGACTTTTATGAAAAGTTGACTTTTATGAAAAGTGGTAACTATTTTTAAAAAAGTTGTGACTTTTATGAAGAGTTGCAACTTTTATGAAAAATTGTGACTTTTATGTTTGCGAATGTTGTTTATAAATAAAGGAATTTCTTGCCACTATAATTTGTAGGGTTTTTTCCACCATATGGTAGTCAAATTCAAATACAGTAATTGTGTTTTTATGAAGCTTGTGTAATTCTTTAAAATTTTCATAGAGCTTAATCTTTACTATAAGTCATAGTGATTCATCTAACTATGATAATTTTTCCCCTATTTTATTGACCTTTTCTTCAATATGTTAATGTATCAACAAGGATGATTGAAAATTGATCTTTTCTTTTGTCCCGTTCTACAGGTCTTTTCATATAAACAAATCAAATAGATTTCAATTGCAGTGAGACATTACAACTCTTGGACCTCTTAGTGCACAACTCATAACTTTATTGAAATGGTTAATAGTTGAATTCATTACATTTGGTTCTTTAGTTAACAGATCCTTTATTTCTGTCATTATAATTTGTATGTCTTTCTCGAATTCAAAAACATAATTAATGCTTCTTATAAAGTGTAGTTCATTTCTCAATGTTTTCTGTCATTTATCTCTTGCAAGTTCTTTTTTGCTATTTTGGTGACTTTTTTGAATTATCTTCAAAATTCCAATGAGGAAGATTGAAAATTTATATTCTCTTTTGTTCCTTTTTACAGGGTCTCTTCATGTACTTTTGGAAAAACTATTTGCGGATTGTGCAATATTTCATAGCACACAACAACAAATATTTGATAACTAATACGGAACCAATGATGAAGTTTGTTAAAAGAACCAATATGATTGCTCTCTTGCTTGCCATATTTACTATTTTATTTTGGTCTTAGGTACAAACATTATGCATGTCATTGCACTATTTCTAGAATATTTTTATATAGCCAATTAGTCCACATCTTTTATTTCAACTTACCTAATTTGTCATACTCATTATTTTCTTCTATTTTTTAGCATAATAAGAGATATAGTTTTCGTGAAACTAACAAATGCCAAAAAGACACTATAACAAAAAAAAATTTTATCGGCATTAAATATGCAAATTCACAAAGAATGCTACAACCTTTAACAACATTAATTAATTGTCATTGAACTCAATATTGTTATAGACTTGAGGGATAGTTATACAGAGTACCAATTACCTCTGAAAATATATATTTAATGATAACTAAGATATTAATTATCATTAAATATCATTTTTGTTGTAGTGATAACTAATTCTTTAGATAAATTTTTTAATTTTTGATAAAGAAGTGATAACTCTTTTTTGCTTCTTTCAATTAAATTTGTGAACTATAAAATTGGATATTACCCGAAACACTATCTTTTTGAAAAATATATTAAGCACATGTCTTTTTCTTCTGGATTGTTACAAAAGTAAGGTCGTCTTTATTATTAATTTTTTATATTTGTGTGTTCAAGTGATCACAAAATTATGTTGTGAGATTTTAATATGTTATGTGTCAAAATTTTAGTTTAGTATATCCCGCTGATAATTGCAGTTTTTTTTGTAACTGCATACTTTAACTATAAAAATAACTATGTTTTAACCCAAATAAGTTGGGGTCGTTGATATAAAACCTTAGAAATAGTAATGACTATTTTGAGACAATGACAAAAAACATTTATGATAATAACAATTTTAAGGTCATTTTTAGCATATACTTGATATGGATTACAATACTAAAAAAGAGATTGATTGAGTTTCATAAAAAAGGAGTCCAAAATCGTCCATTCAAATCTAGTTAATTATGATCTTGTATGGACGTGATGTTCCACTTTACTTGAGAGTGTTGTTGTTCATGACTTCTTACAATTTAAAATTTTTGATTACATCTTACCAACTATTTCCAGGGAGATTTTCTTATACTTAAAATCTATCTATGACTCATAATTTTTGTATGACAAAAATGAAGTTTTTTTCAAAAAATATAGCACTTTAAGATTTCGAAGAAATACTTTGCCTTCACACAAAGTGTTTTTGCCAATTATATCTCGAAAATACAAATATAATCGAATGATCATATGTAAGCCTCATAAAATAGTTCGCAGGGGTAATTTACCTACTTTAGTAATATTCTTAAAGTGTATTTTTCTAAAATTTTATATATTTATAAAGAAAATCATGTGTACGCCACATTTTATAATGTAGTATGCATGTGATATTTTAAAATGTAGTATGCATGTGATATTTTAAGAAATAAAGTGTGTAGAACAAAATGTAGTATGCATGTGACATTTTAAGAAATAAAGTGTGTCGAAAAAAATGTGAGATTGGATCTCCCACACGAGAAATCGTCCTTACAAAGAGATGAGTTTCACTACCATATTGGTACTTGTTTTATGAGAAGCATCTGTAGGTGTTTGGACCAATGTCTGTACAATGTTGGATAATCGAAAGAATGAGACCAATCATAGCACATACTTCATACCATGTGTGTCAAGCGATCAATGGTTCAATGAAATTTTTTCCCTGCTTCTTCATTGTGTGACACCCTAAAAAGTAAAAAAAACTTTTCAATGAAATACCCTATGACCTTTTATTGTTTCTTGAAGTTTCAATCGATGTTCCCGCTTTAGCATATTGCTAATAGTCATTCGAAAATACAGCGCATATCTAGAAAATTAGTTGAATTAATTGAATAATATATTAATACACATGTTATCGATTGCTCTAACAATATTGATAGTGAGTGTAAATGTTTGTATAAATTTAAATATGAACTCGAGTTAACCTCTTTAAGAGTATGAGGAATCAAATAATAACTACCGAAGTATGGGATATTGTGAGTAATAGTATTCTCATATTAGTAGTGAATTCCTTCCAAGTGTGATTGGATTCCTATGTGGGGTTGAAAAACCTTAAGGTTAAAATTTTTAAGATCACATGTCGCAGGAACTACTTGTTGAATGAATTTTTGACTAGTCGATGTTGTACTGTCTTGGGTCTTCTCCACCATGTGCAAAGTGGAGGATGTAATCTTTGGGTCCTGATTCGCCCATGTGGACCGACCTGACCCAATTCAAGAAGTTGTCTGAGAGGATAAAAAATAATTTGATGACTGAAAAACTTTTCAAACCTTCCTGATAAAAGAATATCTTCCTTTACGGAAAAAGACAATGTAAAAAAGCAATATGAAAAGAGAAAACAAACCAAAAGTGCAAAAGAAAACTCAAAAATGTATTTTGTCTGAACATAAACATTTAGTTTATGAATCAAATTTTATTTCCTAGTTATTTAAAGGATTTTGGAGAAATCGTGTTAAAATAGCAAAATCGATGACTTCCGCTACAAGTACAAGATACACAACTCGTCGATTTAGCTCTTTCTAGATATGTAAAAAAATAAGACAACATAAATTGAGACACTATAGGTGTGGAGATATATATATAATATATATATATATATATAGCTATCTAGATCTATAGATATAGATATATATTCCAAAAACAAAATCGAAAAACACCAACACACATACAAACACAAAATTTGAACTTACGAGTTCAAGAGAACACAAAAATTTTATATACTTAAACTATTAACTCTTCCATGGATTTTGAAGTCACAAAAAAAAATATATATTCAAAAGTTGGGAAGCGGAAATAATCATTTGTTAAAACAAACAAAAAAAACCAACAATTTCTTTAACAAAACATATTAAGAGTATGTGATATAATTATAACTCTGTAATCTAGAGAATTTTTTCAAGACATTCATGGAGAAGATTTCTTTCTTTTTGAAGATGTGCATATCTTTTTTGTTCTCTTCTTCTTTTCTTCTATGACCTCGGGGTCATTACTCGCTCTCATTCGTGCATATCTATATGGCCTTCTAGGGATGACTGAATTGCTCCCTCTTGTTATCACATGTCCTCTTGCTAGTGCTCGTGCTAATTTAACATTAAGTTGAATTATCCTTTAATAAATTAAAGTACCAAAAGAATTAACAAACAACAATAAAAATTTAAAATATTACAATAAATTAAACTTAATTATTTTTAAACATGCACGAGGTGATTACCTTGACGATGATGCAAGCTGATGTGATTCTACAGGTTGCAAAGTCTTCATTAAATGACTTGTGACTTCTTGATCAACTTCTTGACTAAACTTGACAAATCCATGGATCAATGTCTATAAAAGTACACATAAAATATTTTTAGCATTTTATAAAATATAGTTAAGACTCATTAATTTAAACATTCAAAAGTCAAATGTAGATCCATTTCATTCACTTAGTTATTACACAATTATTATCTAAATGCAATGTACACATATTTTTAAGATAACAATACGCTAATATTAAGATATCAAGTTATAATAAAATTAAATGCTTCAACATACTAACCTCATTGTCAGCAACACTTGTTAATCCATGAGCTTTTGATGAATCATCTCCATCTGAATCGTTAGATATGATTATAACATCTAAATATTATTAAAATAAAAGTTTAAAAATGACAAGTTATGATAAAATTTCAAACAATCACTACATTTCTTATTTAGAAATTTACTAATTTCTTTACATATACGAATTTAAAATATGAAATGATAATCTTGTTGTTTATGCTCTTTTCAACTGTTTTAATGATAAATAAATGAAGATCTAGTGAAAAACCTAACAAATTTAGCAATTTCACAAATTGATTGATTGTTTTATTATTTGTCCAATATTATTTCACAGTATAAGATTGTTTGTCAAGAACTTGCATAAAACATTAAAACTTGACTAATTTTGAGAAAGAAATAAAAGTAAGAAGCTTTGACCACAGTAATTCATGAAATACTATAAATTAGAATATATTTTAATCAGTTTTAGATCTAGTTCATCATATCATTGTACATGCATCTAATTGTTTAGTACAAAAAAGGAGAAGAGGTAACATTGATCAAACCTGAATAAAAAAAACTACAAAACAATGAACGTATTCATACAGTTTACTATAGCCTATGACAATATACAAGATGAACAAAAATCTTCAATAATAAAATTGCATATATCAAAATGAAAGAAAAATATATAAGGAGGTCCTTTTATTTCATATTTTTTTATTTTAGTTCTTGATTAATATATGATTGTCATGGAGGATATCTTATGTTAAAAATATTATTGTAGAAGTCACGTATAAATATTGTTGTATTTTTTTGTATATAGAGCATATTGATTCCATTTAATCCCCTTAATATTTTGGGTTTGAAAATTAATAATCATTACAATTTATTATAAATATTAAATGTGAATAAGTTTTTACTTGTAATAAACCTCTTGATCTTAAATAATCAATAGAAAAAATGAATTGAAAAGTCTTTGTGCGACATACTTATTTTTTGTTCATATTATTTTTTGGAAAATGTTAATTTTTTTCACATTATTCTTAGAAACTAATCAAATTATTTTTAAAAATCTTATATTGATTATTATTTTAAATATAAAAAGCATAAGTTTGGATTTTTCATAGCTATAATTGATATGATATTTTAATTTTTGTTCAACCATCTGATTTTCTAATTTTAAAAAGAATTTCTTTTTTATCTCAAAATATTCAAATCGTTAAATTAAATTTTCTTTTTTCTATGCAATAACTTTTGAATTTAAGATTCAAGGGTTTCTTATCATTCAAAGGGTGAAGAGGGTATTATTTTTAAAATTCAAAGAGTTGAATGATTTGATTAAATTTCTCATCTCTATATAATAACTTTTGGTTGACGATTTAAGATGGTAGAATCGTTTTCATTTAAAAAGGCAAAAGACTATTATCATTAAGACTAAAATGACAAAAAAAACTATTAATTTCTACATAGATCGACAACACCTATATAATATAGTTAGATGCCCAAGAGATGTGAGTACCTTTGTCTGTCATAGCAACGAATGATTGAATACAAGCTAGGCTAATTCTTCCTCTCCTCAGGCTTATTGACGGTTGGCACCTTAAGGGATTATGTTTTTTCATAGCTTATGCCAGGAGAGAAGACCTAGACTCATATTTATAGGCTCAATTGCTTTTAACCTAGTGGGTTTCACAGGTCTTCAACATGCCTACACTATTGCCAACCCATACATATGACATGAAATGGATACAAGCCCATATGGAATCCACAGAAATACATAGTCCGTTTCTTTTCTAAATAATTTTAACATTCAGTTCATTTTACTAAAATGCATTAATAAGTTAATGTTAAGTCCACGTTTAATAAATAATTCTAACATTATTATCCCCCATCGAGAAATCTTAAACCTGTAAAAGTGCAATCTCACCTAGTCGACCAAATTCTTTCTGATATATATATTTTTTTTAAAATGGTTAGATAATTTTCAACATTCTATAATTAATAAATTAGAATACAATACAACACAATGAAATCATAACGTCGGTTCCATAACTTACAAGAATTTTATAATATAAAAAATGAAGTCTACAATAATTTTAAAAGCTAGTGTTGAAGAATTTACCTTGAACATTGCTTGTTTAACCCATGGATAAACTCATTTTCTAACTGAATTTAGATGGCCTGATAAAAAAGCACGAATAAGTACTTAATTTAGATGATTTTAAGAGGAAAATCAATATAAACTCATGTGTGTGCATATATAAATCATTGTATTCCTATGGTTCATAAAAGTGTAATGACCCAGAAAATGATAGGTATAACTAGAGACTCATTGTGTGGGTTAGTATGACCTTAAGTTGATGTCTAGGTTGTTTTATAACTTATTTGAGCAAGGAAGAGGCCTAGGTTGCACAGAAGTGACTAAACTAGCAAAATAAAGTGGAAGAAGCCTTGTTCTTTAAAGGAATGTTTGGCGATAGGGGTGCATGATCATCCAAAGGGTTGGGCAGGTCACCCTTGTGACCTTGTGATCACCTATTTTGTTGTCCCATTGGCCTAGATTCATGAAAAAGGCGAGCTAAGTCATAGCTCGCCAAGTAGGTTGGCATGTCGCCCATTTGTCCTCTTGATCGCCTAATGATCTGCCCAATTAGTGATCTTACTGGAAATTTGTGTAAGCCAAGGGTGCACTTGGAGAGTCATCTAGTTCCCTTGACGAGCCTAAGGGTCCAAAGGGCGAGCTTAGACAGGCAAGTGGTGAAATTTTTAAGTTATACTGAAGGGACCTTAGTTCTTTTCCCAAGTTGAGTCCTAATTATTTTGTTCCTTCGCTAGAAACTATATAACCTTTTAAAACTTGAAATTCATTAGATTAAGTCACTTTTTAAAAAACCCAAATCAAATCAAAACACGTTCTTCCCTCCAATATTTCTATCTCTAAACTCAAAGAAGAAAAGGAAACCGTTGAATATAGAGTTGTATATTCTCAACGTTCTTCCCCGAATTTCTTGGAGATTCTTAGTCAAGGTATAGAAGTTTTCATCATGTGTAGTTATAAATTATGGAGCCCTCTTAAATGCTTTTAATTCAATTCTAGAAATCTTGAAAAGCTAGGGTTTCAACTCAACCCTATGGATTCCTTTCAAAGTTGTTTTAAAAAAAGGTTTGAATTATGTTTATTATTGATGATAGTACTGATTTTAGATGAACACTTTGAGAAGGAACTATTTATGATGATGATGATGTTGTTGTTGTGTCATTGTAAGGGCAACTACACGCACTCCATGCATAAACATGATTAGGTGTATCTATGGTGTCAATTGAAAGTATAGTTCTCATATGCAGCTTTACACATTATAGTGCATGAAATGTACATGTCTATGATGGTCCTATTGTGTTGATTGAAAGGTTATTCTCATGAAAACACTATGAATGTATATGAAAGGACTCTCACATGTATGTGATGATGCTAAGGGTGAAAGGTAGTTCTCACCTTATTGAATCAATGAGCTATATTAAGAGTAGTGTTGAATGAAGGGAAAAGTACTCTATCACATTTGTAAATGCAACTCACACTAACTATGTATAAGTTCTGGAATAATGCTTAGCACCAAGCGGATATGGAAAATCAAGTAGAAGCCTTCCCGCTAATACAATAGGTCGGGTCTTCTATACATGCTCTCAAAAGATGGAAAGTTTCCCGCTCACACAATAGGTCGGGTTTCTAGAAGCAATCTCCATATACCATAACTATGTTCCCACATAGGTCTTTAGCTAGTGGATCCACATAAAATCTAAATATGTTAGTTCTACCTTATGCAATTAGGACGCCTTCTTTCGGTGTGGGGTTATATGACACCAGATTCCATGTAGCTCACATTGTTTATGTCGGTTAAGTCTATATTATCTCTAATGAACAACAACATGAATTAGGAATATGAAAGTGAGTTATGTGCTATGGTTACTCAAAAGGGTCTGCTTTTTATGAGTGGTAGTATGGGATGTCATTCATACATGGCACAAGTGGACTTTGATAGTAGTCATGGCGTGTTCCTCTTATATCTATGTAATATGAATATGAAGTAGGCCTATGTACTATGAATATGAGTTATGTGTATGTACTATGAATTATGAATATGAACATGATTATGAATGTAAACTATGCTTGCGACTTCTTAATGAGCTTTACATAGTGTGAGTGGGGGCATAGGACTTCACTTATACATTGCACAAGTAGACTTGTAATAAGGTTATGGTATGGTTTCCTTATGATATAAAGATGTGTGAATCTATATTTGTATGCTATGAATATGTTGCATGAACTATAACTAATGACTCCTTAAGATGATTTACTTAGTATGAGGGGTATTATGGGATGCCACTCATGCATGGAACAAGTAGACTTCTAAAGTAGCCATGGTGTATTTCCATTTTATTATGAGGGCTTATGAGTTAATGCATGCTCGAATTGTGTTAGTGTCATGATTGACTTTCCTTGACATGAGCTAGTGATTATGAATGTATCTTTAATATGTGTATGATCTATGGATGAGACTAATGTATGGTAAGTATGAGTATTGATAGAATAATGAGTCTTATTGATAATGAGGTGTACATCCAGTATATATAGAGGAAACATGAATAAGTAATCGCACATGAGTCACATAATTATTATTAATTATAGTTACTCCTATTATCCCTCCGCAAGCTGATCCACGGGTACAAGGGGAAGCTTGGTAGCGAGGTAATGAAACGCAGCCGGTGGAAGGGGTTTAGTAAGGATGTCTGCAAGTTGTTCGGAAGACGGAACGTGATGTGTGCTCATAGTACCATCAATGACCTGTTCACGAACAAAGTGGCAATCACAACCAACATGCTTCATACGATCGTGAAGCACTGGATTTTTGGTAACGCAAATGGTGGACTCGTTGTCACAGGAAATTCATGGCCGAAAAGGAGGAAGACCAAGAGAATTTGTAATGTGATGAAGCCACATATCTTTGGCAACTCCAGCCGCCATAGCCCTGTATTCATCTTCGGTGGAAGAACGAGAAACCCAAGTCTGCTTTTTGGTGCACCAAGAGATTAAGTTCGGCCCAAGAAACAGTAGATACCCTGTGGAAGACCATCATCCTTGTCATTAGACCAGTCTGAGTCTGAGTAGATAGATAGCTCGAGGTCTCCTTTTTGGAAAAGAAGCCCACGGCGTGAGCTACCCTTTAGGTAACGGAGAATCCATTTCAATGTCTGGAAATTATGTTCAGTAGGAGCATGCATAGACTGAGAGACACGATTAACAACATATTGTATTTTTGGACGAGTAATAGCCAGATAATGAAGTCAGCCCATGATGCTTCGATAGAGGGTCGGATTGTCAAATAGATTGCTGTTTGAGTTGGCCGGCGGTCCGACAACCATTGGAGTAGGTGCGGTTTTGGATTCGGCCATCCTGCTCGGGTGAGAAGCTCCTCAGTGTATTTTGACTGATGAAGTAGGAGACCAGAAGAGGTACGGCGTACCTCAATGCCAAGGAAATAATGGAGAGGGCCGAGATCTTTCTGCTGAAAATTTTGATGCATGGCCTTCGTGATAATGGAGATAAGATCAGATGAACTGCCTATAATCACAATATCATCAACATAGAGAAGGATTATAACCAGGACACGAGGATGTCGTAGAGTTAATAGACTCGTGTCATGAGTGCACATGCGGAAGCCCATATCCTGCAGAAAAGAGGAAAAGTGATTATACCAAGCCCGGGGGGGGTTGTTTAAGACCATAGAGGGACTTTTTGAGCTTGCAGACAAGGTGTGGATGGCAGGAATCAACGTATCCGGGTGGTTGATCTATATAAATGTCCTCCTCTAGAGTGCCATGCAGAAAGGCATTGCTAACATCTAGCTAGTGTAGGGGCCAGTCATTATGAAGGGCAAGAGACAACACTAGACGGATAGTCTGCTGCTTGACGACTGGGCTGAAAGTCTCCTTATAGTCAATGCCATACTCTTGGTGATAACCCTTCGCAATGAGGTGAGCCTTGTAACTAGATATGGATCCATCTGCATTACGTTTGATGCGGTACACCCACTTGCAACCAATTGGTTTTCGATGTCGGGGTGCTGGCACTAATTCCCAAGTATGCTGATTAATAAGAGACCTGTATTCGTCATCCATAGCCTGAAACCAAAGGGGATTACTAGAGGCTTGTTTGTAGGTAATAGGTTCAGAGAGAGAGATAGCAGGTAAAGTGGTGGTGTAGGATTTGGGCTTGAAAATGCCGGATTTGGAACGGGTTTGCATGGGATGTAATGGTGGTGGGGGTGGGGGTGGGGGTGCCGGTGCGGCGGTGGGAATGTTTTGGGGAAGTGGGCCGAAGCCGGGTGGGATTTGTGGGCTGGGTAGATTTTGTGGGCTGGGTGGTCCAACTCGGACGGGTGATTAGGGGTTATTCGGTGGTTGCGGGATGGATGGGTTGGTGGGTGCCAGTACAAAGCCATGTGAGCTCGGTGGAAAAATTAGAATAATACCAAGTGGGTTGGACGTGGCAGAGACAGAACTCAACCGGGGATAGGGAAATTCATCATCGATAAAACGAACATGACGAGAGACATATGTTTTTTGAGAGACGGGATCGAAACATTTGTATCCTTTTATGGTTGGGTGGTAGGCCAGAAAGACGCACGGTGTAGACCGGGGTTGAAGTTTGTGTTGAGTATGAGGTCGTAGCCAAGGGTAGGCAAAACAACCAAAAGGTCGAAGGTGAGTGTAATTAGGACGGTGGTTGTAGAGACATTCATAAGGGGATGTGTGAGAGAGAGAGGGTGTGGGCATGCGGTTGATGAGGTAGTTGGCAGTGGTCAATGCCTCGACACAGAAGGACGCAGGAAGATGACACTCATGAAGGAGGATGACGACAGTTTCAATGAGGTAACGGTGCTTGCGTTCGCCGAAACCATTTTGTTCAGGAGTATAGGGGCAAGATGTGTGATGAATAATACCAAGAGACTGTAGAAAAAGACCAAAGGCATTGTTTAAAAATTCTTTGCCATTGTCACTACGAAAGATTTTGATGTTGGAATTAAATTGGGTTTTGACCATGCATTCAAAATTTACAAAAACCGAATATGCTTTCGGATTTGCGTTTTAAGGTATAAAGCCATGTAAATTTACTATAATCATCAACAAAACAGATATAGTAACGAAAATCATTAAAGTAGGAGATGGAGGTTGGGCCCCACACATCAGAATGTATTAATTCAAATGGCGTTGTGGCCTTATTGTAAGATAAGATAAACGGTAAACGACTCGATTTGGCTACATAGCACGACTCACAATGATCCTTATTGGAAAATGAAAAACCTAGGACATACATAATGGACTTAGTAACTTCAGCACATGGATGACCAAGTCTGCGGTTGCCAGGTAGAGGAACGAATATCTTGATGAGCAACTGAAGAGGATGAGATTAATGCAGCTAGCTTGGAAGGAAGAATGTATAGACCTTGCTCACAGCAGCCCTTGTACCGGATTAAATTGTCCCCTATCTAAAAATTATGGGCATTAAAAATAAGAATGCAGTTATTTTCTTTGGTAAACATATAGACAGACAAAAGGTTGGATGTTAGGGATGGGACGTGATGTAAAGTGGACAAGGAGAAAGTACCTGTGGGGGTGTAAACGTAGCCGGAGCCTGTATTGGAGATGGGTAAAGACTGGTCATTACCTACAGTAATCGTGTCAGTGCCAGAATAAGAAGTCGGATTATGGAGATGAGAGTAATCAGGCGTCACGTGAGAATTGGCACCAGTATCCAGATACCAATCACTGGAAGAGTTGCTTGTAGATGCATGCATCGCACGATTTCCACCGGATGGTGCAGAATCAGGCTGCTCATCGTAGCGGTACAAACACGCACGAGCCGTGTATCCGCGCTTGTCACATATTTGATTCACAGGCATGTCACGACTTGATAAAAACCGGCCTCCCCCGCGTCTACTGTCCTGGTCCGGTCTGCCGCGGCGAGGAGTGCTGCCCTGAACGAGTGACTGATGTCGTCCTCTGCCTCCGCCACGGTGCCCACTGCGGCTGTCTTGCCGTCCGCCACCACGCTGCCCGGCCGCATAGAGTGCGGTGTGGGCTGCCTGAGCCGTTGAATCAGCAAGGGCCAATTTGGATTCCATGGCAAAGTTTAATTCTTCTGCATTCAACAATCCCGAGATTTGATTGAGAGTCAGTGGGCCATCGTGATAGCGGATGTGTTGTTTTAGAGAAGAAAATTCAACAGGCAAGCCCCGAAGAACAGCATTGATGACATCTCGTTCGGGAACAAGTTCATTGAGGGCATCAAGATCAGAAATAATTGAGGCTGATTCATCTAGATATTGAACCATGGTGCGAGTTCCATTGCGGAGTGTGTGAAGACGGTCACGCAACTGGAAAACATGAGTCGTTGATAAGGAGTTGAAGCGGGTGGCAAGAGCATCCCAAAGAGCCCTGGAGGTAGTAAAACCACGAGCATAATTCTGAATTTGCGGGCTAATCACGCCGAGAAGGCAGGCCTGAACTTGAGCATCAACGAAGGTCCATGACATATGAGCGGGATTCGGTTCCGTCGAGGCCTTACCGTCTTTGTCCGTGACGATGACATTCTTGGGCGGCACAACACCGGTGCCGTCAACCCAACCTAGAAGAAGATAGGCGGAAAGTGCCGTCTTGATGTTGTTCGACCAAGCCGGATAATTATTATCAGTTAATTTCTCAGGTATGAGATTGCGAAGAAGCAACTTCACGCCAAAGGGGAGAGTTGCAAGAGGATCGGCTGCCATATTGAAATCAGAATAGATCGACTATGTGTTTTTTTTTATCGGCAGAGAAGAAGGATTTTAGGTTTTAGGTTTTGGAAGAGTTTAACTCTTTCTCTGATACCATGATAGAATAATGAGTCTTATTGATAATGAGGTGTACATCCAGTATATATAGAGGAAACATGAATAAGTAATTGCACATGAGTCACATAATTATTATTAATTATAGTTACTCCTATTAAGTATGTCGATCCAAAGGTGGTACTTAGTGTATATGGGGTTATGGGGCTTTATCTACACATGGCTCAAGTTCAACCTAGGGTTTCTTATGTGGTTGCTTTCTTATGTCTTAAGATGACTGATATTTACATTATGATTATTGGATACTATGCTTATGGCGATGTTGATAACCTATGTGCTTTAATGAACTATATGTGAGTTGATTATGATTTGTGAATCTCCAACTCCTTTAAGCTGATATTCAAAAGTTTCATCTAGTATGGTTTCAACTAAATGTCCTTTTTATGCATGTTTTAAGGAATTATGCATGGCTCCCATACTTAGTACTTAATTTTGCTAACCCATATTTTCTCTTACAGTACTACAAGCTTAGGTTTCGGCAAGTGATAGAGTTCTCTAGATCAAGGGCTTGGAAGAAGTTCTCCAAGATCGACCAAGTGGTATGTCCTCATGATTCGAGGACAAGTGTGTAGAATTTCTTGTATTTAATTTGTATAGATTATGTCTAGTTTTGTTTTAGACTTTCGATTGTAAAGGATCGTGACCCTATCTTTGGATTTCAATGTCTTGGTTAGATGTCCATTCGAGATGGTAGACTTCCGCTATGTTTTTAAATGATGTGTTTTTGAAGTGATTGATTTTTAGATAAAAAGTATTAATTAGGTATCATTTTCTTGCTTATAATCGAAAGTTAGAATGCTATGAGGCTTGTATGAGACTCTCCGGAGTCATTTACGCCGTGTCACGTCTAGGGTGCTCTCAGGGTGTGACAAAAAGAGAGGAGGATATATAAATGAAAACACTAAAACCTTTCAAAAGAAAGTCTAAAATGGAAAAAAGTGAAATGAGTTACATTTTTCACAAATTTATAATGAATATTTGTTTCTAATGGAGATTACCAAATTTCTGTCATATTTCACTTATAGTTTAATTAATTATTAATAAAATATTATAAAAGGCATAGTTATTAATCAAAGTCTTAAATTGAATATAAGACAATCTAATCTAAACATTAATTCTAACAAATCAAAAACACTGCATGATAAATATGCAAATTAATTATAAACTTCTAGTTATTGTGTTATGGTATGAACATACAATAGAACACTTGGATATTTATGGCATAATAATATATAAAATTCTTGTAATTAAAGTTTGTCAAAAAATATAAAACTTAACAAAATTTATTTTAAAAAGTGTATATATAAAATATATATTTGATTTGTGATGCCATATTCATGGAAAAAAAATTAAAACACTATATTTTCTTCATAACCGCTAACAACTTCGCCCCACCCCCAAAGCACCACAAACGAAGATTTGAAAATGTTTGGACTCTTAGTTTTGATTCACTTTTTATGAGGCTAAGTTATTATATTTCATGGGTAAAATACAAAATGTATCTCCTTTAAATAAAGAGAGAAACCTTAATTTATTCGGAGTTTTTCATTTGAGTTAAAGCTTTGTATTTGAGTTTCATGAATTATTTTTTGTTTTAAGCTTTGTATTCTTAAGTTAGTCTTTTGTTTGTAGCCAGTCAGGATGAGGATTCGTTTGGGGACCAATAACGACTCTAGAGTGTCAGCCACGTGCAGGGTATAGGCTCGGGTCGTCACAAACTTGTTATAAAAGCACAGAATTCAAGTGTCCTAAGGTGTGACTACAGACATTTAGTAAAAGTTTTCGTTCTTTCATACTCTTTGTCGTGCGATAGTGCAATTCCATAGAAATTTATCCATACTCATGTATTTCGTATATTTGAAAATTAAAGTCAGACCTTTATGGGTGAGTTATTCATAGAAAGAGTCTTGAGGAAGTCATGTGACTCCAGAGGGGCTTAAATAAAGCCCTACATGTTAATTTTTAGAGAAATGCACCCATATTCACATTAGTCGTGCATTTGAGATAAACGCGAGTTGTACTCTCTTCCCTAAGCTTGGTTTCAGCTAAGATCCTTATGAGGAAGTATGTTTAGAGTTTGGGTAGTATTTTCACCTGAAGAGGTATCATAAGCTACGAGATTATGAGCACTAGTAGTAAAGAGTGCCCCTTAAGTTAAGACAATAGTATGCAGAGATTTAGTAATCTAAGTAAGGGAGATGGTGTTTGGACAAGCTATGTTGGATAGTTATCCACCATGTAAGTTTGTAATGAGGAGATTTACCTTATGGGTAGACTAAGAAGTGATGAGTTGTGAAGATTTCATCATAGGAGGTAGAATGTGTTGGAGCTAGAAAGGAGTTTATGATGAAGTGTCGTTATGTAGTTACTGAACAAGCATAAGTGTTGAATACAGTACAAGAAAAAAGGCTTTTAACGAAAGGAAATATGATCGCTAATAGTTCCAATCCGGTCATTATAGGTCCTTTACGACAAGAAAAACTCTGGTCGTGACCGGTCGCTAAAAGCTCCGTTGTTGAAAGTGTACGATCGGATTTTGATCCAGTCGTCAAGATCCCTTTGGTGACGACAACAAATCCGATCGTTATCCCTCTTTAGCGACCAGAGTTTCCCTTCGCGCTAACTAATGTTCCAGTCGTTAAAAGCATCAATACCGACAACTGTTTCTATTGTATATTGTATGCTACTCTTCACAATAATAGCTTACTGGCCAATTTTTTCCTTTGCTAACGTTAAGTTAAATCAAATATAATTAGATATAAACAATATATATTCTTACTATTAAAATATTAAAATTATAGTTTCATGTTTTTCTCAGATAAATACACATTTGAACACATAATAATTAATACTCATAAAAACATCATTATTAATTACAAATAGCCAAAACGTGACCATTCCTAAAATATACTCATATTGCACCTCCTGAAAAAAAGAGGAGAATTTTAGCGCATGTACATGAAAACAACATTAAACTACCCTTAACAAAACTAATTATGTTCTTCTTGCACTTTAATTTAAGGTTGAACCTGCTCCACTTTCTCTTAAAGGAAGACCCTCAATTAGTATTTAGATCCCTAGACCTGAGAAAGAATAGATATTGCACATGAGAATGATTTGTTCACGTACTTGATAGCCATTTATATGGGCTGCACCAATAAACTAAAGATATTTCTAGGTGCGTTATCTACAAAGCAAGAGTCACTGTCAACATAAAACCCATAATTAATATAAGAATGATAGAAAAGGCTTCAGAAACTCATTCTGTATGTTTTTCATCAGGAACTTCAACAATAACTTTTTCTTCGCTTCTTGAATCGTGTAACTAATAGAAATATGAAATATTACATATGGAAAAAGCAAATCAAAAAGTGTGAACTTAAGACAGTCTCGTGCATATGATAAGACATCACTATTGGGACACATAAATTTTGCGATGATTAAACAAGCAAAAATATAACAATACAAAAAAGTTACCTAAGTCCATAGGATGGACACAAAATTAGAATTATCTAATGCTCCTTGTAGAGACAAAGATGAACATCACTGCAATGTTGTATAAAAAACAAGTAACATAAACTAATCTTATAACAAAAGATGATGCACATAAATATCAGGCTCAATTGTGATAACTTAAAAAATATTTTAGATCTAGAAGAACATGGCACGTGCACCTTTTGGTATCACGGGAAGGAAAATTTTAGCCCCAAAACTGAAATGTGAATGAACCTGCAAGTGTTGATCCACACATTAAAATTAATTGACATTTACACAAAAAAACAATTAAATAAGTAATTGATAATCTGTGACAATTCCAGATAAGATTGTATGCATTTGCTAGCAAAACTCCAGCTGTTATAAAAGTTTCTGTACTTCAATTTTCTATTTCATCTTGACTTTAATTTTAAATCGCCAAGTAGTGTTATGTTGAATCCATCCCATTTTTTTTAGTCAACTTTAGCTATTCAATTGGTACAAGCAATTGTTAAAAAAGAATAGTAATTGGAGTTGAAAAAGAAAAGATTTGGTAGTTGGCAAATTGGTAAGATTTGCAACCATTTTTGACTTTGCTATGTTTAAATATGTCATTAGTGACATAGGTATGGTTTTATCCTTCTATAAATAGAGCATTCTTGCTCATTTGTAGAATACACCAAGTTAGAGAGAAAAACCATTTTGAGAGCAAAGTGAGGTATTCCATAGACTATACAAGAAAATAGTCTGTGAAGAAAAATAGAGTGTGAGCGATATTTTAGTAAGACGGAAACCAAAAGAGTGTTGTTCCTTTTGAGTGTGTAGTAGTCACTTTGAGTATTGTATTCGTGACTACACAGTGTAAAATTCCTTACTATAGTTTTATCAATTGCTCCTCTTAGTCCGTGGTTTTTTCCCTTACTCAGAAGGGTTTCCACGTAAAATTCTTGGTGTCGTTATTTTCCCATTTTATTTCCATTACTTTTACCATATATATTTTTGTGCTTGTCCGCGTTTTCCCAACAAACTGGTATCAGAGCCAAGGTTTTATCTGAGTATGCTCTGTGGTTGCAGCACAGTCTGAACTTCCACATCAGAAAAGATTTACTTTGATTTGCGATAACTATATTTTTTGGGGAAAACAATGGAAGCCAACACAAGTAGAATGGTTACTTTGAATGGTGTTAATTATGCCATTTGGAAGGGGAAAATGGAAGATCTGCTTTATGTTAAGAATTTTTATAAACCAGTATTTACCACTGTAAAGCCTGATAATAAAACAGATGAAGAGTGGAATCTGTTGCATAGACAGGTTTGTGGATTCATTAGGCAATGGGTCGACGATAATGTGTTGAACCATATCTCTGGAGAAACACATGCTCGAACCCTTTGGGAGCATCTTGAAAGTTTGTATGCTCGAAAGACTGGCAACAACAAAATGTTCTTAATAAAGCAGATGTTGAGTTTGAAGTATCATGATGGTTCTCCAATGACAGACCATCTGAATAATTTTCAGGGGATTATGAACCAATTATCTGCTATGGGCATCAAATTTGATGAAGAAATTCAAGGCTTGCTTCTTCTTGGTTCCCTACCAGATTCTTGGGAAACATTTAGAACGTCATTGTCAAATTCTGCTCCGGATGGTGTGATCTCTATGGATTCCGCCAAGAGTAGTGTCTTGAACGAAGAGATGAGAAGAAAAACTCAAGGTTCCTCTTCGTCGGATGTCCTGATAACTGGCCCCAGTGGGAGAAATAAAACTCGTAGTTCTCAGCATAGAGAACAAAATAGGAGCAAATCCAAAGGCAGACTTAAGGATATTGAGTGCTATCATTGTGGCATGAAAGGGCACACAAAGAAGTTCTGCAGGAAGTTGAAGAGGGAGAATAACAACAAAGTGGAAACTAAACAAGATGGCAATGAAAATTGCCTAGCCACCGTCACCACCGAAGATCTTGTTACCGTTCTTGATGCAAACATGATAAATATTGCTTGTGATGAGTCAAGCTGGGTTGTGGACACTGGTGCCGCATCTCATGTGACATCAAGGAAGGATTTTTTCTCTTCCTACACTCCTGGTGATTTGGGAACCTTGAGTATGGGTAATGAGACTGTTTCTAGGGTGGTTGGTATTGGTACAATTTGTTTGGAAACTAGTGTTGGAACTAAACTAATTTTGAACAATGTGAAACATGCTCCTGATGTTCGTCTGCACCTAATTTCTGTTGGTGTTTTAGATAATGAAGGATATGTTAGTACCAGCGGTGATGGAAAATGGAAGCTCATTAAGGGTTCCTAGGTTGTGGCTCGTGGTAACAAACTTCATGGTCTATACTGGACTACGGCCTCTGCTTGTGTTGATATGGTGAATGCGGTTGAGAGCGATAGCTCTTCAACATTATGGCACAAGAGGCTTAGCCACATTAGCGAGAAA